>NC_133327.1:577970180-578281626 GCF_042186555.1 Aquarana catesbeiana
AGCTTTCCTGTCTCATTGGTTAGAAAGGGACGTATTTTGAAGATGTTGCAGAGGTTGAGGCAGCAAGATTTGGACAGTGATTTGGTGTGGGGCCTAAAGGATACCGTAGATCAGATTCCAGGATTACACCTAGAACCTTGGCATGCAGGGACGGGTTGATAGTTGTTCCATCGATCTTGACAGAGATGGGGAAAAAAATGACTAAACACTGGGGTTTTTCTTTTCTTCTTTTTTCTATTTAACAAGAAGTACACTGGAGTATTTATATGCATCTTGTATGTTTTATTTCTTCACATGTGCTTTATTTGTCATGTATAGATGTACAGTATCTTATTTTGATGTTTCAAAAGGTAAATAGCAAATCTGTATATTTCTAATAAAGAAAAAAAATTGCCTGCCTTTGAGCTTGTACATTCTTCACAAACGTCCTTGAACATGCCAAATTTTTGCATGTTTGTGAATGTATGTGTTTCTTTGTTTGAATGTTCCTTTTTTAAATAAAAATATGGCCCAGTTAGTGTGGGTTAAAGCCATGCTATTATAAAGACGTTTTAGAGTGTGTACTTAATAATTGTTTTGCTTTGTACTGTATGTACTACAGTACATACAGTATAAATTGTACTGTACTAATATGATCCCCTTCCATCCTCCACAAGTTGGCCTTTCCTGATAGGTAGTCTTACTGACCAATAGAAACTTGCACAAGGTGGAAGGGGAGGGGCCGGCAATCATATTATCATAAAGTGCAGTTGCTGACTACAGCAGCCCCAAAGTTAAAGTGATTGTAAAGCTTTTTTTAATCTTTTTATTATTTATAATAAATATGTTATTTGTTTGTGTATGGTATTGCACAGAGAGGTACCGAAACTCCTCTTCCGGGGTCCCCCATTGGTGCTCTCAGCACCTCCTTTCTTCCAAGTTGATTCATAGTACGCCACTTGTTATATGGGCACTCATGTGGGCTTCATCCCAAGCCAAGCTGTGTGCATCTATAGACACCCACAGTGCGTCCCTGGACCTCTTCCCTCCTCACAGGACTTAACTGGCAGCAGCGAGAGCCAATGGCTCACAGTGCTGGATTGAGATCAGGCTCAATGAAGTGTTTAGGTGGGCTGGGGGAGCTGATCACGGAAGGTTTTTTTTACCTTAATGCAGAGAATGCATTAAGGTAAAAAAAAAAGACTTAAGCCTTTACTTTTACAACCACTTTAAATCACTCAAGATTCACACTATTTTTTTACATGATTTGATTAGATTTAAATGATAAATAGACCCCTTAAATTGCTCAGGCGATTATAATGAACGTTTACTAAAATCTTTGCAATATTTTATATTACCAGTGGATCAGATTGTCTGAATCATAAACCCTATTGCTAGCAGAGAATTCAAAATAAACATGAAAAGAAGACTGTATATAATTAACTCTCCTTCTGTCAGTGATGTTAAACACCACTCCATAGCTGAGGAATCATCCCTAAAGTAAGCTGAGAAACTGACTCTCTCAGGAACGCTGATCTACTGTGTCCTCTGTAGCACTTTGAATAACTACAGAACATAGTGGTGATGAATGGAAAATCTCAAAACATATTCCATATCATAAACAAAGGGAGTAAAATTAGTTGTCTATCATTCATAAAAGTGGTTAGGTTCATATTACATGTTACTGTCTCCTTTAGATTAGTTAAGAGGTACGTCCAGTATGTATGTAGTGCAAAGGCCTGCTTGATTGCTGGTGGGTCCTCATATTAGTTTTGATAAATTTGAAGTTGATTGTATAGTGATTGTATAATTAGATTTAAGCCCCGTACACATGCGCAGAATGTCGGGAGACATTTGCTGGTTCAAAACAAAAATGGCTGACATCCGGCACCGTGTATATGTCGGTCTGTCTGGCAGAAGCTGGCTGTTTGGTTGTCTTCTGTTGGATGTGCATGCTGGAAAACCAGCATCGACCACCTGACTCCTAAACAGCGCTCTCAGCCAATGGCAGAGAGTGCTGATCGCAATGTTCTGACGGGGGGACGTCTCTCTGACAGAACACAACAGCTCAGCAGGGGAGATCTCTGAACTAACCTTGCATGGATCTCACAGTTTTTTCCGTTCAACCCGCGGGGTTGAACAAAACAAAACTGATAGTGTGTACCCGGCTTTAGGTTTAACCTTCAAACACCAAAGAAGGATCTTCTGCTTTAAAAAAGTGACTGTTATTATCCACTGAGATGCAAAAATTACAATCACAAGGTTTAAACTAAAGATCTTATCCTTGATTAAAGCTTTTTTAATTAAACCACTTGTAGTGTAGTGTGTACTGCTGTACAAAATAAAATAAAAAAAGACCTTAGGGCTGGTTTCACACATGTCTGGTTCAAATTGCATATCTGTTTTCACTGTGAATAAAAAAAGCATTTCTTCAGCACTTCAGGTGCATTTTTTATGTGGTTCTGGTTCAAATTTGCAAGGCTCAGGACCAGATTTTTGTCACAGCTGCGATTTCAGTGCTGGTCAATACATAGTAGATAAAGGGTGTTAACTGTAGTAGGAACTGAATCCTGAACACAACTGAACACATGTGCGATGCAGAAGTGTTCCCATAAACTCAATGAGTCTGGAGGTCACACCTGAACTGCACCCCAGTGCTCGGAAAATGTACAGTATCCTTTTTAAATTTGCACGGCGGATGCACTGCATATACTGTATGTGTACAGCTTCAATGGAAATCGATGTTATTTCACATGTCATGTGAATCAGATGCGGTTCAAAATGCATCCAATTCGCATATTCATGATATATTGTCAAAAGTATTGGGACGCCTTGTGGGATGTCATCTGCAATTTTGCTGAGATGGATTACATTCAATTCAAAGGCAGGCGTTCCAATACTTTTGACAATATAATGTATGTGAACCAAGCCTAAATGTATTTATAATAGTAAGCTTGTGTTGAAACACAGGGAAAACAAGCTAATGATTCAGCCTCCCAGCCACTAGAGGTCTTCCAAAACTTCCAGAAAAGGCTCTATTTCATGTTCACTTTAAAGAACATCTCCAGTGAAATCAATAAGCCATCAAATACTATTGAGTGAACACCCAAACAACACTGAAATCAATTCAGATATTTTACTTTAATCTGAATTGAATGTAATCCACTTCAGCCAAGTTGCAGATGACATCCCACAAGGCTTCCAGGCCTTTACTGTGTAACTTTTTTCTTTCTTCTTCTTTCCTTTCTTCTTTTTTCTTCTTTATTTCTAATTAATAATGTTCAAACTTCAAGACAGGTTTGAATCTAATTGGTGTCTCTGAGAAACTTTTTAGTACTGGCATTTTTACTCCAAGCTTGCTGTATATAAAAGATAGCAAAGATCCTGTAGTGGAAGTGTTTGGAAATCCTCTCCTGCATAGCCATTAGAGCAGGGAACTCAAACTGGCAACCTCCAGCTGTTGCAAAACTGCAAGTCCCATCATGCCTCTGCCTGTGGGAGTCATGCTTGTAACTGTCAGCCTTGCAATGCCTCATGTGACTTGTAGTTTCGCAACAGCTGGGGGGCTTGCCAGTTTGAGACCCCTGCATTAGGGGTTGTTACACTGTGTGATTAATGGTAAAAAGGGGCTTGGTGCAATACAACAACCCTTGGATGAAAAACTGAAACCTAAACAGGTAGACTGCCCCCTTTTATACATCCCTAGGCTTCATTTTCATTTGAGTGCTATCATTTGAAAATTCCCTTTTTACTTCTGTTACCTTTAGTTTTACATTAAAGTAGAAATCTTGGCGAAACTTTTGTTTTCACTTTGGATAGAGTAAGGGAAGATTATAAACCCTGTTAGATTTTTTTTTGTCATCTGTGTCCCATTATGGAGATTTATCTTAACTTCCTGTCCCATTGCCAAACAGGATGTGAGAAGAAATCCCTGAAAATTAAGGGGACCCCCAGGTCACCAAAACTAGTATCTATATTGGAAGGATTTCCCTTCTATTACTTGTCTGGGGACAACCCAACATTTGGGGTTTTCTTTTACCTTCACTTTCAACGATAATGATAAACAGGACAAATAAACAGGGTGTATCTCCTAAACAGGGGCACAGACAGCAATAAAAACTGACAAGCATTCTAATCCCTCTCCCCTCGATCCAAAATGAAATAAAAAGGTTTTGCCTTTAGTTATACTTTAATATCATAAGTTAAAACACTGTAAGCCGAAAAATGACCACACAGTAAATACTTTGCAATGTAACTGCAGGCACCATGCCACAATTATTTTAACATTACTAATGGGAAATATTTCTTTTAGATGCTTGCAAAGGTCTTTTAATTTTCTACTTTATGGTGCTTTAAACCGAGATTTTGTTTTAGAGGAAACAGACAGCACAAGGCACTGGCTGGGTTTTAAACCACAGCCGTCTACAGATCTTAATAAGTTCCTGTAATGTTCCAGAAGTCCCTAAAACCTTTTCTTTTTATACAACTGGAATACAGCCTAAAGAGTAAAACAATCTATTTTGCTATCCGATTCAAAATTATTTCCAGGCCAGAAAAATAACTTCAGCAGCAAGATTGGAGGGTGTCTTGGAACAGAACCCGGAGGATGACTGCAAACCTCTAATGGAAAGTTGTATCAAGTGTATAAGGTTGAAGCAAAGGTAGGCATTAATTACAATGAAAATCAGTTTAAGGCAGGTCACTGCTAAATTGGTAGTCAATCCTCTTGATAAAACAAACACAAGCAACACAAGCTTTAGATTTGATTACATAGCATGCAAGAAAAATGTGCTGTATACTGTCTTTTATTAAAACTGCTTTTGGGCAGTGTGCATGCCACAGGGATTTTAATAAAACATTAGTAATAGCTTATTGGACCACATTGCTTGAGCCAGCTAGTACTCTCTTGGTTAAAAAGTAAACAGTTCTTCTAGATGAATTTATTCCATAGTAGCAGTACAACACTGCCATAGTAAAACTAAAAGATTTTATTTTCAGAAAAATAGAACTTACCACAGTAATATTGGTATTATTAAAGGCTTATTGTTTACACAAACAGCATTAAGCTGTATATAGTCGGGTCTCTTTCCCGATAGCAAGCAATTGAGCTGCAAATTTGAAAATGACTTGCAAAGCTAATGCTACACTTGCCAGGCTTCACAAGTTTGTTGCACAATTGCAGGAAGTCCGCATTGCATGACCCCAGATAAACTTTCTTTGCAAACATTCTGCAAGTCTACTGCAAGTTCTGGTTCAGGTATGTTGTGCAATGGTCATCCCACCACCGGGGTCACTGTGACTGAATTTTCATGCTGTAGACTTGCAGAGCTCTCGCTGTAGTCTCACCACTGCAACTTTGCTCTTGCTAGAGATTTGCCACGCAAATTTTCTACAAATTGTAAAAGTGTCAAGTGCTCTGCAAGTAGCATGCCCTGTACAAATTGCCAGGAAAAATGTGCAGCAAGTTAACAGACTTACAATTCAACACTGCCACATATTTTTGGTAAGTTATCCTTGCTATCTGGGTTGTTGTCTTAAAGAGAAATTATAACACTTTTGAGTATTTTTTTAAATTCATATTAGAGGATAGAAGTTTCCCGGAGCTCTACGACTTAAAGTGGAGTTCCACCCACTTTTACAACTCTTCAGCATCCTTCACTAAACTGTACACTGTAAACGAATTGGATATTTTTTTTTATTTTTTTTCTCAGCACCTACTGTATATCTGCTGAATTAATTTTTCACTTCCTCCTCCCTAGCCGTGGCTCATCGCATCATTTCCTGTTTGCAATGCCTTCTGGGAAGGGGCGGCAACTTTCTCTGACACTGCCGTTGCTATGGAAACCTGACCTAAAACCTATTACATTGCTTGTGCTGCACTGAGCATGTGCGAGATCTGCAAGGATGAGATCCAGGAAGAAATACAGTCTGGCTTCAGATGCCCACACTTAAGATGGCCACGGCCTGCTGTAAGTTTATAAAATAACAAACTACTGCTATAAACTAACAAAACAGACCTTAGTTTACAGACTAACTTTACTAGAATACATTAAGCTTGTGTATTATATGGGTATTTTTATTTAAAAAGTATCATTTCGGCTGGAACACCACTTTAACTAAAGACCAAAGTACTGTACTTTTTTTACAGGTATCCTTTAAATGCAGGACCCCCTCCCCCCAACCAAGTCTTTCAGTTTTCCTTTTTCTACTTAACTGTACATGATCTAAAAAAATGTCACTGTGGAGCTGGCAGGATTGCATATGTACTGTACAGTCAATTTTTCATTCATTCATTCTTATGGAAAGCCTGCTGATTATTGCGCTGAAGTAGGGTGTTGATTTGGGGAAAGGGTCCTGCACTTAAAGGGTAACTAAAGTTATCCTTTAAAGCTGAACCCCAGCCAGATAAAATATGTTAAAGTTTAAGCTAGTTATGGATTCATTAACCATTTCAATACCGGGCACTTCCCCCCTTCCTGCCCAGGACAATTTTCAGCTTTCAGCGCTGTTACACTTTAAATGACAATTGCGCGGCCATGCAACACAAACTACATTTTTATCGTTTTTTCCCACAAATAGAACTTTCTTTTGGTGGTATTTGATCATCTCTGTGGTTTTTATTTTTTGCGCTATAAACAAAAAAAGACAGACAATTTCAGACTGACACACAACACCTCTGATCACCTTGCAGGGCGCCCCCGCTGGCTTATTATCCTGATCACATCATATAATCAGGATAACTAAACCACTTTGCCGCAGTCATATTGCTATATGGCGGGCAGCAAGTGATTAAAACAGCAAAATATTGTGTAGTCTGCACTAAGGTGTTTGGCAGTGGTGCCTGGATCATAAAATGAACAAAATGACTAAGTCTGGCAAGTAAAGTGGGGCAGATTTATATTTCTTTCAACTATATATTTATTAGTTTGCCTGGAGTTCAACATCAAAGTTGGTCACGTGCTTTCTTCTAATCCTTGGAGTCCATGCAGATCTGAAAGCTGTACATCCCATTACAGTAACATTGCCATTCATACCAGCAACAACAGATGATGAAAAAATCTGAAAGGTTCAAATATCAGCTGCAGAGTTATATGTATTTCAGATTTAGAATTCATAATCAGCGGAGATCAGCGACTTTTAGTGAGACTGCTATATTGCGGAGGACAAATTGGACATTAACTGACACTTTTGACTTTTTTTGCAGAACCGAACAGTCGCCCGTGGGACTTTGAGTGAGGTGTCCATGGTGGTCATAAGGTCAACAAAAATGCGTAAAAAGGATAACAATTTTATTAGTATGAACATCATCCAATTTAAAACATGATCATAAATAGCAATTATGAAACAAGCAACATAGCATAATAGTCCTCTAAAACATAGCCATAATGATATAATATCACAAAGTATACATAGTACAGATATACATGATACATCTCTAACCCGACGCGTTTCGCGAGCTCTACTCGCATCATCAGGGGCTGATGTGTATATCTGGTGTCTGTAAAGAACAAATTACATATGTGTTGAAGTATAGGTTATGATTGGGACAAGAGTATGAGGCCGAAAATGGTAATCCCATACTTACTGGTTAGACAATTGGCTTCAGAGTCCGATTCCAAGCGAGGGTCAGCGGGAAACATCTCCCCCGGGAGCTGAAGGGACGGAGACCACAGCAAGGAGGACCAAGGCAAGACGCTGGGCAGGCATGGCAAAGGGATGAAAGGAGGATGTGAACCAAGGTGTCACCCATAAATCTTGCAAGACATATTGGCTGTAGGGGAATATATGGAATGGAATGAGTATGGGTATGCATATGGATCTATGTCAGAAACGATAACGTGAGTGAAGATCCTAGGAGTATAAGGTTGTGTGCTAGAGTACCAAGAACACAAAAGAGGGAATGCAGAAGATGAGGAAGTCTTCAGAGGTATGCTCACTGTAATGAAATAAATATATATCGAATGATAATGGGTCTAAAGTTTTCATTACAGACTGAAATTGTGTAGATGAGTACAATCAATATCAGGTATGGGGATTCCTTGCAAGATATGGGAAAAGAAAGTTGGGGGGATTTGTACAGAAAAAGTAAAGAAAAATGTGGGGGGAGGTGAAAGAAAAAATGAAAATAATAATAAATGGGACCAGTGACATTAATACAGTGGCACTGTAATTGGAATTGGAAAATTGATGGAGAGTCAAAAGATGATTTCATATTTTTTTTTCCAGCCCCTCAATCCACAACGTACAGTTGTGCTCAAAGGTTTGCATACCCTGGCAGAAATTGTGAAAATTTGGCATTTATATTGAAAATATGATAAATCATGCCAAAAAAACTGTCTTTTATTCAAGGATAGTGATCACATGAAGCCATTTATTATCACTTAGTGATAAAAAAAGATCTCTGCTTCCCAGCCGAGGCGGTGCCATTATTTTGAATGCAGAGGCCATAACATCATGCCCAGCCTTCGAATGATCATAGAGACTCCGGGGACCATGTGGTCCACCGAAAATCTCTATGATCAGCATCCGAGGCTGGCAAATCCCTTCTCCGGTTCACCGATGGCAGCGGCGAGCCTGGAGGGAGAGGCACCTGAGAGCGGAGGGAGGTGGGGGATGCCCCCTCTCATCGCCGGTAATAACAATTAAGTGGCTGAACAGCCTTATGGTGTAGGGAATTGCTGGCTGAAAAAGAAGATATCCGAATGATGTCTGTAACTGGAGGCATCATTTAGATATCACTGCACAAAGTCAAGGACATCATATGATGGCCAGCGGTCGGGAAGCGGTTAAGGAGCACAATACAATGATACTTGAACAAAAAAGAGCGGCATGGTAAAGTTGCCATAAAGAAGACTTTACTGCACAAGTTCCACAAAAAAGCCTGGTTACAATATGTTCTACAACACCTTGACATGCCTCATTGGGCTTTTATGTGGCATTGGCGCAGCAAAGGCTTCCTTCTGGCAGCTCAACCATGCAGCTCTTTTTTGCTTAAGTATCATTGAATTGTGCTCCATAAAAACAACCACACCGTATTTTTGAAGAGCAGCCTGTATTTCTCCTGAGGTTACCTGTGGGTTTTCCTTTGTATCCTGAGCAATTCTTCTGCCAGTTGTGGCTGCAATCTCTCGGTCTACCTGACCTTGGCTTGGTATCAAAAGAGCCCCGAATTTTCCATTTCTTAATAAGGGATTAAACAGTACTGACTGGCATATTCAAGGATTTGGGTATTTTTTATGTCCTTTTCCAGCTTTTTAAAGTTTGCAGGTCTTTTTACTGTTCTTTTAATAAATAATAATAAATATTAAATAATAATAATAATAATAAAGCATGTACAATTGACACTCAAGTCATGTTGTAATTGAATGCTATTAAAAAAATTGCCTTTCCTTTTCAATCTGCAGCTCTGTAATTTTCTGTAAAATGCAATGCAATATGGATACCTGGAGGTGTTCTGTACATAGATGGGGTACAGAAAACACCCGGAAAATGCTTGAGTGGTTGGCTTACTGATTTTCGCAGAAGTCTGCACTAAGATACAATATAGATTGTGAGCGTCCCCTGCAACAAAAATGGTGATTTTGGTGAGATGCTCTCAAAGGAAAATCACATCTAAAGGGATGCAGATCCTGACAATTTCCTCATTAGAGCCCTGCAGGTGCTGCAGCTGACTGATAATTCTAAAACCACTCCCATACAGATTGACTCTGCTCATGGACGCAGGCAAACAAACAGCTATTTCTTTAAAATAACAAAAGTTAGGAAAACTGCAACAAATTTGTTAAAATCCTTGCAATGTGCATTGATCACCCAGAGGGGAATTTTCTCAACATAAAGGGAATTACTCTTTATGCAGCTTCACAGTTCAATTCACAAATAAAACAACATTACAGTTTAGCTGACCAGGTAAGAATTCATACTTTATTCCAATCAGTCACAGCAGACACTGATTGGAAAGGGAGCGTGAGTATTGTAACTGTATCTGTTCAACCCTTACCTTTGACAGCAGAATAGCAGTAATATAAGAAAAGCAGGGTTGGTAGGATGATGTCAAACATTTCATTTTGATGAGACTTTGCAATATATTGCACCCCTTGACACTGGTTCTGCTGAAAGTCCAGCATGCTTAGCTATGGACAAAATTAGCCCTTCACAGGCCAAACTGACAATGCCCTTTCATTGTCCCCCTGCTTAAATACAGAAAAGTATTACAAAACCCAGAAGATAGTATTTGGCCTTTACATGATATAAAAGAAGGCAAGGGTACACCAGAAAGATACTCTTACTTAAAACAGTTCGTATCTGTCTAAACCAATTAATATAATACAGAACAGCACATCAAGTGAGCTTGCGGTACAGCTGGTCCAACGGTAAGAAAACACAAAGACATTGGAGTGGAGATGAGGGCGGGACAACAAATATACAGTCAATAGTTTATTGCTTCTTTTCTGAAAATACCATCTTCCATTAACCAAGGTAGCGTAAAGAAAATTTATATATGGTAGTTGTTTGGAAGTGCAGCAGCACTCCCAGTATTTCCAAGGTAAAGGAGGCCAGTTCAGCAGACAATAAGTTGTCCATCAAAACCACCTTCTCAACCTGACATCAATGCAACAAAGGCTATTACAAATAAACTGCAATGATATATAAATCCAAATTGTGACCCACTGACTTTTGAGCAAAACAGTTTTAAAAGAAACATGAAAGATGACTAGTGGAGACAGGTTGCAGTATCATAGAATAGTAAGACCAGGTGATACTCACATGCTTTTTTAGGCAGAACATCGTGGGTCAGTCATTGAGCAAGTACATCAATCTTACAGATAACAATGTGTAAGTGAAATGATTTGTACGCTGCTCGTACGACTATAAATATATACTAATAGTGAGCCTAATACACATAAAAGCATAAATAAATCCAGTGATACTGTACCAATTTAATATATGCAAATTACAATGAACCCCAATTCCTGTATAAAAATTCAGTATCTCATGTGTTTTCTTTCGCCTGTCACCTCTTGTGCTAAAACACTAGCTTCTGTATCTGATATCAGATACCACCAAAAGTGCTCTCGGAACTCTTTTGAAATAGAAACATATGAAAAAAGCTTCCCATAGTGTGATATTGTAAAAACTTCCTAATTTAGACTAAAATTACCACACTCAAACAATCTTGTTACAAGCTTTAAAACTACAAGTACCGGATGAACACATTCGCTTATGTCACTTCCCGTCTCTCGTGTGCCTCCGCTCATGCCCTATACATTACGTCATGGTCATGTGACTTCCTCGGGGGTCATATTCACTGTCCTAAATAGTCATGTCTAATTGAATGAAGTGGGAGCCATTTTATGGAAGACCAAAGTGTCTGTATGGTGGTCAGTTTGTGTCTGACATCATCTTTGTATTTAATAATTCTAGGGAAAATCACCTTGTTTTGGTTAGATATAATAGAGAAAGGTACGCATGTATAGCCATTGCTTTGTTCCCTTACTGACATCAGGTTAATGGTCATGCCGGGAGTGATGTAATCGGTTAACCACTTAAGGACAGAGGACAGATTTGATGTTTACAAGTTAAAATATTTTTTTTTGCTAGAAAATTACTTAGAATACCCAAACATTATATATTTTTTTCAGACACCCAAGAGAATAAAATGGCAGTTGTTGCAATACTTTATGCCACACCTTATTTGCGCAGCAGTCTCACAAGTGCAATTTTTTGGGAAAAAAATTTGAATTAAAAAATAAGACAACAGTAAAGTTAGCCCAAGTTAGCCCAATTTTTTATATTGTGAAAGATAATGTTACACCGACTAAATTGATACCCAACATGTCACGCTTCAAAATTGCGCCGCTTGTGGAATGGCAACAAACTTTGACCCTTAAAAATCTTTATAGGCAACATTTAAAAATGTATACAGTTTACCAGGTTTGAGTTACAGCGCTAAAATTATTGCTCCCACTCTAATGATCGTGGCGATACCTCACATGTGTGGTTTGAACACAGTTTTCATATACGGGTGCGACTTACTTATGCGTTCGCTTCTGCGCGCTAGCTCGGCGAGAAAGGCGCTTTAAATTTTTTTTCCTTATTTATTTTACTTTTTAAATTTTATTTTTACACTGTCTTTTCTAAAAAAAAAAAAAATGGGTCACTTAATTCCTATTACAAGGAATGTACAGTAAACATCCCTTGTAATAGAAAAAAAAGCATGACAGGACCTCTTAAATGTGAGATCTGGGGTCAAAAAGACCTCAGATCTCATATTTACACTAAAATGCAATAAAAAAAAATGTGTTTAATTTTTTTTTTTTACAAAAAAAAATTTCCCCTTTAAGAGCATTGGGTGGAAGTGACGTTTGGCATCGCTTTCACCATCCATGGAGCTGAGTGAGGGCCATCTTTCCCTAACTTGGCTCCAGGCTGTTAAGGGAAGAGGACCTGATTGTCTCCGTCGCTACTGACGGCTCCGGTAAAAGTTGGAGACCAACAGAGCGCGGTGGGAGGGGAGGGGCCTTCTCCCACCCCGATAAAAGTCACGGTGAATCCACCTCTGGGAGCACTTTTATCTGAAAGCCGACCTCCCTCTGAAGAAGAGAATACCGGGGTTATGTCAGCTATCTGCTGCCATAACAACCGTATTCCTCTTCAAACAGTCGCCATATAATGATGGCAGGAGGTGGGCAAGTGGTTAATCAGTATATATTCAACATATCACATGGAAAGTCTCATTACAGTCCATCTTTGTCTGCAAAGATAATGTAAATTCTGGACTACCAATGGTAAATTACCAAATGTTCTCATTCGGTAATTGTTTTGTATGGGATGGCACCTTTGAAGGGTCATAATTGCCTCACATTATCCCTCATACTCTTCTAACATACCAGTGGTAAATGTTGCATTAAGAAAGCAAGAATTATTGCATAAGAAGGATGGTTCCATGTAACCTACCATTATCGGTATCCAATTGCATGTATATATTTAAAGGGCCAATTCCAACAAATAAAAATACTGTATAAAAATATATACAGTGCCTTGAAAATATATTCAAACCCCTTAAAATGTTCCACATTTTGTCATGTTACACCCAAAAACATAAATGTATTTTATTGGGATTTTATGTGATAGACTAACACAAAGTAGCACATCATTTTGAAGTGGAAGGAAAATGATAAGCAGTTTTCGGCATTTGTTACAAATAACCATGTGAAAAGTGTGGTGTGCATTTGTATTCAGCCCCCCTGAGTCAATACTTTGTAGAACCACCTTTTGCTGCAATTACAGCTGCAAGTCTTTTTGGGGATGTCTCTTCCAGCTTTGCACATCTAGAGAGTGACATTTTTGCCCATTGCCCAAATTTATTGTAATTTGCATATATTGAATTGGTAAAGTATCACTGAATTTATTTGCGCTTTTATGTGTATTAAGCTCACCATTTGTATATATTTATAGCAGTACTAGCAGCACAGCATCATTTCACTTACACATTCATATATAATATAGTTGTGGGAACACTATAGGTGCTTGCAGTGGCTAATTTAGTTGTGTTGTTTACTCACTGATCGATAGCGTGGGAACACCACCCACATTTTTTAATCTTACAGATAAGGTTCCTATGCTAATAAACATAGGAACATGTGTAATTGGCTAGGGCAAACATTTCATAAACAAAAAACAAAAAAAGTACAATGTTTGTACTGTCATTAGTGGCTGGTGTTATTGCATATACTGAAGCTAGTAGAACACTGGACAATAAATATGATATGTGGGTCTAACATCCAATATTTCTCTTAGGCCCCATAGTATCTTTTCATTGAGTAAAGGGATGGATGAACAAATTACCGGTACATTATGCACTCCAAAAGATGCATTTGCTGTCTATATATTAACATTTAATACTATTATTGGACAGTAGTCACATACATTGCGTGTCATTTGTTGAGCAGTTAGCTAAATTTGGATGTGCAGAATAGTCATTATTTTTACTGAAGAAATAAAGGCACTAATTACTTACAGACAAGATACTTAGCACAAACAGATAAGCTTCAAAATGAAAAATTCTCCGTTTCATGCTAATTATGTTCTCTGCCTTGTTTTCATAGTCTGATAATTTGAGGCTTTAAAATCACCAGGAAGCCATTAATTGGAATTCTTCAATAAAAAAATAAATTGCATGGAAGTGGAAGATCAGTTGTAAAGGAGATTACTCGTTGCATTGTAGAGTAAATATTCTAATTTTACTATTTATGAATTATATGGACTTGCTTAAAAGGATATTGTAATTTTCTTAGATGTTGTCATCAACATGAGCTAATAATATACTTTGCAATCCAATGTTGTTGTGGCTCCCATGTGTACACTTCACCTGATCCTTTAGCTGTAATATTTTATGAATCAGCAGCCACCTGTGCTGCAGCCAGCAAGCATCCATCCTTTATGATGGTCATTTCAGAAAGGTAACAGGAGTATTATATAATTGCTTTTGGTTGGTGTCTGACATACGGTGGCATTTGTTCCAACGTTATGGAATGACATTGTATATATGCAAATGCAGCATATGTTGGTGGATCAGACACATCAGATCATTAACTTAATTCAAATGTAAAATAATAATAATAATAATAATAGTAATAATGATAACAAAAAATGTTAGTAAGTAGGGATCTGTGTTTCCACTTAATATTTATAGTGTTGTTTCAGTAGGTACATTATTGGTTAACTTGAGAAATATTTTGATGCAACATGCTTGCTGTTCCATGTTTTGAATTTTATAGTACAAATACAATGCAGATTGTTCTTCTAGTGAGTATTTCAATAAAGGAGAGTGAGCAATGAACAACTGCTAAAATTATAGGTTATGTCACATAATATGTTGTTCTTTTCAGATAGAGCAGACAGATAGACAGACTTTAGCATTTAAAAAGAAATACAGTGAAGCAAAGAGAGTGTGACATTACTAAGCCGGAGTCAGATTGTATACAGTATGTGATCAGTAAAGATACAATGCACTTAAAAAAAATGTACAAAAAACGCATAAGAACAATTTGCCTAACATATTCAAATATACAGTATGCTGCTCACATTAACTTGTTTTGCATGTTTAGCTATATAAACTTTAAAGTTGAACACCAATCAAACAGCTAAATACACACAGTTGCTAAATATATATATATAAATATATATATACTGTATATATATATATATATATATATATATATATATATATTATATATATACCGTATTTATCGGCGTATAACACGCGCCGGCGTATAACACACACCCAAGTTTAGGAGGGAATTTTAAGGAAAAAAACGTTTTAAGGAAAAAACTTACATTTAACTGCCCATCAATGCAGCCTTGCACAACGTCCATCTGCATGCTTGTCCAGTGTCATTTGCAGCCTTGTCAGTGTCATTTGCAGCCTTGCAGTCATTTGCAGCCTTGCAGCCTTGTTGTCATTTGTAGCCTTATCAGTGTCAATTTGCAGCCTTGCAGCTTTGTCAGTGCCAATCTGCAACTTTGTCTGTGTCCATTTGCAGCCTTGCCCAGGCTGCAGTTAAACTGCAGTGACTTGTCATTGTCACTGTAGTTTCAAAATGGCGCCGCCGGCGCTGAGATACATAGCTGTGACTTGCGGCAGCTCTCGTCCACTTTCGGCTCCACTCGTAGTCCCGCCCGGGATGTGACTGTGAGAGGAGCGAGCGCCGCCCATGTACAGATAGCCGAGTGTACTCGGCTAGGTTCGCCTAGCTCTGCTCACAGTCACGACCAGTCCCTGTGTCCATCATAGGGCGGGACTGGGCGTGACTGTGAGCGGAGCTAGCCGAACCTAGCCGAGTACACTCGGCTATCTGTATATGGGCGGGGCTCGCTCCGCTCACAGTCATGCCCATCCCGGGCGGGACTACGAGTGGAGCCGGAAGTGGTCAAGAGCCACCGCAAGTCACGGCTATGTATCTCGGCGCCAGCGGGCCATTTTCAAACTCCGCTATGTAGGTATATTGGCGGCCGGTGATCGTTCAGCTCACAGTCAGTGGGGGATTGCAGGGGATCGGCGTATAACACGCACCCGCAATTTTCCCCTGATTTTAAGGGAAAAAAGAGCATGATATATGCCGATAAATATGTTATATATACACTGTGTCTATCTTTTCCTGAGCTTTACAGAGCTTTCTGTCAGAATTTAATCTTTCTATACCGAAAGGTTGATTTCCTGTCCTAGCCTGTGATTGGACAGTGAAAAAGGAGAAAGTAACTGTCCCCTGTAATTGTACCCTCTTTCTCTTCTTTGATTGCCTTGTTCTCAAGATGGTCTTTGTTCCCCACTCATCTGTTAGTGCTACTATTTATCGACCACCCAAATCTTGTAGAGCTTCCTCAGGTGAATTTGCTGATTTATTTTAATTTTTAGGACTTATGCCCGGTACACGCGATCGGACATTGATCGGACATTCCGACAACAAAATCCATGGATTTTTTCCGACGGATGTTGGCTCAAACTTGTTTTGCATACACATGGTTGCACAAAGTTGTCGGAATTTCCGATCGCCAAGAACGTGGTCACGTACACCACGTACGACGAGACTAGAAAAGGGCAGTTCTGATCCAAGCGCGGCACCCTTTGGGCTCCTTTTGCTAATCTCGTGTTAGTAAAAGTTTGGTGAGAGACGATTCGTGCTTTTTCAGACTCGTGGTTTTCAGATCGCTTTCTGCTGTTCAGTTTGTGCTTGTGGGTTTGTATCTGGTCTTCGGTGCATGCAGCGAGTACAATTGACTTGTCGTTGTGTTCGTGTTCGTTACTGATTTTCAGGTCGCTCTTCACAGGCCTTGCTGTTCTTCAGTGCATTCTGTTACTTCGTTCTGAGCAGCCGACCGTTTTCTAGCCATGTTGCGTATACGTACTCCTCGTAGAGTTTGTGCTGTGCGGGGGCTTGGTGTTGGGGTCCTTACCTTGACACAAGTCCAGTCCATGAACAGGGTGGGGAGGAGTTCATGGACCGAGAATTGGTTGCTCCAGCGTGACCAGTTCTGTCATATGCCTTTGCTCCGTGAGATCTGTGAGAATAATCCTGGCGATTTCAGGAACTTTCTCCAGATGATGGACCCCGTATTTCACCGTTTGTTGGCTTTGCTGACCCCTTATATTAGCAGGCAGGATACCTGCATGAGGCAAGCCATCACTCCGGAGCAGACGCTCGTCGCCACCCTGCGGTACTTGGCGATAGGGAGAAGCCTGCAGGACTTGAAGATCTCGACAGGCATCCCAGAGACCTGTTCTGCCATCATCCAGGTCCTGCAGAAGGAGTATATTATGGTAAGATTTATCCTTTAACATCACATTTTATTGTATATAATGTTTGTTAATATTTTGTATTTCTTTCCTCATTCCCTAATTACCATGATTGTAATATGCTGTGAATGTCCTCTTTGTCCTCATGCATGCTGGATTTAAAAAAAAAAAATGTATCCTTCATACATATTTGCCTTCACTTACCTCCCCAGCATGCTCTCCTGGCCCTATATTCACCTTGTGTAGTCACTTAACAATGTATTTTGTCAGCTCCATAGTAGTGCTTTACCCCAAACACCCCCTAAAATGTTTTTAAATGTGATTTGCGCTTTAAATTCAGGCAGAGTGCCAGAGGCTTTTTTTTGGTGTCCCAAAATCATTTGGAACCCTCCCTCCCCCCAACTGTTAACTCAGCTGATAACAATCCTCTATCTGCTGACTTTGACAAACCCATACACACTATACCCACCTCTTTAGTGGTCAGATTTATGGATGAATTCCCCAAAGCATGTAGTGCAAGGGCCTGCCTGAATACTTTCAAATGGCACTGTTTAAAGTTTTTGTATCCTATTATTATCTTGATAGGTAATAGCAGAATGTAAAAATGTGCTAAAATGTGTACAGTGTGTATTTATCTTTTTGTATTATGACACTTCTTACATGTCCAGTGGGCTGCCAATAGTGTAAAGTAAGGAGGGGCTGGCCAAAGTAATACACATTATTTAGGCATTAATCTCTCAATGAAGTGGAGATGGTTACCTGTCAAAAACATCTCCTCCCCATAAAATTTTACAAATGGCCCATGAGTGGGGGGGAGGAATCTGATAGGTGGACCTTATACCTTTGTCTTTAAATACTCCCTAAAATAAATGTTATACTGATGGCCAAGAATGTTTGTGTCTAATCTGCTTTCTCTGTTTATGTGCAAAATTATTAATTTCTTTTTCTTGGGGGGCATGTCTGGACGAGCACCGAGGAGGACGTGAACTAGCTAAGCTCCTCAAGGGCACAGGGTATCCGTTGCCATCCGGATACTAATCCACCTCTTTGAGCCTCCATCACCCCCTATGGCCTTCTGGACCCCCCCTGCTATACTCCGGGAGGGGTCTTTCCTGGCTTCAGCCGAATATTTTGATCCGGGCCTACAGATTGTGCCGCGCCGGGGTCCCGGTCGCCATCTTGGGGCCTGCTGCCTGCACGGAGCCTCCGGCCTGGCGTCCCTGTGACCCGAGCGCTGAGCGGACATCTGCCCTGGGTTGGTGACCCCTGTCCTACCGGAGATTAGCAGGGATCAGCAGCGGTGGTTTGCTTGTGAGCCCGAGCCCTCAGCCTTGCTTCCCTGCGGCCGGTCGCCATCTTGCGGCCTGCGGTTCGATCGGAGCCTCCGGCCTGTAGCATCCGGGTTCCGGACACCAATCTGGAGTTGATCAGCCCTCTCCAACAACTGGGACACAGTGAGTAACAGCATTCCCCCTCCACCCACGCACTGCACGGATACTAGACTCTTTTTTAGAGGCGGCGCTCACCCGGCCGGGTAGAGCCGCTAGGAAAGTCCGCAGCTTCGGCCTACTTCTGGAGGCCGGTGGCCATCTTGGTGCTCCAAATACACCTTTTAGATTTTCTGCCTCACTGAACCGCATCGAAGTTCCCTTACTGTTTCCTGCAGCAAGATTCCCCCCTCAAAGATCTGGGCTATATATCTTATGCTGTGACTTTGACTTTAGATCTTTATTGATTCTTTTGAGTCCCACATAATACTGCAGCTCCTGGCTGACCACTGCCGCTAGGAAGGTCTGTGGCTCTGGCCTGCATCTGGAGACCAGAGGCCACCTTTGTGCTCCCAATGGGAATCCCTCTGTATGCTGATAGCACCTTGATGAATGTGTGATATTGCTCAGATGTGAGGGGAGGTGCTCTTTACAGCTATCGGCCATATAGTTCCAGCTATGCCCGCAAAAACACCTAAACTCCGGTCTGCCCCAGTTAAACGTCCAAACAAGAGATCACTACCTATTCCAGCCTCTACTGGTTCTAATCAGCAATACTTGGCCAACGCACGTGGCAACCAAGCCAGAACCTCGAGAACAAGCGCTTCTCCATCATCCCACGCCTCATCGGTGAGAGAGAGCTCTCCGGCATCCTCCTATTGCTCGGACCTTATGGACGATCCTGGATCCCCCGCGGGATCTGAAATGTCTACACTTATGAGCGGTCTCAAAAAAGAACTTGCAGGTATGTTTCACAGTTTGGAGAAATCCATTAAAAAAGAAATAACTGCAGTTAGATCTGATATGTCACATATCTTGGTCAGAGTAGAGGAAACGGAGCAGCGACAAGACACGCAAGCATTAGCTATTAAAAAATTGCAGGACACTGTTACCCAGTTGGCGTTTGCCCACTGTGCATCTTTGTATAAGCTTGAAGACCTCGAGAACCGTAACCGCAGAAATAATATAAGTGTTAGAGGTCTGCCGGAAGCCACTGGAGATACTGATCTTGAACCTTCTATAAGAGGCACGTTTAATACTATTCTGGGTAACCCTGTCACTGCACCGCTACGCTTCGACCATGTGCATCGTGCCCTACGACCCCGTAAGCTAACTCAGATCTGCCCAGGGATGTTATACGTCGCCTGCATTACTTTGAAGATAAAAATGCCATCATGGTGAAGATGCGGGGACTGCCTAACATTGACTTTGACGGGGCTACTATCACCATCTATCCAGATCTTTCCAAGGATACTTTAGATCGTCGTAGAGCTCTAAAACCGCTACTTGACCGCCTACGCTCTGACGGGATCACATACAGATGGGGCTTTCCTGCCTGCCTGATTGCCACAAAAAATGGCCGCTCCCATATGCTGAGATTTCCTGAGGAACTCCCAACTTTTCTGCAGGATTTACATCTCTTGCCCATGGAACTTCCAGGGTGGCAGGACCCAATCCCTAAATTCTCCTGCCCTATGGAGGCTCTTTGGAAAAAAAAACCCTCAAAGAAGAGGTGCACTTCTCTTCCGGGTTCTGCACAAAAACATGGTTAAACCATTTATTTTTTCACCTACGCCTTTATCATTAATGTAAACAGTCTCTCTCCTACAAGGTTTTTTTTTTTTTTTCTATAGAGTCCGATTTTGGCCGTTATGTTTTTTCTACTTTTACTTGCCTACATATGACTAAAGCGGACTTGCCATTAATCTGACCAGTGTTTGATCTTCCCTTTTTCTTTTTTTTGGGGGTTTTTTGGTTCAGGCTCTAGGTTGGTCTACATTTATGATATCTT
Source organism: Aquarana catesbeiana (assembly GCF_042186555.1). Classification (NCBI taxonomy): domain Eukaryota; kingdom Metazoa; phylum Chordata; class Amphibia; order Anura; family Ranidae; genus Aquarana; species Aquarana catesbeiana. The sequence goes on from NC_133327.1 coordinate 577,990,732, forward strand.
GTAGGATGTACATTGTTTATACTGATTCTGGTTCTATTTATATGGTTTTTCATATTTCTAACTGGAACTTATTGTTTTCTTGTTGGTTGCAAGTTATTTGTTAATTTTTTATAGGCCATGTGCTGTCGGGGCACACTCCCCTCACTACCTCCCTCCTACAGCGTAACCCCGCCCCCATCTCCTTCTGGGGTAGGCGAGTGCGAACAGCCCTGAAGTTGTCCTATTCCAACCCTGCTCAGGGATTGGGATGGCCTTTCGCTCTCTCTTTCCCCAACGGGACCACTGCAGATTTCTGCGTGACATTCATTCATTTCCCACAAGTTCTTTGATTTACATGTATATTTTCTGTATATGTTTATCCTTTTCCATCCCTCCTCATTTCTCTCTTTACTTACTTTTTCTTCCTTCTTTCCCCCCACTTTCTCCTCCCTGCTGGCATGCCTGGCAAGCTTGTTTGAAGGTGCACATCTTATTTTTAAATGGCTAAGGTAAAGATAGTATCCTATAATGTTAGGGGTCTTAATGTTGCTGCTAAACGACACCAAGTATATCGGGAACTGAAACAAGCTACATGTTCCATTGCCTTTCTTCAGGAAACCCATTTAACTCACACGACACCCGTTAAACTAACGTCACCTAACTTTCCGCAGTGGTATTATAGCCACCAATAAAGCTAAGGGGGTAGCTATTGGTCTTTGCAGAAACATGTCCTTTAGGTTATCTGAAATGCTTGCAGATGATCATGGTCACTTTCTTTTTCTTATTGAAAATACTCAATGCACTCTTGCAAATATCTATTGCCCGAACCATAATCAACCAACCTTTCTCTCCCAAATGCTTCTTGATCTTCAATTAATGGATGTCTGGCGCCTTCTTCACCCCAAGGAGAAGGATTTTTCACATTACTCCTCAACACATCAGTCATACTCTAGAATAGACAATATATTCATAGATCACTTTCATCTCCCCCTCTTACACTCTACTCACATAGGCGCTGCATCTATTTCAGACCATGCACCTGTGTCGATGACAGTGACCATGCCTTCCCTACCCCGACGCACCACCAATTGGAAGCTGAATGACTCCCTTCTCTCTGATGAAGTGAAGGTTTCCATGTTGGCTTCTCATTTATCGCAGTATTTTAAGGAAAACAAACCTTCTGACACCTCCCCTTCTATTGTATGGGAAGCTCACAAGGCTACTATTAGAGGCCAACTCATTGAGCTTGGCGCTCGGAAGAAAAGGGAGCATGGTCAACAAATTGACCAGGTCTTACAACAGATAGCGGCTCTTGACAAGCAAAATAAACTTTCTTTACATATTGCACACCTTCAATCCCTCACACTTAAATGAGAGGAATTAAAATCCCTCCTTAATTTAGATACCAAGCGAAAGTTCCAACGCCTGTCACAGAAATTTTACGAATGGGGGAATAAACCTAGCAGATTGTTAGCTAGATCATTAAAGACTAAGCAATCGCAATCGTTTATTCCCAAAATCAAACTCCCGTCAGGTTCATTAGCTTATGCAACTCCAGACATCGCTAAAGCCTTCAGAGATTATCATTCGGACCTGTATAACGTCAAAAACGACTTATCCTCTCTTCCTCATAAGGAGAGATGGAATCGCTTTCCTACTTGACAGAAGCTAATCTTCCTAAATTGCCCCTGTCTGTCCTTAAAGAATTAGAAGAAGACTTCTCGGTTGAGGAATTTCAAGCAGCATTAAAGTCTTCCCCCCCTGGTAAAGCCCCTGGACCTGACGGGTTCACTATTCTTTATTATAAAACATTCAGTGACATCTTACTTCCTCACCTCTCTGCATATGCAAACTCTATCTCTCACTCCTCAGGTCTACGCCCAGAATCATTTTCAACTCATATCACTGTCATTCCCAAATCGGATAAGGACCCTACCCTTTGTAACAGTTATAGACCAATATCATTAATTAACGTTGACACTAAATTATTCGCCAAAGTAATGGCAAACTGCTTACTTCCCCTTATTCCCAAATGGATCTCGGCAGACCAATCAGGTTTCATACCCACTAGAGAAGCAAAAGATAATTCCCTTCGTGCAATCCCCTTAATTCAATATGTTCAGCGCTGCTCCCAGCCCACCCTACTCCTTTCTACTGATGCAGAAAAAGCTTTTGATAGGGTGGACTGGGAGTACCTTAAATTGGCCTTACGCCACTTTGGCCTGGGACCTAAAATGTTCCATCGTATCTCATCCCTTTATTCTGATCCCTCAGCACAAATTAGAATTAATGGGACGCTAAGTGACCCCTTTGTTCTACATAATGGAACCAGGCAAGGATGTCCCCTCTCCCCTCTCCTTTTTGCTATTACCTTAGAACCCTTCTTAGCTACAATTAGGAACAATGTTAATATCAAAGGCATACAAATAGGCAACAAATCCCATAAATACGCAGCTTATGCAGATGATGTTCTATTTTTCATTCAACAACCACATATTTCGATCCCCAATTTGATGTCTACATTTTCCTCTAAATCCGAAATTTTAAACATTAACATCCCTAAGTCCGAGGCTCTCTCTCTTAAACCCCTCTTTCCCTTTAAATGGGAACCAAAATGTATGAAATACTTAGGCATTTATCTTACTTCTAATCTCCACTCCCTTTTTCGATATAATTATATTCCCATGCTAAACAGGATCAGAACTGACTTACGAAATTGGTCTAACTTGTCCCACACCTGGTTAGGGAAAGTAAATATAATTAAAATGAACATTTTACCTCGCATCCTCTTTCTCTTTCAAATGCTGCCATTGAGTGTTCCAGTGGGGTTTTTTACTATTTTACAATCCATGGTTTCCCGCTTCATCTGGAAGGACAGACATCCTAGAATATCCAGGGAGTCATTGTTTCGTTCCAAATGCTCAGGTGGTCTGGCACTTCCCAATTTCAAAGCATATTACCAAGCGACTGTATTGGCCAGACTAGCTGAGTGGAAATATGCTCTTAACTCGAAGTTATGGGTACAAATTGAGTACTCCTTAAGTGGCATGGATCTTTCAATGGCTCCCTGGATACCCAGAACCCACAGGAACCTTGCTCGTACTACCTCGGCTCTCACCATATCCTCTTTAGATGTATGGGACGCCTTACATAAAAAACTTTCTTGGGCTTATGACTCCCCCCTATTACCTCTCCTCAATCATACATACTTTTTGCCGGGTCTTCTGGATCCAGGTTTTAAGTCATGGAGGCCGGAAGAGCCTCTTTTGCTCCATCATATTCTCAGTGGCAATGTACTAAAACCATTACCTGCGATCCTCGCCCCTAAACCTGCCACGTTTCTAGATAAATGGAGATACTACCAGATACAACACTTCCTAAGCTCTCTTGCTACTCCACTTAGGGGCATTAGTGATTTAAACACTATAGAAGTTATATTTCATCCAAAAGATTCTCCTCTACATAGCATTTCGTTATTTTATAAAGCCCTTATCACTCTTCAAAATCCCGGATTCCCACATTACTTGACTAAATGGGAAGCTGAATTTGATCTTTCCCTGACTGACAACCAAAAGGATAGGATCCTACAATTAGCCCACACCTCGTCCCTAGCCTCAAAAAATGTCAGAAGTCAACTATAAATTGCTCACTAGATGGCATTACACCCCAGTTAGACTGCACCAAATGTTCCCCGCCAGTTCCCCTTTGTGCTGGAGGAACTGTGGGAACAAAGCTATCCATGCACACATATGGTGGTTTTGTCCACTTATCCGTCCATATTGGGATGTCATTTGTGATCTGATTGTTCAGATTGCTGATGTTCACATACCAAACGACCCATGGGCTATCCTTTTTCATGTTACAAAAACTCCCATAAGGTCGTACAAACGCTCAATCATTCCTCATCTATTGAATACTGCCAAGGCCTTACTTCCCACTTTATGGGGTCAACCAGTAATTCCTTCTATAAAAAACTGGCTACAAATGGTTGACAACGTACACCTCATGGAGAGTATCACCCACAATATCAGAGGGACCTCTCAGAAACATTCTCTCATATGGGATTCTTGGAAAAAATTTCAGACCACTTCCTCATATAAAAATCTCATTACAGAAACCCCTTAAACTAATCAATCAGACTTAGCCACCTAGCATTGTCTTTAACTTCGCTAATGCAACCCTCTTTTCAATACATGGCCCTGCATGCCGGCAACCTTCCACTTTCCTTTTCCTCCCTTTTCACCGTTCTCCCCTCACTTTTTTCTCTTATATTCCTTTTTATTTTTTCTCTCTTCTATTCTCTTTCTCTCTACACTCTTTCCCCAATACTTTCTCTTAAGTGTTTATTTTCAATAAACCAAAGCATTATGTTTTTACTCAATCACGTTCGATTCATAGTGCTCACATAGTTTATATCCTTTGCCTAGTCAGATAGTGCGCTGATTTTATGTATCTTCCTAGAGGCAATTACGGAATTATTCTAATTGGTACGGTATGTGAGTACTGTTTTTCTTTTTTTTGTGTTATTGTAAAAATGGAAATGTTCTCTATTTTGAGTTATAATTGTATCTCTGTTATATTTTTCTTTAATAAAAATTTATTAAACAAAATTTATTTTTCTTGTTTGACTCCACAGTTTCCTTCCAACCCACAGGAATGGCAGACTGTGGCCTCCCACTTTGCCCAGCGGTGGGACTTTCCTAACTGCGGAGGGGCAATTGATGGGAAACATGTTCACATCATCCCACCACCCAACTTGGGCTCATACTATTATAATAATAAGGGGTTCAATAGTACTGTGATGTTGGCAGTGGTGTCGGCTACTTATGAGTTCCTGTATGTGGACGTGGGGAAGAATGGCCGGATGTCCGATGGTGGAGTCATCACCCACACAGAGTTCTACAGGCATCTCCAGAATGGCAGCTTGGACTTGCCACCTCCAGAAGACAATGTGGAAGGACTCCCATTCAGCTTCATTGCTGATGAAGCATTTGCACTGGGGGACCATCTTATGCGGCCATTCCCGATGAGGACCCTCACCCCGGACCAGAGGGTTTTTAATTATCAGCTGGCCAGAGCCAGAAGAGTGGTGGAGAACACATTTGGAATCATGGCCAGCTGGTTCCACCTATTTCTTACACCCATACACATGGCGGAGTATAAACTGAATCATATCATCCTGGCGTGCTGTGTTCTCCACAACTTTTTAAGGTGAAATTCTGCCAACTATGCTGCCTCAGTTGGGCCTGAGGCCGGAATTCAAGTAAATGAACCAACCCTGACGGCGCTTGAAAGTGGCCGTCCTGGCTTGCCCCCCCAAGGGCCCGCGAGGTCCGTCTTAGATACCTTGATTACTTTGCGGGTAGGGGGGCCATCAATATGCCAGACAATGTCTGATACATTTTGAAAATAAAAAAATCATTTTAACTACTAAAATCTTTGGTGACATTTACTGCTTGTGTTTCTTTTAGCTGACCTGACAGAAATGTGGGGAGTCCTGAAAACGTTGTGATTGTGTAACCTTAAAAAGCACTGTTGGGTTATTTACTAAAGGAAAATACACTATGCACTACAAGTGCACTTGAGCCTTCACTAAAACTGCACTTATAGTGCAAAGTGGATTTGCCCTTAGGAAATAACCCCCATTGTCACTGAAAACACCAATTTTACCTTAACAAAATTTTAGGAGCATTGAAACAATAATCCACACATTCTTGATTATCAATCTTTTTAATACCAGCACAATCACATGCGCATTTCTAAAAGGTTTTTAAAACAAACCACCATGTTTGTTGTATAACAATTTTTTTGGTAACATTAATAAATATTGAAATGTCCATTCAAGGTAAAACAGGCATGTTTCAAACAAACAAGAAATACACAAATATAACTTTTGAAGAAATTAAAGGCAATATCAGACATGAGTATTTAGAAACTGTGTTTGATATTGCATTCAGATGGGGTGAAGTGACCCCTGGAAAAGCCAAATTTTGAAGATGCACACAAATTTCTGAATGTCAACATGTGCTAGCTGCCATCACGGGGGATCAAGGGACGTGTTTTGTGGGTGCAACCCCTTCCTCTCAGCTACTTTATTACTGAGGAAGGGGTTGCACCCCCAAAATGCCTACATTAATCTTCTGTGATGGCAGAGAGCACATGTTGACACACTGTGTGCATCTTCAAAATTTGGCTTTTCTATAAATTGGCAAAAAATGTTAAAAATGTCTACTTTACAAATACCACAAAAAAGGAAGGGATTTGGAGGCGTTTTAAATTCTCCCTAAAACATCAATGATGTTCTTCATTTTGTTTTTAACATCATTGATGTATTTCTGTATGTTTTCCAAGTCCCTATTATACCCCAAGATCTCCCCGATCAGGATCTGTGCACTTTCACTGGTGAAATGACTTGGATCCACAACATCACAATCACCTAAAAATAGAGAAACAAAAACACACCATGTATTATAAATATGCCGGCATCCATCTCTTACCTGAGTCTGTGGTCGCAGACACTCACCTGTTGTGGTGACTATTTCCACCATGTCTCCCTCCTCCTCCTCTGGCTTTGGGGGATTTCACCTTCTTCATGAAGTGGGGGGTCTGTTGTCTCTTCTGCTGAGTGGTGTCCTCCGAGTCTTTTCTCCCTTATGTAAAAAAAATAGATATACTTAGCACACAGATATTTGATAGCAGAAATAGGAATATGAAACATTGCTTGAAAGTGGGGTACAATTGTCTATTTTGGCAGAGTTCCAAGATGAAGAAATATTGTTTTCCTTTGTCAAGCTTGAATACTTACCTGTTTTGTACAAGCTTCACAGATGGAGACACCCCTATAGTATAAACTAGAGCACCTGTGTGGGCCCCCTAATAAAAAGGGTGTTCTTGTGTCCCCCACTAGTGCTCCAGCGTCCAGATGTGTAAACAGCTGCTGAGTGTCCTCTCCTTACATAGAATCTAGTTTGCATTACATTCTAGTTACAAACCCATCTAGACTCCAAAATTATTTTTAGAGAAGTAGGCTAGAAAAAATGTATTCAAATGCATATGGCCAAAACAATGGTGTTTTCTATGTCGAACGAACAATGTTTCATACGAACGAACAACGTGCCCATGAACATGAAAATTGCCATTTTAAACTGTACAACAGTAAAGAAAAGTACATGGAGCAGCAAGAACGTAATAAAAATAAAGAATAGGAACACAGGACAACTACTTACTTTTTTGCAGCACTCCCCTGATCCTTCTGTACTGCTTGTGCTCCCTGATTTTGAGGTCCGACCACTGCTTCCTGAGCTGATCCTTGGATCGTTGTACCCCGAAATTCTTCTGCAGACTTTTGACCACTTTCACCATGATCTTGGCCTTTCTGACATTGGGGTTGGGGTAAGGTCCATACTTCCCGTCATAGTCGGCCCTCTTCAAGATGTCGACCATCTCCAACATCTCCCCAAAGGACATATTTGAGGCCTTAAATCGTCTCTTCCGAGATCGGGACGTTTCTGGTTCCAGGCTTTCCTCCTGCTCCTTCTCGTTGTTGTAATTAGCACGCACCTGCTGTGTCTCCGCCATGTGCTCTTCCCCCACTGCGCCGAACGAGAAGGGGTGGGGAATAGACTAGAAAGAACGTCAGGGGCGGGTGGAGTTTCACGCATGCGCAGTGTATATAAAGTGTAACACGCGTGCATAGTACGTACAATCTGTGAGTGGAGGATGGAGTATCGGAGGCGCCGATCGTGATAACGAAGGTAAGATCTAAACTTGGGCCTATACTGCTTCTAGATTGAGGCCTATATTGTAACAAGATTAGGAGAGTTTCGCCTGACATTAGGGTTTGTCTTGTGTTGTGTCTTGCAGATAAAATGGATGGCTTCAATGACCACAACTTCCTCCCCCTGTTCATAGACAAATACAGGGAGCTGCCCTGTCTGTGGCAGGTGAAACACCCCCAATACAATAATAAACAAAAGAGGCAGGCAGCGCTGGAGAAACTGCTGGAGTTGGTGAAGCTGGTGGTCCCCACAGCAACCATCCCCTATTTAAAAGCCAAAATTGGTGGCCTGAGGAGCACTTATCTTAGGGAGCGCAAGAAGGTCCAGGATTCCCAGAGATCCGGAGCTGCAGCAGATGACGTTTATGTCCCCAGGCTGTGGTACTATGAGAGACTGCGATTTCTGTCAGACCAGACTGAAGTCAGGGAATCCCTCTCAACCCTTCCTTCCACTCTTCCTTCCACCCTATCTTCCACTCCAGCTGAGGCTTCCGATGTCCAAACTGGGACTTCCAGCCAGGAAGAAGTGGAGGAGCCCAGCTGGAGTCAGGTATAGCATTGTTCTACAGATTTCTGGTCAATAAATAAATGATGTTTACTAGATGTTATTATTGATCACTAATTGCTGATTTAATAAAGTGTTTTACATATCAATAGACAGTAGTGGGCAAAAATAATTAGGACAAGAATGAAAAATGCTGGGCTCAGAATGATCATCAGTTATATTTCTTAACATTCAATTTGCAACAGTCATGAGGTGAAAATTGTGTGTGATTGATGAAGAAAAAACTAAAACTATGTCCCTTTTTCATACACAGGAAGACCTCAGCCAGGAGGAGGCTGTGGAATGTGGCAGCCAGGAGGAGGTGGGGCTAAGTGGCAGCCAGGAAAAGGCCGGGCCCAGTAGGAGCCTGACAGAATCGCAGGTTCCTCCCCTCCGCCTTCCAACCAAAAGACCCAGGAAGGAGAGTAACGTGCAGGATTCAGCACTCAGGCTGATTCAGGAGGCTTCTGTGTCCCTTAGAGCCTTCCCTACTCCTGAAGAGGCCTTTGCCTCAATGGCTGCCACAAAACTGCAGGGCATGCAGGAGGGCCAACGCCTCCTGTGTAGGGATGAGCTTCGTGTTCGAGTCGAACCCATGTTCGACTCGAACATCGGCTGTTCGATCGTTCGCCGAATTGCGAACGATATGGGCCGTTCGCGCCAAATTCGTGTGGCGCGTCACGGCCCATAATTCACTGCGGCATCGCAGTGCATTGCTTGCTGATGATTGGCCAAGCATGCACTATGACCCGCATGCTTGGCCAATCACAGCGCCGCCTTAACAGAGAGCCATAATTGGCCAAAGCCAAGGAGGCTTTGGCCAATTATGGCTCAGGGGATTTAGTACACGCCCCACACTATATAAGGCCGCCTGCACGGCGGCCCTGTGCAGTGTGTTCCGGTGTGCTTAGAGAGAGAGAGAGACAGTGTCATTTCATTTGAGTTAGCTAGATTAGGCAGGACAGTCAGTCAGTTAGCTGCACTTAAAGTGTATTGTGTATATATATGCATCCCAGGTGTTGCATATATATATATATACACTGTATTCAGTTTAGCTAGATCCGTTCCTGTTATCTTCTAGACTATTTACATTTAGTGCAGTGCGTCCTGCTCACAGTGTTCAGCTAGATCCGTTCCTGTTATATTCCTACTGACAGGCAGGCTTGTCTTGTTACAGTATTTTGAAGAAAATTACTGGTGTTCTTTTGATCCTATTAGTACCACAGTCAGGCAGCTAGACTATTTACATTTAGTGCAGTGCGTCCTGCTCACAGTGTTCAGCTAGATCCGTTCCTGTTATCTTCTTACTGACAGGCAGGCTTGTCTTGTTACAGTATTTTAAAGAAAATTACTGGTGTTCTTTTGATCCTATTAGTACCACAGTCAGGCAGCTAGACTATTTACAGTTAGTGCAGTGCGTCCTGCCCACAGTGTTCTGCTAAACCTACAAGTAAGTGGGGTGCGTCCTGCTCACAGTGTTCAGCTAAACCTACAAGTTAGTGGGGTGCGTCCACCTCACAGTGTTCAGCTAAACCTACAAGCTAGTGGGGTGCGTCCTGCTCACAGTGTTCAGCTAGATCTGTTTCTGTTATCTTCTTACTGACAGGCAGGCTTGTCTTGTTACAGTAAATACAGCTACCTGAAGAAAATTGCTGGTGTTCTTTTGATCCTATTAGTACCACAGTCAGGCAGCTAGACTATTTACAGTTAGTGCAGTGCGTCCTGCTCACAGTGTTCTGCTAAACCTACAAGTTAGTGGGGTGCGTCCTGCTCACAGTGTTCAGCTAAACCTACAAGTTAGTGGGGTGCGTCCACCTCACAGTGTTCAGCTAAACCTACAAGCTAGTGGGGTGCGTCCTGCTCACAGTGTTCAGCTAGATCTGTTTCTGTTATCTTCTTACTGACAGGCAGGCTTGTCTTGTTACAGTAAATACAGCTACCTGAAGAAAATTGCTGGTGTTCTTTTGATCCTATTAGTACCACAGTCAGGCAGCTAGACTATTTACAGTTAGTGCAGTGCGTCCTGCTCACAGTGTTCTGCTAAACCTACAAGTTAGTGGGGTGCGTCCTGCTCACAGTGTTCAGCTAAACCTACAAGTTAGTGGGGTGCATCCACCTCACAGTGTTCAGCTAAACCTACAAGCTAGTGGGGTGCGTCCTGCTCACAGTGTTCAGCTAGATCCGTTCCTGTTATCTTCTTACTGACAGGCAGGCTTGTCTTGTTACAGTAAATACAGCTACCTGAAGAAAATTGCTGGTGTTCTTTTGATCCTATTAGTACCACAGTCAGGCAGCTAGACTATTTACAGTTAGTGCAGTGCGTCCTGCTCACAGTGTTCTGCTAAACCTACAAGTTAGTGGGGTGCGTCCTGCTCACAGTGTTCAGCTAAACCTACAAGTTAGTGGGGTGCGTCCACCTCACAGTGTTCAGCTAAACCTACAAGCTAGTGGGGTGCGTCCTGCTCACAGTGTTCAGCTAGATCCGTTCCTGTTATCTTCTTACTGACAGGCAGGCTTGTCTTGTTACAGTATTTTAAAGAAAATTACTGATGTTCTTTTGATCCTATTAGTACCACAGTCAGACAGCTAGACTATTTACAGTTAGTGCAGTGCGTCCTGCTCACAGTGTTCTGCTAAACCTACAAGTTAGTGGGGTGCGTCCTGCTCACAGTGTTCAGCTAAACCTACAAGTTAGTGGGGTGCGTCCACCTCACAGTGTTCAGCTAAACCTACAAGTTAGTGGGGTGCGTCCACCTCACAGTGTTCAGCTAAACCTACAAGCTAGTGGGGTGCGTCCTGCTCACAGTGTTCAGCTAGATCCGTTTCTGTTATCTTCTTACTGACAGGCAGGCTTGTCTTGTTACAGTAAATACAGCTACCTGAAGAAAATTGCTGGTGTTCTTTTGATCCTATTAGTACCACAGTCAGGCAGCTAGACTATTTACAGTTAGTGCAGTGCGTCCTGCTCACAGTGTTCTGCTAAACCTACAAGTTAGTGGGGTGCGTCCACCTCACAGTGTTCAGCTAAAGCTACCTGTAGAAGGTTGGTGGTGTTCTCATACTACAGGCAGGCAGTTGATTTTGCTAGCTGCAGTATCAGTATATATATATATATATATATATATATATATATATATATCCCAGCTTAGTGCAGCTACAGGCCATTAGTATGTCTGGAAGGCCAAGAAGGAGAGGCAGACAGTCACAAGCCAATAAGAGAGGGCAAGCAGGCTCTGTGTCTAGTGCTGGTCGTGGAGACGGTGCATCCTCATCAGCACATGGCCATGGGACACGCTTGGCCTTTTTTTCGGCAGCTGGCCATGTTGAGCCGCAACATGCGGAAGACTTGGTCGAGTGGATGACCAAGCTGTCCTCATCCTCCTCATCCTCTCTCACCCATGCCCAGGGTACTTTGTCTGGCAAAGCAGCGGCCTCTTCCCTCGGCTCAATGTCATCAGTGACTCCTTCCCTAGCCCCACCATGTCCTCCTGAGGAGTCCCTCGAACTGTTTGACCACAGTGTTGGGTACATGCTCCAGGAGGATGCCCAGCGTTTGGAAGGCTCTGATGATGATACTGAGCTCGATGAAGGCAGTAACACGAGCACGGACAGAGGGGGTGCCCAAGAAGGACAGCAATCTGGCAGTCATGCTCCCCCTGCTGCAGCATACTGCCAGGTTTGCTCCAGTGATGAGGAGGGAGGGGATGATGAGGTCACTGACTCAACGTGGGTGCCTGATAGGAGAGAGGAGGAGGAGGAGGAGGCGGCACATCACCAACGAGGCAGGATGCCCTCCAGGGGCCAGCCTAAGGGCAGCACATTGACTGCATCACACCCCAAAGCTCCACATGTGCAGGGCACTGCAGTCTCTGCACGTTATTCAAAAAGTTCTTTGGTGTGGGCCTTTTTTGAGACGAGTGCATCAGATCGCACCGCTGCTATTTGCAACATATGTCTCAAGCGTATCTCACGTGGTCAAAACATCTCCCGCTTGGGTACCACATGCTTGACCAGACATATGTTGACCTGCCATGCAGTTCGTTGACAAGCGTATCTAAAAGACCCACACCAAAGAACAAAGAGGACCTCTGCTTGCTCCTCATCAGCTGAGATTTCCAACCCCACTAGACCTTCAGTCCTCTCTGAGACCTGCACTGAGTGGAATGAAGGTGTAGAATTAGGTGTGTCACAGCCACGTACTTGTGGGCAATCTGATTTTGGTACACCGACGTCAGATTGTACCAGGCAAATTTCCCTGCCCCAGCTGCTGCACCGCCGAAAGAAGTTTGCTCCCAGCCATCCACATGCCCAACGGTTGAATGCTAGCTTGGCAAAATTGCTAGCACTTCAACTGCTGCCTTTTCAGTTGGTAGACTCTGCCCCCTTCCGTGAGTTTGTGGAATGTGCGGTTCCTCAGTGACAGGTACCCAAACGCCACTTTTTCTCACGGAAGGCGATTCCGGCTCTCTACCAGCATGTGGAAGGCAATGTCCATGCCTCGCTGGACAGGGCGGTCAGCGGTAAGGTGCATATTACCGCTGACTCATGGTCCAGCAGGCATGGACAGGGACGTTACCTAAGTTTCACGGCGCATTGGGTGACTCTGCTGGCAGCTGGGAAGGATGCAGGACAAGGTGCAGTAGTGTTGGAGGTTGTTCTGCCACCACACCTCCAAAATGCTAATGATTGTGACACACCTCTCTCCTCCACCCCCTCCTCTTCTTCTTCCTCCATGGCCTCTTCCTTGGAACCAGCGGTGCTCCGTAGTCGTTGAAGGGGCTACGCAAGTACGCAGGCCAAAAGATGCCATGCGGTGCTTGAGCTGGTGTGCTTGGGGGACAGGAGCCACACTGGGGCAGAGGTTCTGTCAGCTCTGCAGGGGCAGGTTCAGAGGTGGTTGACGCCACGCCAACTTAAGGCAAGAATGGTGGTTTGCGACAATGGCACCAACCTCCTCTCTGCCCTCCGACAGGGACAAATGACCCATGTGCCCTGTTTGGCTCACGTCCTTAACTTGGTGGTGCAGCGGTTCTTGGGCAGGTACCCGGGCTTACAGGATGTCCTGAGGCAGGCCAGGAAAGTCTGTGTGCATTTCCGCCGGTCATATAATGCCAGTGCTCGGCTGACGGACCTCCAAAAGGAGTTTAACCTGCCCAAGAACCGCCTAATCTGTGACATGCCCACCAGGTGGAACTCAACGTTGGCCATGCTGCAGCGGCTGCACACGCAGCAGAGGGCCATCAATGAGTACCTGTGCGACTATGGCACCAGGACAGGGTCAGGGGAGCTTGGTTCTTTTTCCCCACGCCAGTGGGCCATGATCAGGGATGCATGCACTGTCCTGTCACCATTTGAGGAGGCCACGAGGATGGTGAGCAGTGACAGTGCATGCATCAGTGACACTGTCCCCCTTGTCCACCTGTTGGAGCACACGCTGCGTGGAATAATGGACAGGGCACTTGAGGCAGAACAGAGGCAGGAAGAGGAGGACTTCCTTAGCTCTCAAGGCCCCCTTTATCCAGACAGTGTTCCTGCGTGCCCGCCGATCACACAGGAAGAGGACGAGGAGGAAGAGGAGGAGGAGGAGGAGGAAGATTGTGTCAGTATGGAGGTGGAGCCTGGCACTCAGCATCAGCAGCAGTCTTTAAGGGATCAGTCCCAAGAAACACATGGACTTGTACGTGGCTGGGAGGAGGTGGCTGCGGACCATGTCGTCCTTAGTGACCCAGAGGACTCCAGACCGAATGCCTCAGCAAACCTATGCTGCATGGCCTCCCTGATCCTGCAAAGTCTGCGTAAGGATCCTCGTATTCATGGTATCAAGGAGAAGGACCAATACTGGCTGGCAACCCTCCTTGATCCCCTGTGCAACGCGTTCCCAGAGACTGGGAGGTTACAAACTCCTGTTTCTGGACAACGTGTTGCTGAGGCTTTGGTCAGTCAAAGAAGGAGCGGTGGAGAAGGTGGCTGTCTGACCGATGCGTTCAGACAATTTTTTGGTCCGCAGCCCCAAGGTATGATCGGTTCCAGCAACCATCGCCAGCGTCTGTTTTACATGGTGCAGGAATACCTAGGGGCAAGATCAGACTTGGACACCTTTCCCACCGAAAATCCTCTGGGTTACTGGGTCTTGAGGATGGATCACTGGCCAGAGCTTGCACAGTATGCAATTGAGCTACTGGCCTGTCCTGCATCCAGCGTTCTTTCGGAACGCACATTCAGTGCTGCTGGAGGCATGGTAACCGATCACAGGGTGCGTCTGTCCACTGACTTGGTCGATCGACTGACCTTCATAAAAATGAATGAGTCTTGGATCACCACCAGCTACCAAGCACCTGATGCTGATGTAACCGAATAATTTTTTTTGAAATCTCAGATCCCTTCAAAGACTGCCTATGCTGATGCTGAGTGACTATCCCTGAGTAATTATCCTCTTCCTCCTCAATCATCACGCTGATAGCTTGTAAGAACATTTTTGGTTCTGGGTGCCACCACCAGTGCCTAAGGCACAATTTTTCAGCCCCTTTTTAACAGGGGCGTGTAATTACGATTTTTGATGTAATACTTTGCAGCAGGGCTCGTTCCTACATTCCAACTAGAGTGTCTGTGAGGGGTTGCAGTGTTGTGGCACCAGCACCAGTGCCTAAGGCCCAATTTTTCAGCCCTTGTTTAACAGGGGCGTGTAATTACAATTTTTGATGCAATACTTTGCAGCTGGGCTCGTTCCTGCATTCCAACTAGAGTGTCTGTGAGGGGTTGCAGTGTTGTGGCACCAGCACCAGTGCCTAAGGCCTAATTTTTCAGCTCCTGTTCAACAGGGGCATGTAATTACAATTCTTGATCTAATATTTCACAGCAGAGCCCTGTAAGGGGTTACAGTGTTGTGGCCACAGCAACACCTAAGGCCCAAATTTCTGCTGAGTATATAGGGCAGGACCCTACTTTCAAACAACTAACTTACAAACGACTCCTACTTGCAAATGGAAGGAGACAACAGGAAGTGAGAATAAATCTACCCCTAGGAAGGGAAATTCTCTCCTGTAAGAGTTAATATGGGAAAAACATTTCTCCTTTCCACTGATGCTTTCCAATCCATTGGGACAAAAAGTGAGGTGAAATCTTCTGAAGAGGAGGAAAGACAGCAAAACAAATGTCACAGGGGTGATAACCCTTCCCTATGTTTTCCAAAAAGCTTAAAAAAGATTTTTTGGCTGGAGCTAAACATGTTAAAAATGTACCCGTTCAAAATTACAAAGAGATTCTACTTAACAACAAACCTACAGCCTGTATACTGCTGTTCAGAGTATATAGGGCCTGGTGGCCCCACACCTTTCCTTATTTTAATTTGGGTGCGGGGTTCCCCTTAATATCCATACAAGACCCAAAGGGCCTGGTAATGGACTGGGGGGTACCCATGCCGTTTGTCTCACTGATTTTCATCCATATTGCCAGGACCCGACATTACATTAAATCCGCAAGCAGTTTTAAATGAGATTTTTTCCTTTAAAAATGACATTTGGTGCAGGGACTGTTCTAAACACGGGAAACACGCGTCACTTTACAGGCATACTATAGACACCCCTCAGGTACGATATTTAAAGGAATATTTCACTTTTTTTTTTTTTTACTTTAAGCATCATTAAAATCACTGCTCCCGAAAAAACGGACGTTTTTAAAAGTTTTTTTTGCATTGATACATGTCCCCTGGGGTAGGACCCGGGGCCCCAAACCCTTTTTAGGACAATACCATGCAAATTAGCCTTTAAAATGAGCACTTTTGATTTCGAACGTTCGAGTCCCATAGACGTCAATGGGGTTCTAACGTTCGTGCGAACTTTCGGTCCGTTCGCAGGTTCTGGTGCGAACCGAACCGGGGGGTGTTCGGCTCATCCCTACTCCTGTGTGAGGACCTTCTTTACAAAACACTAACTAAGGAGGTGAGGGGCTAAATCACACACAAAACCCACCTGTGTGAGTTGGACCATCCTCCTCCTCCTCCTCCTGCCACAACTCCACCACCACAGACACAGTGTGGAAGGAAGCGTGGAAAGAAGACCAGTGAGTGATGGCCCTGGGTTCAGTCCAGTCTGACAAAAGATGTAGGCTCTTGTATGACCTCAGCCTGGGGACAGATATGTCATCTGCTGCTGTTCATGATCTCTTGGACTTCTGGACCAGACTGCACTCCCTTAGATAAGGACTCCTCAGGCCACCAATTTTGCAGTAAAATAATTGATGTGTGCCCTGGGGGCCAAAGGCTTCGCCAATTTCTGCTGTTTCTCCAGCGTTGCCTCCCTCTTTGTTTGGCTCTGATCCCTTAATAAAGGATTTTGTGTTTCAATTATAATTGCCTATGTGTGTTTTTCATCAAAAAGGACAGTTTGTTTGTGAGGAGGCAGGTACATTTCAAAAATACAATGTGAAATTAACAAGACACCAACACCAAGCAACCTTCTTGAGATTAAATAATACAAGATAATAATGGTGTTGTGGTAACTTGACACACAAAACACACCCAAAAATATTCAGGATGTAAAATCAAAAAATCAAAAAAATTAAAAACACGATCAGGCTTGAAAACAATACAAACCAAAAAAAAAAACATATATCTTTTTTGTCACATGTGACAAATCAAAATATATTGATGAAATCATGATAAATAATAAAGAAAGAAGTTTGTGAGAAGTCTGTGTGACTATCAGCAGCAAAACTACTTCATTCTTCTAGCATTATAAAGAAATAGAGAGTGCGCTGTATTAAACAATTTTAAACATTGCAGCCTGACAAAAGTGCTATATCCATTTCGAACACTAATTTTACCAGACCGAGCTGTTCCGTCTCTGAATTTCTTCTGAGCATGCATGGCACTTTGTGTGTCGGAATTGTCCACACACGGTCGGAATTGACACGATCGGATTTTGTTGTGGGAAAATTTTATAGCCTGCTCTCAAACTTTGTGTGTCAGAAAATCTGATGTAAAATGTCCGATGGAGCCCACACACGGTCGGAATTTCCGACAACAAGCTCCGATCGCACATTTTCCGTTGGAAAATCCGACCGTGTGTACAGGGCATTAGTGTTACGAGAATCCTTATCCTTGGGGATTTTAATATACACATTGACTCAGAGTCTTTCAGTTTGGCTAAAGATTTTTTGGCTTTGCTGGGCTGCTTTGACCTAACTCAATTTGTTTGCACCCCCGTGCATATATCAAAAGACACACCGTGGACCTTTTCATTGTTGATAGCTCTTTTGTCTCTGACTGCCCTTCCCTTGATTTAGGATTGTCTGACCACCTAGTTATTCTTTTCAATCTGGAATTCTAACACCTCCCTGTCTCAATCTGTAAATTATCGCAAACGGGCTTTTATTGGTCAGCCCAAATTTGCAAATTCCCTTACTTCCTCCCTATTCTACATCACCTTCTCTGACACTCTTGTGTACAAAATAGATGCTCTTAATCACTTGCCCACTGGGTACTTAAAGGGGTTGTAAACCCTTGTGTTTTTTCACCTTAATGCATCCTATGCATTAAAGTGAAAAAACTTCTGACACTGACCAGCCCCCTTACCCCCATTTTACTCACCTGAGCCCATTCGTTTCCTCAGCGGAGACACGCTGTACCTCTCTGCCTGGGGTTCTTGGCTCTTGATTGGATAGATTGATAGCAGCGCAGCCATTGGCTCCCACTGCTGTCAATCAAATCCAATGACGCGGGCGTTGGGGGGGACCAAGTCCGGCATTCTGTGTCTATGGACACAAATTCTGGACTCGGGAGAGCACCCACAAGGTAACCCCCAGGGAGACCGCTTCTCCCAGGGGGTTTACCGATGTGAGGAGGAGCTGCGAGCCCTGCTGGGGGACCCCAGAAGATGATGTTCGGGGCCACACTGTGCAAAATGAACTGCACAGTGGAGGTAAGTATGATATATTTGTTATTTAAAAAAAAACAAAAAATGAGGGTTTACAACCCCTTTAAACCCCCTTCCTAACCAGACCAATTTTCAGCTTTCAGTGCTCTCACACTTTGAATGACAATTACTCAGTCATGTAACACTTTACCCATATGAAATTTGTGTCCATTTTTTACAAATAGTGCTTTCTTTTAGTGGTATTTAATCACCTCTGGGTTTTTTATTTTTTGCGCTATAAATAAAAAAAGACCGAAAATATTGTAAAAAAAAATGCATTTTTCTTCGTTTCTGTTATAAAATTTTGCAAATTAGTAATTTTTCTTCATAAATTTTGGTCAAAATGTATACCGCTACATATCTTTGGTAAAAATAACCCAAATCAGTGCATATTATTTGGTCTATAGGTGTGATCAATACCTGATGTACTGATGATCTCATTTCTTTCTCTGCCTTCGCCTTGGTCTTATCTCTAGAGACGCTCTCCCGTGTTCGTGTTAAAAAATTGCTTGGCTTACATTCCTTCTGGCTCCAGATCCTGCTTGCTGTTCTACTACGCTCATCTTTGGCTCCCTGACGTTTTGGCTTGTCTGACTATCCATTTCAGTTCCTGAACTCTGGCTATGTTTTGACTACGTTTACTCTGTTTACCTTTTTATTATTAAACAAGTGTGATTTAACTGTACTTCTATCTCAGTCTGTTTCATGCACCCAAATCAGTGCATATTATTTGGTCTATAGGTGTGATCAATACCTGATGTACTGATGATCTCATTTCTTTTTCTGCCTTCGCCTTGGTCTTATCTCTAGAGACGCTCTCCTGTGTTCGTGTTAAAAAATTGCTTGGCTTACATTCCTTCTGGCTCCAGATCCTGCTTGCTGTTCTACTACGCTCATCTTTGGCTCCCTGATGTTTTGGCTTGTCTGACTATCCGTTTCAGTTCCTGAACTCTGGCTATGTTTTGACTACGTTTACTCTGTTTACCTTTTTATTATTAAACAAGTGTGATTTAACTGTACTTCTATCTCAGTCTGTTTCATGCACCCAAATCAGTGCATATTATTTGGTCTATAGGTGTGATCAATACCTGATGTACTGATGATCTCATTTCTTTTTCTGCCTTCGCCTTGGTCTTATCTCTAGAGACGCTCTCCTGTGTTCGTGTTAAAAAATTGCTTGGCTTACATTCCTTCTGGCTCCAGATCCTGCTTGCTGTTCTACTACGCTCATCTTTGGCTCCCTGATGTTTTGGCTTGTCTGACTATCCGTTTCAGTTCCTGAACTCTGGCTATGTTTTGACTACGTTTACTCTGTTTACCTTTTTATTATTAAACAAGTGTGATTTAACTGTACTTCTATCTCAGTCTGTTTCATGGTTTCTGACAGTAGGCAAAGGCCATAAATTCAGAAGATGCAGTCAATCCACTTGCTAGTAATTTTTTTCCAGATTGGATGAGCAGGATCACCGCAAGGATCAGTTTGCCTTGGCGTTACAAACGCTCCTGAGTCACACGGCTCACCTGGAATCTCCCATTGTGGCTGCTCCGGTACAACCTGTGTTGAAGGCCATCCCTGCTGCTGCTCCAGTCTCTGTGAAGGCACCCGCCCCGAGTATTACCTCTATAAGAGGTATGTCTGGTTCCGCTCCGCTTCCCCAGCAATTTGGGGGTGATCCAGTCCAATGCAGAGGGTTTCACAACCAGGTTGAGATATACTTTGAAATCCTGCCCCAGGCGTTTCCCACGGACAGAAGCAAAGTAGGTTTCATGATATCTTTGCTTTCGGAGAGAGCCTTGGCCTGGGCAAACCCTCTATGGGAAATGCAAACACCTGTTGTCTTGAGTTACCCTGAGTTATTGGCTTCTTTTAAAAGGGTATTTGATGTTCCTGCATGCTCCGCTTCTGCTGCCAAGTGCCTCATGTCCATCAAACAGGGTACAAGAACTGTTGCCGATTACGACATTGAATTCCGTACTCTGGCAGGAGAGGTTGCTTGGAACAATGAGGCCCTCGTGGCTGCTTTTTCTCATGGTCTCTTGGACACCATCAAGGATGAGATAGCAGCCTGAGATATACCCACTGAGCTGGAGAAGTTGATCATGTTTGCCATCCTCATTGACTCCAGACTCAGACAAAGATTTCCTTTTAAGGAGCACTTGCGGAAGCCTCTTGTACACTTGTCTCCGAACTTTGCAGTCCCACTCTTGCCTCCCTCACCTTCCATGCCTCCTGGTACCGAGTCAGTCTGTGAAGATAAACCTATGCACTTGGGCTTCATTCATTCTCTCTGCAGATGAGGAGTGAGAGATTGTGCCTTTATTGTGGCCAGGCAGGTCACTTTTTGAAGTCTTTGTCCTACCTGTCCAGGGAACGCCCGAACCTTGAGGTCCTGTCACGGACAGACCTTAGGTGGCGTAGTTTTGTCCCCAGTTATCCAGAAAGATAAGCCCCTGGTTTCAGTTACCCTTTCTTGGGCTGAGTCGTCCGTCAAGATACAGGTTCTAATTGTCTCTGGGGCTGCAGGCCTGTTCATTGATGCTGCCTTTGTATCGAAGCACTCAATTCCATTGCAGCTGCGTGACACTCCAATTGCCATTGCGGCTCTTGACGGTAGACCTCTACAGCCCACCCATGTGACTCATGAAACTTTGTCCATGGCCGTAGGGGCTCTTCACCATGAGATAATCCAACTCCAAGTTATTTCCTCACTTAAGTTTCTGCTGGTTATTGGTTATCCTTGGTTACAGAGGCACAACCCCTCTTTTTATTGGCTCCGTGCTGAGGTTCTCCCCCGGTCACCACAATGCAGTGAGACATGCTTCCAGAAGGTAGCCAAGGTCCTGTGCACCTCTCCACTCTCCTCCCTGCCGAAGGAGTACCGCGATTTTAGAGATGTTTTTGACAAAGGTCAAGCCAGTAGTTTGCCTCCACACCGGTCGTATGATTTTGCAATTGACCTTCAACCTGGTGCCATACCCCCTCATGACTGGGTTTACCCTTTGTCGGTCTTGGAGGATAGGGCCAGGGAGGAGTATGTTGCAGATGCACTTTCTCGAGGTTTCATCCTCAAATCCTCATCTCCTGCTGGTGCTGGTTTCTTCTTTGTGAAGAAGAAGAGTGGTGAACTGAGACCTTGTATTGATTATAAGGGTCTCAATCATTTCACAATTAAGAATGCCTATCCGATTCCATTGATTACGAAGTTATTTGAGCGCCTCAAGGGAGTAACGGTTTTCTCAAAGCTTGATTTGAGAGCGCCATACCTCTCATGAGGATTAAGGAGGGTGACGAGTGGAAAACTGCGTTTAATACCAAAGCATACCATTATGAGTACCTCGTAATGCCTTTTGGCCTTTGTAATGGCTTGGTATTTTTCCAGGAATCTATTAATGATGTCCTCCGAGATTTGTTGCAGTTATGTGTGGTGGTTTATCTCGACGATATCCTCATATTTTCCAAGTTCCTGCAGAGCCACTACACAGATGTCTGTCGTGTGCTTCAGAAACTAAGAGAGAACAATCTCTATTGTAAATTGGAGAAGTGCGAATTCCATCATGAACAGGTTAAATTCCTGAGTTATGTCATTTCCACTGCTGTTTTTTTTTTCGATGGACCCAGAGAAGTTACAGTGGCCCCGAGCCGTGGGTTTACGTCCTCTGCAGCATTTTCTTGGCTTTGCCAACTATTAACAGAAGTGCCCTAGATGACGTCATTATATGATGAAACGTGCGTCGCTACGTTGGCAACAGCAAGCAGAAAAAGGGGGAGGCTGGCTAAAGGACAATATAGAAAGCATATGGTCATACAGAGGGGGATATTCATCTCACCACCCAAACAGTGACCGACATCCGTATCTTGCCGTGCTTATCCCCAGCAGATGGCTTGGAGTCTAAGTCCGTATAAGGCCGGTTTGCTGCTTTGACTGCTGTATCCGCCGAGTGCTGCTCTTGCCGTGCAGGGTAAGGAGCCTCCCCCTTTTTCTGCTTGCTGTTGCCATTCTGCTTTTCTCTACATATATGATCTGCTATATGCTGTGGGCTTAATGTTGCTGTGCCTGACGCTGCCATGCCAATATGCTTACCTGCTTAACCAGATGAACTGTCAGACATTGCCGGTCACTTTTGCTGTGTCCCCCCCGGAATCTATCCCGGCCAGCTCCTGTTCTCTCCCATCAGGTTTATTGGCCTCTGGACTTCCACTGCTCCCCATCCACAACTACCCGCACACCTGATATACCACGCTCCTGAAGAGTGATTCCCTGATCATGTCACTCTAGTCCAACTGCTTTGTGGTACATACAATGGTGTATGAGTGGTGAATGGAGTGCGTCTGTGGTATGCTCGGCCATGGCTCCCCTTGTTTTTAAATGACAACGTTGTCAATTTTATGTCTAGGGCCAGTGTTAGTCACTCACCATAGCCCTCCTTTTTTCTATGAAGTGTTATATACTAGCGTGATGTTTTTTGTAATTGTTTAATTTAATAAAATATTGGCTTGGTTTTTAAGACAGTGCCTGAGGGTTTTTTGTCCTCTTGAGAGATACTCATTCTCTTTGTTGTTTTTTGATTACTGTTACGGGCTACACCATGTAAGTTCCTCTTCGTTTTTGGGTGGCTGACTGGTACTGCTGTGGCCCGAGTACTTGCGAGTTCTTACCTGGAAGCGTGCTATAGTTTGTCCTTCTGCTACACCTAGGAGTGCTGTCGTGGCTGTTAGGGATGGGCTTTATGTTTGGGTCGAACATGAGTTCGACTCGAACATTGGCTGTTCACCCGTTCGCCGAACAGCGAACAATTTGGGGTGTTCACGGCAAATTCGAAAGCCACGGAACAACCTTTAAAAAGTCTATGGGAGAAATCAAAAGTGCTAATTTTAAAGGCTTATATGCATGGCATTGTCATAAAAAGTGTTTGGGGACCTGGGTCCTGCCCCAGGGGAGATGTATCAAT
Organism: Aquarana catesbeiana; assembly: GCF_042186555.1. Classification (NCBI taxonomy): domain Eukaryota; kingdom Metazoa; phylum Chordata; class Amphibia; order Anura; family Ranidae; genus Aquarana; species Aquarana catesbeiana. The sequence goes on from NC_133327.1 coordinate 578,013,893, forward strand.
GCAAAGACCTGGTGACCCTGCCCTGCTCTGACGCACGGGGACTTCACAGGGACTTCCCTGTGGCTTTCCCCGTGTTGTCAGAGGGGGCGAGGTCACCCGTTTACATAACCGGGTGACCCTGCCCCCCCTCTGACAACACAGGGAAAGCCACAGGGAAGTCCCCGTGAAGTCCCTGTGCATCAGAGGAGGGCAGGGTCACCGGGTGGCCCCGCCCTCCGTTATATAAGAAGTGTCAGAAGAACCGAAGTGTCACACAGCAGATGTCTCCCACTGAGGCGGATCGTGTGGATGGAGCAGAGAAGAAGCCAGAGGAAGATGAGGGATGAGAAGAGTGGAGGAAGAAGAAGATGGAGAAGAAGAAGATGGAGGAAGAAGAAGAACACCGAAGGAAGACCAGAAGAAAGAGGATGGAAGAAGAGGAAATTAATAAAGGACTTGTCAAAAACCATCTCTTGTGTTTTTTAACCTTTTTGACACTTTTTTTGTGAAATGGTAGGGGTAAATTTGTACCCCATTACCAATTTACACAGAGGGGGTGGGATCTGGGGGTCCCCTTGTTAAAGAAGGCTTCTAGATTCCGATAAGCCCCCCACCCCCAGACCCCCACAACCACTGGGCAAGGGTTGTGGGGATGAGGCCCTTCTCCCCATCAACATGAGGACAAGGTGCTTTGGGGGGCTACCCCAAAGCACCCTCCCAACTTTGAGGGCATGTGGCCTGGTACGGTTCAGGAAGGGGGTGCTCTCTCATCCCCCCTCTTTTCTTGTGGCCTGCCAGGTTGCATGCTCGAATAAGGGTCTGATATGGATTTTTGGGGGGACCCCACACCATTTTTTAAAACATTTTGGCGCGGGGTTCCCCTTAAAATCCATACCAGACCTGAAGGGCCTTGTATGGAATTTAGGGGCCCCTACGCAATTTTTTTTAAATTTTGGTTTGGGGTTCCCCTGTGGGGGAATCCCATGCCGTTTTTATCAATTAACTTTTATGTGTATTGCCGGACCGACAATTCATTATAGTCGGCGCTAGCAAAAGTGGTTTTACAGTAGTTAGTAGTGATAGCAGCGATAGTAGTTTTACATGACCTTTCCTTTAGGAATGCAATTTTGCTGTCAGACTGTTCTAAACACACGAAACATGCGTCCCTTTACGGGCATACTATAGACACTTATATATAGAAATTTAAAGGAATATTTCACTTTTATTGTTTCCCTTTAAGCATTATTAAAATCACTGCTCCCAAAAAACGTCCATTTTTAAAACTTCTTTTTGCATTGATACATGTCCCCTGGGGCAGTACCCAGGTCCCCAAACACTTTTTATGAAAATAACTTGCATATAAGCCTTTAAAATGAGCACTTTTGATTATGCATGTTCGTGTCTCATAGACTTTAACGGTGTTCTCGTGTTCGAACAAATTTTTTGCCTGTTCGCATGTTATGGATACAAACCGAACCGGGGGGTGTTCAGCTCATCCCTAGTGGCTGTCTTGGATCAAGGACCCTGGCTGGGTTATAGCCACAGGCTTTCTTAAGCTTGCTGTCCGGTAAGCTTGCATTTTATACGGTAGAGGTGCACTAATTTCTTGGTGCTTCTTGGTGATTTTGTGGATTGACCATATTCCTAGGATGTCACTCATCTGATCATCTATAATCACATATATTTTTTATTTTTTTAATTTTTAATCACACTTATCTGATTATTCATTCACTGACTTTTTTCAATCACTGTTTATGCCATTTTATGTCAATGTTCATATGAGCTACATGGTGGAGTTTTATATCAGGATTTATTTTTCATATTATCACTGTATATGGTTTTTATGTTCTTTAAGAGCAGCTTTATTTTTCTTATTTGTTGTTGATGTATATCTCATTTTCTAGCTGCAGCTCATAGTTAGGGATTAATTTATGTGAGTGCAGTGTTCCTTATTTTCTATTATCGGAAGTTTATTTGTAACTTCTCGTCTCTGATATGACCAGAGAGGATGGTAACCCACAGAGTTGGTCTCCGGAGTCCATTAAGGCCTTTGAGGGTCTCAAGGCTGCCTTTGTTTCTGCTCCTGTTTTGGCACATCCTGATCCTACGTTACCTTTTATCCTTGAGGTTGATGCTTCTGAGACTGGAGTTGGCACCCTTCTGACTCAATGTCCTACCTCTGAGAGCACTATGTATCCTTGTGGCTACATTTCCAAGAAATTGTCACCTGCGGAGTGCAATTACGAGATTGGTGACAGAGAGCTGTTAGTGATCATTTTAGCCCTGAAAGAATGGAGACATCTCCTCGAAGGTACCACTGTGCCGGTTCTCATTCTTACTGACCATAGTAAATTTCACATTCTTGTCTGAGGCTAAATGCTTCTCTCCCAGAAGGGCGCGATGGGCTCATTTCTTGTCAAGTTTCAATTACATTGTCACATGTTTACCCGGTACTAAGAATGTAAGGGCTAGCGCTTTGTCACGACAGTTTTCCTGCACTTCCAAGATGGTGTCGGTTCCGGTTCCTGTCATTCTTCCTGATCGTATTCTGGCTACGGTTTACACAAGTCTCACTTCTCCTTTGGGTGACAAAATTCTTATTGATCAGGTCCATGCTCCTCCTGAAAAACCTTGTGACTGCTGCTTTGTCCCAGAGAGTCTCCATACTGCCGTGCTCCAGACTTACCATTCTCCCAAGGCTGCTGGCCACCCTGGGAAGAGTCAACTCTTTTGGGCCATTTCCCAACAATTCTGGTGGCCTAGTCTATGTGCTGAAGTAAACGCCTTCATAGCTGCCTGTTTCGTGTGTGCTCAGAGTAAGACTCCACAACACCTTCCAGTGGGCCTCCTACAACCCATACCCAAAGTAGAGAGGCCCTGGACCCACCTGTCTATGGATTTCATTGTGGAGCTACCCAACTCCCAGGGCAACACAGTTATCCTTATGGTGGTTGACAGGTTCTCGAAAATGTCCCATTGTATTCCACCTAAGAAGCTGCCCACTTCTAAGGAACTGGCTTCGATTTTTGCTCGGGAGATCTTTTGCTTACATGGGCTACCCAAGGTGATTGTCTTGGACAGGGGTAGTCAGTTTGTGTCCCGTTTCTGGCATGCCTTTTGTGCATAGTTGGGAATTCAGCTTGCTTTCTCCTTTGCATATCACCCGCAAGTCTAATGGGGCCACAGAACGAGATAATCAGTCCTTGGTGCAATTCCTACGTTGCTATATTTCTGACCATCATAACAACTGGTCAGACCTCTCACCATGGGCAGAGTTTGTTCACAATAGTGCCTTGAATTCTGCTTCCTGATTGTCCCTGTTTATGGCGAACTAAAGAGGAGCATTGCTGTGGTCTTTGTTCCACTTGGGCACAAGTCCAGGAGGCTTTGCGACATGCTAATGATAGGTACAGACTCCATGCTGACAGCAGACGTCTGCCTGCACCTTCCTACCAGGTTAGGGACAGGGTCTGGCTGTCAACTCGCAACCTCCGACTTTGTGTTCCCTCTCTGAAGTTCGCACCTCGGTTTATTGTGCCTTTCCATATTGTTGGCAGGATTAACCCAGTGGCTTACGCATTAGACCTTCCTTCTAATATGCGTATCTCAAATGTATTTCATGTCTCGTTTATTAAAACCTTTGGTCTGCAACAGCTTTACCACCTCGGTGCCTCGTCCTCACCCTGTACAGGTTGAGAACCATGAGGAGTATGAAGTACAGTCCATTGTTTACTCCCGTAGGTTCTGTGGGCATATACAGTACCTGGTGCATTGGAAAGGCTACCAGTACAGAGGAACGCTCTTGGGTCTCATCTTCTGACATACATGCCCCTTCCTCCTCCATGATTTTCATAGATGTTTTCCCCTCAAGCCTGGTGATCCTCCGAGGGAGAGGGGTCATTGAAACAACTGGACAATTTTAACTTTCGACCAATATCTAACTTACCTTTCCTTGCCAAGATTGTCAAGTGGGCTTTAATATCTCAGTTACATAACCACCTGACTTTAAATAACCTATTTGAACCCTTCCAATCTGGTTTTCGGCAACTGCACAGCACAGAAACCGCCTTGGTCAAAGTCAAAGTGAACGACCACTTGTTGCTTCTGATTCTAGCTCACTAACTATTTTTTTATTTTACTGGATCTCAGTTCTGCCTTTGATACTGTAGACCAGAATCTTTTACTCTCTCCCCTTGAAACCATATTTGAAATCTCGGAAATGACTCTGAAATGGTTTAAGTAATATCTAATTGATCACTGTCCCTTTGTTTCTCATGGCGGATTCCACTCTTAAGTTGGACCAGTCAAGTTAGGTGCTCCTCAGGGCTTAAAGTGGATGTAAACCCAATGTCATCCTTTCTAAACTACTGCTATAGGGGTTATCTATAAGGATATACATTCCTCCTGCATGTATCTTTACCTGTCAAATGTCTCCCCTTATGTCTGTTATTAGACCCAAAAAAACTGCATATTCTGGGTCTGTTGTCTGGAGCTCTGTGGGTGGAGTCGTGATGTCTGTAGACTCCCCGCCCACCTCTACACTCCTTGTCAATATGCATTTTCTCCTGTCTCCTTTCTAACACTGAACTTCTGCTGAACTTCTGCTATGATCTCTAACATCCAGTGAAAAGACAGGAAAGTAACCACATGACTTCAGCATGCCAAATCATGCTGAGGTGTGGAACAGCCAATCCTTGCAGAGCTGCTGAAGAAAGGATTGGGGGAGGCAATTAATCACTTCAATAACCGGCCATAGTCAAATGACGTCCACAGATGGGATCTCCCATCCTGGGTGGACGTCATATGACGTCCTCGGCTTTCCGCCACTACTGCGGGCCCCCAGGGGCCCGCAGAGCGGCGATCGGGGTACCGTTGTGTCCCTCAGGACACAGCCGTTCCCTGATGGGGGTATTGAAGTGGCGGCGGCGGTGGGCGGCGGAGCGTCGGTAACGGGGGTAACGGCGGATGCAGAGCGGCATTGGGAAGCGCTGTGTATTCTCCTGGTTTCCGGCGGAAGAGCGGTGATCAGGGCGGTGATCGGGGCTGAGGCTTTTCCCCTGGATACAGCTCAGCCCCGATCACTGTAGCCAATGACATGGCTCTGTATCACTGGATCGGTGTGTGAGGAGAAGAGCCCAGCAACAGCAGTTACTATCTGTTTGTTTACATTAGTGACCGGCTGTGATTGGACACAGCCGGTCACTAATGTAAACAAACAGATAGTAACTGCTGTTGCTGGGCTCTTCTCCTCACACACTGATCCAGTGTGAGGAGAAGAGATCAGCTAACAGTGAGTTACTAATTACATGTACTACTGTGCCCAGATTGCCCCTCCTAAATAAAGAGTACCTGTCACCTCAGAGTACCTGTCACCTCAGAGTACCTGTCACCTCAAAGTACCTGTCACCTCAGAGTACCTGTCACCTCAGAGTACCTGTCACCTCAAAGTACCTGTCACCTCAGAGTACCTGTCAGCTCAAAGTACCTGTCACCTCAGAGTACCTGTCACCTCAGAGTACCTGTCATCTCAAAGTACCTGTCATCTCAGAGTACCTGTCCATCAGGAGTACCCGCCACCTCATCACCTGCCACCAGAGTACCCGCCACCTCATCACCTGCCACCAGAGTACCCGCCACCTCATCACCTGCCACCAGAGTACTTGCCAGCAGAGTACCCGCCACCTCACCACCAGAGTACCTGCCACCAGTGTACCCACCACCTCATCACCTGCCACCAGAGTACCCGCCACCTCATCATCTGCCACCAGAGTACCCGCCACCTCATCATCTGCCACCAGAGTACCCGCCACCTCATCATCTGCCACCAGAGTACCCGCCACCTCATCATCTGCCACCAGAGTACCCGCCACCTCATCACCTGCCACCAGAGTACCCGCCACCTCATCATCTGCCACCAGAGTACCCGCCACCTCATCATCTGCCACCAGAGTACCCGCCACCTCATCATCTGCCACCAGATTACCCGCCACCTCATCACTTGCCACCAGAGTACATACAGCCAGTCAGCCACTATGTCCAGAAAGATGTACACCCTAGAAGTGTGCAGGTCAACACTGCAGGATTTTCACAAATGGATTTTTTTAATTTATTTTTCCCGAATGAATTGATTCAAGGCATCGTGGACCAAACTAATCTGTTTGCCCAACAATTTATTGCAACCAACCCCAGCTCCAGCTATGCCCACCCTTTTGAGTGGAGACCGCTAACAGCAGTGGAGCTAAAATTGTTTTTAGGCCTAACCCTGAACATGGGGCTTACAAAAAAAATGAAATTCATAAGTATTGGTCCACCAAACCCATCCAACATATGCCAATTTTTTCATCAGCCATGTCCAGGTCCCGATACGAAATCATAATGCGCTTCTTGCATTTCAATGACAACTCACAGTGCCCCCCCCCGAAATCACCCAAACTTTGACAAATTATATAAAGTTCGCCCCCTAATTCATTTTTTTCCCAGAAGTTTGCCGAAGTTTATGTCCCTGAAAAAATATATCTGTGGACGAATCCCTGGTGCATTTCACAGGCCGGCTGGGAATCAAACAATATATACCCAGTAAGAGGGCGAGGTATGGCTTGAAGCCTAACAAGCTTTGTGAAAGTGCCACCGGTTATGTGTACGCATTCCGCGTGTACGAAGGGAAAGATTCCCAACTCCAGCCCCCTGAGTGTCCCTCGTACATGGGAATAAGTGGGAAAATTGTTTGGGAGTTGGCATTCCCACTCCTTCAAAAGGGGTACCATATTTATATGGATAATTATTATACGAGTTTGCCCCTTCTCCGCCACCTATATCTCAAACAAACTTTGGCCTGTGGTACAGCTTGAAAAAACCGAAAGGGCTTCCCACAGTGTCTTGTCACCACAAACATTCCAAGGGGGGAATTGACAAGCTTGAGGAACGAAGAAGTGTTGGCTGTGAAGTGGAGGGATAGAAAAGACGTGTACATCATGTCCACCATCCACGATGACACCTCGGTGGAACTTCACAGAAGACGCTGTACCGTTCACAAGCCTACCTGTATCACTGAGTACAATAAATACATGGGGGGGGGGTGGATTTAAATGATCAGTTGTTGCAGCCCTATCTTTCAACAAGAAAATCCTTATTCTGGTACAAAAAAGTCGCAATTTACTTTTTTCATTTGGCCCTTTTAAATTCTTTCATAATCTACCAAAAATCCACAGAAACACCCACCACCTTCATAAAGTTTATTGAAGACATTGTCACTGCCCTGATTTATCAGCAAGTATCCCCCCCAGAAAGCATTCGCTCCGATTCTGTCAGCAGACTACATGAGCGCCATTTCCCAGACCATATTCCACCAACAGGATCCGGAAGACGACACCAAAAAAAATGTCGGGTGTGCACCAAAAGAGGAATTAGGAAAGATACCAGCTTCCATTGTACCGACTGTCCCTCCCAACCTGGCCTTTGCATCGGAGAATGCTTCAGGCGATATCACACTCTGGAAAATTATTAGTCCATATTTCTAATACTGCCATTTCCCCGTTTTTAATTTCTGTCCTGAATATTTCCCTTCCTCAACCAACCATATTATTGCCTTCTATGTGAACCGACCCTGGCCTGTTTCTCGACTATTCCTCTGCCTGCCGTCTGCACTGTTTTTCCGCCATGTTTTTGCCTTTCACGTGAACTGACCCTGGACTGTATCGACTATGCCTCTGCCTACCGTCTATTTCTGCCTTTTACCTGCACTGACCTCGGCCTGTTGACCATGTTTTTGCCTGCCCCTTGGATTGATCTTTCACCCTGCTACACAGGGGTCTCACATATGTGAGGGGCTCCAGAATAGTGTTCGGAGTTCAGAAAACCAGTTTTTGGTTTTCTGTGTTCCCATAACAGGGTCTGGTTGCCCGGAGGCTTCAAAGCGATTTGGGTGGGAGAAGCCTCTACCCCTGTCCCCATTCTTTCCTGACTGATGCCCTAAGCTTGATGGTACTGCCTGCTCCCTGGACAAACACTCTGGCTGTGCTGACCATACCTCTGCCTGCTGCATGTACTAACTATGGACAGTATTCCTGCCTGCTGCATGGACGATCCTTTGATCCTTTTGCTGCTGCTGACCACATCCCTGCCTGCTATCTGGACTAATGCTTTGGATGTGCTGACATCTCTACCTGTACTGACTATTCCTGCCTGCCGCCTGTTTTGCTGTCGCTGTCCACGTTCCTGCCTGCTGCCTGGACCGATGCTCTTCTCTGTGGACCACTGCACTACTAAAACTGCAGGTAATCTTTTCTTTACCCTTTACTCAGCAGAATGTATTTTGGTTTGTAATTGGTATGTACAGTACATGCTATGTGTTAGAAATATGAAGGGCCTTCAACAATGTGATAGGTTGGCAGGAATTTGTGTGTAATGTATGCTCCTAGAACAACTGACAGTGCTACTTGGATGTTGGGCCTCTGTATGTGGCCAGACTATGTAAAAGTCTCACACATGTGGTATCGCCATACTCAGGAGGAGTAGCAGAATGTATTTTGGGGTGTCATTTTTGCTATGTACATGCTATGTGTTGGAAATATCTTATGAATGGACAACTTTGTGTAAAAAAAATGTGTTTTAATTTTTTCCCCACAGTTTCCAAAAACTTCGGGAAAAAAATGAACCATTCAAAAGACTAATTATGCCTCATAGATTATACGTTGGGGTGTTAGCTTTCCAAAATGGGGTCATTTTGTGGGCGTTTCCGTTGTCCTGGTGCTCCAGGGCCTTCAAAATTGTAATAGGTGGTTGAGAAATGAGATCTGTAATTTATGCTCCTAGAATGCCTGGAGCTGCTACTTCAATGTTGGGCCTCTGTATGTGGCCAGGCTGTGTAAAAGTCTCACACATTTGGTATCGCCACACTCAGGAGGAGTAGCAGAATGTATTTTGGGGTGTCATTTTTGCTATGTACATGCTATGTGTTGGAAATATCTTATAAATGGACAACTTTGTGTAAAAAAAATGCGTTTTCATTTTTTTTCCACAGTTTCCAAAAACTTCGGGAAAAAATGAACCATTCAAAAGACTAATTATGCCTCATAGATTATACGTTGGGGTGTTAGCTTTCCAAAATGGGGTCATTTTGTGGGCGTTTCCGTTGTCCTGGTGCTCCAGGGCCTTCAAACTTGTAATAGGTGGTTGAGAAATGAGATGTGTAATTTATGCTCCTAGAATGCCTGAAGCTGCTACTTCAATGTTGGGCCTCTGTATGTGGCCAGGCTGTGTAAAAGTCTCACACATTTGGTATCGCCATACTCAGGAGGAGTAGCAGAATGTATTTTGGGGTGTCATTTTTGCTATGTACATGCTATGTGTTGGAAATATCTTATGAATGGACAACTTTGTGTAAAAAAAATGTGTTTTAATTTTTTCCCCACAGTTTCCAAAAACTTCGGGAAAAAAATGAACCATTCAAAAGACTAATTATGCCTCATAGATTATATGTTGGGGTGTTAGCTTTCCAAAATGGGGTCATTTTGTGGGCGTTTCCATTGACCTGGTGCTCCAGGACCTTCAAAAGTGTGATAGGTTGTCATCATATGAGATGTGCAATTTATGCTTGTAAAACGCCTGACGGTGCTAGTTGGATGTTAGACCTCTGTATGTGGCCAGGCTGTGTAAAAGTCTCACACATGTGGTATCACTATACTCAGTAGGAGTAGCAGAATGTATTTTGGGGTGTCATTGCAAGTATGCATGTGCTGTGTGAGAGAAATAACTTGTTATTATGACAATTTTGTGAAAAAAAAAAAAAATTTCCAAGAATTGTGGGAAAAAATTACAACTTCAAAAAGCTCACCATGCCTCTTGCTAAATACCTTGGAATGTCTGCTTTCCAAAAAGGGGTGATTTGGGGGGTATTTGTACTTTCCTGGCTTGTTAGGGCCTCAAGAAATGAGATAGGCCTTCAGTACATCAGGTGTGAACAGATGTGATCATTTTTCAATGATTTGCACCATAGCTTGTAGACTCTATAACTTTCACAGAGACCAAATAATATACACTAATTTGGGTTATTTTTACTAAAGATATGTAGCAGTATACATTTTGGCCTAAATTTATGAAGAAAAATTACTTATTTGCATAATTTTACAATAGAAACTAAAAAAAAGTGTTTTTTTTCAAAAATTTCTCTCTTTTTTAGCTTATATTGCAAAATATAAAAAAAACAGCAGCGATTAAATACCACCAAAAGAAAGCTATGTTTGTGAGAAAAAAATGATAAAAATTTGGTTTGGGTACAGTGTAGCATGACTGAGTAATTGTCATTCAAAGTGTGAGAGCGCTGAAAGCTAAAATTTGGTCTGGGAAGGAAGGGTGTATAAAAGCCCTGTATTGAAGTGGTTAAAAAATAATGCCTGTGTCTTAGGCTGTCACTCACAGCAAGGGGGAGTATTTGACAATTTTTTTCTCAGTTTGTCAAGATTTTTCTCACTGAACAATAAAAGAGGATTGCTCAGAGATGGATTAACTCTGTGTGGCAAGACTGGGCTCAAATGATAGGAAATCTTATACTCTACAGTATGATAAAAAAATAAAAAAATTTCAGGTTTACATCCACTTTAATAATGGGTAATTTACTTTTATGCATTTACATGTTTCCACTTGGCCATCTGCTTAGATCACAGGGGTTAAATTATCACTTCTATGCTGACGACACTCAGCTACATCACTAACCTAGTCCCAAAATACCAACCAAGCCGCTCTCTTCGGTCATCCCAATACCTCCTGCTCTCTAGCTCACTTGTCACCTCCTCCCATGCTCATCTCCAGGATTTCTCCAGAGCTTCTCCCATCCTTTGGAACTCCCTACCTCAATCTGTCTGACTGTCCCCTAATCTATACATCTTTAGGCGATCCCTGAAAACCCTTCTCTTCAAGGAAACCTATCCTGCTGCTAACTAACACTGTTTTGCATCCTCCTTCAGCTCATCCCCCCACAGCTATTACCTTTTGTATCAATTGACCCTTCCTTTTTAGATTGTAAGCTCTAACGAGCAGGGCCCTCTGATTCCTCTTGTACCAAATTGTAATGTAACTGTGATGTCTGCCCTCATGTTGTAAAGTGCTGCGCAAACTGTTGGCGCTATATAAAACCTGTATAATAATAATAATAATAATAATAAACATCCACACTAAACTGGATTCTACTTTGGCTGCTTCTCTCCTATCTAACTTTATTTGTGATCTAAAAACATGGCTTGCCCCCAATTCCCTTTAATTAATCACTTCAGCCCCAGAAGAATTTACCCCCTTCCTGACCAGACACTTTTTGTGATTCAGCACTGCGTCGCTTTAACTGACAATTGCGTGGTCGTGCGACGTTGTACCCAAACAAAATTGACGTTTTTTTTTTCCCACAAATAGAGCTTTATTTTGGTGTTATTTGATCGCCTTTGCGTTTTTTTGCGCTATAAACAAAAAAAGAGTGACAATTTTGAAAAAAAAGCATTATTTTTTACTTTTTGCTATAAGATTTTTTTTTTTCCTCAGTTTAGGCTGAAATGTATTCTTTTACATATTTTTGGTAAAAAAAAATCACAATAAGCAAATATTGATTGGTTTGCGCAAAAAATATAACGTCTACAAAATAGAGGATAGATTTATAGCATTTTTATTATTATTCTTTTTTTTACTAGTAATGATGGCGTTCTGCAATTTTTATCATGACTGCGACATTATAGCAGACACATTGGACAATATTGACACATTTTTGGAACCATTGGCATTAATACAGCGATCAGTGCGATTAAAAATGCATTGATTACTGTAAAAATGTCACTGGCAGTGAAGGGGTTAACACTAGGGGGCGGTGAAGGGTTTAACTATGTTCCCTGGGAGGTGATTCCATCTGAGGGGGGGACTAACTGCAGGAAGTGACAGGTCATGATTCCTAGCTAATAGGAACACACGATCTGTCACTCCTGTCAGAACAGGGAAGTGTGTGTTTACACATACTCGTCCCTGTTCTGTGTCTCCTGGTTATGATTGCTAATGGCCAGCGGTCATCGCGACCGTCGGCCACGAGCATCGGCACCCCTGCTGTGCAGCAGGCACGTGCGCCTGCTATCCGGGCCTCGTGAGATCACGTACAGTAACGTGATTTCACACAGGGAAGCTGTTAAATTGTGACAAGTCCGAAATCATGCTTATTGGCACCCCCCATCAATTATGTAAGGACATTTCTGGTAGCCTATCTATCGATTTCACTGTACTTGAACTTCAATTTGAACTGAAAAATCTAGGGGTGATATTTGATGCTAGGTTAACCATTGATCCACATGTACAAAATGTTGTCAGAATATCTTTTTTCCAGTTGAGAAACATTGCTCTGCTGTGTCCTATGCTATTATACACTGAAAAGCTGTTGCATATGTAGCAATAACTCTCGGTGGAGCTGCTGGTTCAAGCGGGCTTGTTACCTTCACTCTCGATACCTCTGTTTCACCGTCACCGGGTCTAGGGTTCTGTTGAGTTTACCTCTGGATGATATAAGCACCAAACACTTGAGTAGGTTTTCCAGTGCTTTAATAAAATGAACAAGGGAAGTAGCAGGAAAGAGGTAGTAGGAAAGCTGCAGGGAAGCTCAAATACCTTTCTGTTGTATTTCTTCAGAACATTCTTTGTAATTGAACACTTGCAATTGAATAGTCCCCCTTTCATAGGATTCAATCTTTGCCCGCCTGGATAGACATCTCTCACTTGCCTAGCAGTCAGCACATAGCACGAACAAAAGTCTCTGCCACAGACTTATCTGGAATAAAACCCATACGATCCTCTGCCACAGGATGTATTGGTTTGTGATGAATGTCAGATACAGTACTTGAACCTTTAAGCCAACCCGGCAGTACTATACTGTAAGATTACTTCGGAATGCGTCCTCCAACCGAGTCACCAGGCCCCTCTCCAGACCAGCACTCTGCATGATCCTTCCATGATGGGTCCTCCCCTGGGATCTTCTCGGTTGTCCAGCTTCTTCCCTCAGGATAGACAGCTCAGGACCATTCCTCTGCTGCTGTGGTAGGCCCCAGACAGGCTTCTGGGCCCACCCACACGCTGCAGCAGAACGGAGGACCATGAGGTGGTATTCCTAGTGCATACCTGTCGGCCAGGAGGGCCAGCAGGTGGCTGAAAACGAACCCTAAAACATGGCGTCTGTCCCAGAATGCAACTCGGAGGACCACCTCCACCAAGTTATCTCCGGGACAGAGGAGCACTCATTCGCTTCAACTGTTAAGCTAATCACTCATCTATATCCTTCCGTCAGCATGTTCCTTGCTAATACACATACACTACTGCCCTCCCTTTACCAGACAGACTTCTGCTTTACAGGTGTAAACAAGAGGGTAATTTGTAGTCTATTACATTTAAAATACATTTAAAATACATTTAAAAAAGGTTTAAGGATCAACTTTCTACATTAATTAGTGTTTACTTCATCTGCCTGGAGTTCATCTTTAAAGAAATTACCAATATAAATAATGAATTTTGATGGGTTCCACCATCTTTCCTTACTTGGCATGTTCTGCACCTAGCCATTTCCCTCATTTCTTTGTGCTAGCATTGAAGCTTGATAATTGTTTGCTTAGGACCCTAGCACTGTCACATGATGGTTAGGGTCCCAAGTCCTGTCTAAACTCTAATGCCCCGTACACACGATCGGACTTTCTGACAACAAAACCACAGACTTTTGTTCGAAGGGTGTTGGCTCCAACTTGTCTTGCATGCACATGGTCACACAAATGTTGGCCAACAATTATGAACGTAGTGATACAACACGTACAACGGCCGATAAAAAGGAAGTTCAATAGCCAGTGCACCACCCTTTGGGCTCCTTCTGCTAATCTCGTGTTCTTCTCGTGTCAGTAACAGTTTGGTGAGTGACGATTCGCGCTTTTCAGCCTCGTGCTTTTCAGTTTGTTTCTGCTTTTCAGGTTGTGCTTGTCGGTTCATACCTGTTCTTCAGTGCGTGCTTGTCAGTTCATTTCTGATTTGCAGCTCATTCTTGTTAGGTCCTTTCTGATTTTCAGTGCATTCTGTCAGTTCGTTCTGAGCAGCCGTTCGTTTATTAGCTATGTTGCGGTTACGTACTCGTCGTAGAGTTTGTGTGTTGTTGGGCTTGGTGTTGAAGTTACTGCTTTGACCCAAGTCCAGTCCATGAACAGAGGGAGGAGGAGTTCTTGGACCAATAATTGGTTGCTTAATTGTGACCAATTCTGTCATATGCCTTTGTTGCAGGTGCTCCAGGAGAGTAATCCTGATGATTTCAGGAATTATCTCCAGATGATGGACCCTGTCTTTCACTGTCACTTGGCTTTGCTGACCCCTTATATTACGAAGCAGGACACCTGCATGCGGTAAGCCGTCTCTCCCGAGCAAAGGCCCGTTGCCACCTTGTGGTACTTGACGACGGGGAGAAGTCTCCAGGACCTGAAGTTCATGACCGGGATCTCCCCCCAGGCTCTGGGAATCATTATTCCAGAGACCTGTTCTGCCATAATTCAGGTCCTGCAGAAGGACTATATTAAGGTAGGTTTTATCCTTTAACATCACATTTTATATATTTAATGTTTGCTAATGTATTGTATTAATTTCTTCATTCCATAATTACCATGATTGTAATATGCTGTGGATGTCCTCATGCATGCTGTAAGATTAACTGCTCCTTTTTTGTCCTTCATGCATATTTGCCTTCACTAACCTCCCCAGCATGCTATCCTGAGCCCATACACACCTAGCCTAGTTACTTAACAATGTATTTTATCAGCTCCATTGTAGTGCTTACCCTAAACACCCATAAAATGTGTCCAAATGTTATTGTTGTCCTTAAATTTAGGCAGAGTGCAAGAGGCTTTTTTTTTTGGGGCCCAAACTCATTTGGAACCCTACCTGTCCCCCCAACCACTAAGTCAACCGACACAAATACTTTATCTGCTGACTTTGCCAAACCCATACAAACTTTACCCACCTCCTTTTGTGTTTATATTTATGGATGAATTCACCAAAGCATGTAGTGCAAGTGCCTGCCGGAATACTTTCAAATGATACTGTTTAAAGTTTTGTTCTCCTATTATCTTGATAGGTAATTGCAAAATGTAAAAATGTGTTTCAGTTTGGACAGTGTGTATTCATATTTTTGGATTATGACACTTCTTACCTGTCCAGTGGGCTGCCAATAGTGTAAATAAGGAAGGCCTGACCAAAATAGCACATATTATTTATGCATTTAGCGCCCAATGAAGTGGAGAGGGTTACCTGTCCAAAACATCTCCCCCCCACCCTAAAATTTTTACAATGGGCCATCAGAGGGGGTGAGGAATCTGATACATGGACCTTATACTTTTGTCTTTAAATACTCATTTCAATAAATGTTATACTTATGTTGGCCAAGAATGTTTGTGTCTAATCTGCTTGCAATGTTATGTGCAAAGGTACTCTTTTTTTTTTTTGTTTGACTCCACAGTTTCCTTCCAACCCACAGGAATGGCAGACTGTGGCCTCCCAATTCCACTACCAGTGGGACTTTCCCAATTGTGGTGGTGCGATCGATGGGAAGCATGTCCTGATCGTCCCACCACCCAACTCGGGGTCATGCTACTTCAACTATAACGGGTTCAGTAGTATAGTGATGTTGGCGATGGTGACAGCGAATTATGAATTCCTATACCTGAACTTAGGGAAAAATGGCCATATGTCTGATGGAGGAGTGATCGCCCAGACAGAATTTTACCGGCATCTCCAAAATGGCACCTTGAGGTTGCCACCTCCAGAGGATAATGTTGCGGGCCTCAAGTTCGTTTTTGTGGCGGATGAGGCCTTTGCTCTGGGGGAACATCTGTTGAGGCCATTCCCCATGAGGACCCTGACCCCAGAGCAGAGGGTTTTTAATTACCGGCTGGCCCATGCCAGAAGTGTGGTTGAGAATGCCTTTGGCATAATGGCCAGCCGGTTCAGTGTTTTCCTTACGGCCATCAACATGGCCGATTACAAACTCAATCACATTGTCTTGAGTATTCTTCACACTTACCTTCAGAAGAATGCAGCCAACTATCTGGCCTCAGTTGCAACTAAGACTGACTTTTCACCTGAACAAACAATGACGGCGCTTGAAAGTGGCCGTCCTGGCTTGCCCCTCCAAAGCGCCCGCGTAGTATGGCAAAATTATGTTGAGTACTTTGTGGGTAGGGGGGCAATTGATTTACAAGCAAATCTTGAAGCTGTGTAATAATTTTTTTTGGAAAAACTAAACTCATATTTCATTTGAATTACTGTTTGTGTTTCTTATCTGTCTCCTAGGTTCTCAAATGGCTTTTTAGTTTTGGCCATTTTCTTCAATAGTGCAAACATAACTTATTTGATACATGAGGTGACAATCTCTTCTTCAGCTAACTATTATGTTGTGCTGTGGGTCTGCTACACACACACAATGTTATTGTTGTTAATGCATTAATGATAAAAATAATCATCCTTTTCAACTCCATGAATTAATTCCTTGGAGTCCCTAAAATGGCCTGATTTTGGCAAATTTTACAGCATAGTGGGGGTTATTTACTAAAGGCAAATCCACTCTGCACTACAAGTGCACTGTCAGTGCACTTGAAAGTGCACTGACAGTGCACTTGTAGTGCAAAGTGGATTTGCCTTTAGTAAATAACCCCCATTGTCACTGTAACTACACCAACTTAAAAAATAAACTGGTATTGAGCATTGAAAGAAGATGCCACATATTGTTGAGTATAAAACATTTTACTCCAAGCACATTCACATGTGCATTATAAATGGTTTTGGAGCAAACCAACATCTTGGTGTATAACATGTATGTTTGACATAAATTTGCCCTTTTTGGGGCTAAACAGACATGTTTAAAAACATAGCATACACATCCCCAACTCAGGAACTTACTAAGCTCAACTTTGCTAAAGTGAAGGCCATATAAGACATTAGTATGTCAAAACTGTGTTGATTTTGCCTTCATCAGATGGGGTGATCTCACCCCTCTAAAAGCCAAATTTTGAAGATGCACACAAATTGGGACTCAAAACTTCCCTCATGATCAAATGCCTAAAATGTGTGAATTTCCCCTACATTTATTTTGCTAAAGCCACAAAACACACAGCGTGTCAACATGTGCTATCTGCCATCATGGGATATCAATGTACGCGTTTTGTGGGTGCAACCCCTTCCTCCAAACTAAAGTAGGTGAGAGGAAGCAGTTGCACCCCTGAAACACGTCCATTGATCCCCTATGATGGGTGTGAGCACATGTTTACACACTGGGGCTTATTTCAGAAAGGACAATCCATTTTTCCCTACAAGTGCACTTGCATTGCAGTTGTAGTGCAAAGTGTTTTTGACTTTTGGAAATAAGCTCCAGTGTGTCAACATGTGCTAGCTCCCATCTTGGGGATCAATGGACATGTTTTGGGGGTGAAACCCCTTCCTCTTTCACCTATTTTAGTTTGGAGGAAGGGGTTGCACCCACAAAATGTGTACATTGATATCCCATGATGGCAAATAACACACTGTGTGCATCTTCAAAATTTGGCTTTGCAATTCATTTAAAACTGTAAAAACATGTACAACATAACGAAAAATTTAAAATGTTTTTTTTTGGTTTAGAGTTTGCCTAAAATATTGATGATGTTGCTCAGTCTTTTTTGAACATCATGGATGTTTTGCTTCATCTTTTCCAAATCACGACTGCACACCATGATCTCACTGATGAGTATATGTGCACTTGCACTGCTGAAGTGAGTTTCTTCTTTCACAACATCCACATCACCTTTAAAGAAAAAAACACACCATGATTTATAAATATGCAGGCATCCATCTATTACCTGAAGCTGTGGTCTCAGACACTGACCTGTTGTCGACACCATTTCGACCACTTCACCCAGCATTTCCTGAACCTCTTCATCCACATCCTCATGTTGTGTGGTGAGTTCCCTTTCTTCATCCAGTGTGGAGTTACTGGTGTCCTCAGATGCCCTTATTCTTTTATCCCCTATGTGAATACAAAAAAGGGTATACTTATGCCGCGTACACACGACCGGACTTTACGGCATACTTGGTCTGGCGAACCGGAGTCCGTCGGACAATTCGATCGTGTGTGGGCTCCAGCGGATTTTTTTTCTCAAAAGTTTGATGGGCCCAGAAATGAAACATGTTTCAAATCTGTCCGACGGACTCGAGTCCAGTCGAAAAGTCCGCTTGTCTGTATGCTAGTCCGACTGACAAAAACCGAAGCTGGGGCAGCTATTGGCTACTGGCTATGAACTTCCTTGTTTTAGTCCGGTCGTACGTCATCACGTACGCATCCGTCGGACTTTGGTTGATTGTGTGTAGGCAAGTCCGTTCATTCGGAAAGTCCGTTGTAAAGTCCATCGAAAAGTACGTCGGACAAAGTCTGCCATAAAGCCCGCTCGTGTGTACGTGGCATTAGCAGACAGATATGTTAGGCTAGTAATAGTAATATGAAACATTGCTTGGAAGTGTTGTCCAATTGTCTGTTTTGGCAGAGTTCAAAACTGAAGACATGATTTTTTTCACTTTCAAAAGCTGGAATACTTACGATACCTGTTTTGTGCAAGTTTCACACATGGAGAGACCCCTAGTATCCAGTGGAGCACCTGCGTGGGACACCATAACAAGGTTGTTATGGTGTCCCACACTAGTGCTGCTGCGTCCAGATGTGTAAACAGCTGCTGAGTGTCCTCTCCTTACACTGAATCAAGTTGTCAATTCATTATAGTTTCAAACACACCTAGACAACAATGTAATAAACGTATTTTAATCAAAATAGGCATGAACAAATGTAGTTAACCTGCATCTGCCAAAAACTTTGTATTAGTGGTCGAACGAACAATGTTTAATACGAATGATTCCTGTGCCCACGAACCTCAAACTTGTCATTTTAACTGTACAACAGAAAGAAAAGCACGTGGACCAGCACGAAATTAATAATAATAACAGAAACACACGACAAATACTTACTTTTTTGCAGCACTTTCCTGATCTTTCTATACTGATCTTGCTCCCTCAATTTCAGGTCTGACCAGCTTTTCCTCAATTGCTCCTTGGATCGTCGTACCCCAAAAGTCCTGTGCAGACGTCTGACAACTTTAGCCATGATCTTGACATGCACAACAAACCAAGTTTAGCGCTGTCCCCACTATACCTATTCCAACAGTGAACAGTCTGTATGTATATGCCTCGCTTAAGGTGTTGCAGCTCTCCCAAAAGTCCACTGGGTGGTAGACATAATTCTGAAAATATATAAAGACAAGAGAGAGCGCACGCCAGCCCCAGTGTGTTATCGTTTAATAGATGAAGATAAGTGTATAAAAAACGAGGGTTGCACTCACAAACATCCAGCGTTAAATGGCATAAACAGCTCCATAATAGCCTCCTCTCCTGGTCTGTAGGGATCAGTTAGCTCACAACAACTAGCAGCGTGGTAAAGTATTTCAGTAAGCACAGACTTAGCAATTGCATGAAGCTTACGAGAGGAGTCAGCTGCATCCCTGTGCATCCCCTCCTCAGCCACGAGTGATGTCAGGCAGAGCCGGCTGGCCCGTGCGAGTGCTTTGGGTGGAGTGTGTTACAAGGAAGCAGGCGGTCTGTGCTTACTGAAATACTTTAACATGCTGCTAGTTGTTGTGAGCTAACTGATCCCTACAGACCAGGAGAGGAGGCTGTTATGGAGCTATTTATGCCATTTAACGCTGGATGTTTGTGAGTGCAACCCTCGTTTTTTATACATTTATCTTCATCTATTAAACGATAACACACTAGTGCTGGCGTGAGCTCTCTCTTGTCTTTATATATTAGCCATGATCTTGGCCTTTCTCACATTAGGGTTTCTGTATGGTCCATGCTTCCCATCATAGTCTGTCCTCTTCAAGATGTCCACCATCTCCACCTCCATCTCTTCAAAGGACATATTTGAGGCCTTATATCCCCTCCTGGATGTGGAACGGCCTTGCTCCGGGATTTCATCATTGTTTCTGATAACAGCACACGCCTGCTGTGTCTCCGCCATGTGCTCTCCCACTGCCCCAAAAGAGATGAGGCGGGGAATACACTAGAAAGAAGAACAGGGGCGGAGTTTCACGCATGCGCAGTGTATATAAAGCATAGCACGCAGGTGATGTACGTACGATCTGTGAGTGGAGAACGGAGGATCATTAGCACCGATCCTTCAAACTAAGGTACAATTGTAACTTGGGGCATCAGTGGTAGTGGCCTATACTGCTTATAGATTGAGGCCTATATTGGGACAAGATTAGGTGAATTTAGCTTGACTTGTGTTGTGTCTTGCAGATAAAATAGTTGACAAATTCACAGCCCCTGATTTCCTGCCCAACTTTATAGACAAATACAGGGAGCTGCCATGTCTCTGGCAAGTCCAATGCAGGGACTATTCTAACAAGCTAAAGAGGAAGGCAACGCTGGGGAAACTGTTGGAATTAGAGAATCCTGTGTATCCCACAGCAGACATCACCTATTTAAAGGCCAAAATTGGTAGCCTGAGGAGAATATATAATAGGGAGCGCAAGGAGGTCCAGGATTCCCTGAGATCAGGAGCAGCAGCAGATGATGTATATGTCCCCAGGCTGTGGTACTACCACAGCCTGCGTTTTTTGTCCGACCAGATGGAACCCAGGCCATTGCTATCAACACTTCCTTCCACATCAGCTGAGGCTCCTGAGGTCCAACCTGGGCCTTCCACCCAGGAAGAAGATGTGGAGGAGCCCAGCTTGACCCAGGTATAGCATTGTTGAAGATATTTCTTGTCAAAAATTAAATGATGTTAACTAGATGTTATTGATCACAAATTTCTGATTTAACAAAGGGGTTTACATATCAATAGAGAGTAGTAGCCAAAAATGATTGGGACAAGAATGAAAAATGCTGGGGTCAGAATGATAGTCTTTTCTATTTGTTAACATTCAATTTGCAACAGTCATGAGCTCAAAATTGTATGTGATTGATGACCAAAAACCTAAAACTATGTACCATTTTCATACACAGGAAAGTGTCAGCCAGGAGGAGGCCATGGCAAGCAGCCTGACCGAATCCCAGGTTCCTCCCCTCTGCTCTCCAACCAAAAGCACCAGGAAGGCAAGGAACCTGGAGGAGTCCACGGCTGCTTTCCTAAAACAGGTTACTGCAGCAATTACCACGACCTATGGTGGTCACAAGGCATTTGGATGCGTCACTGCCAGTAAATTAGAACACATGGAGGAGGCCCAATGCACTGTATGCAAAGAGATTATTCTGAAGGCCCTAAACAAGGGGATGAGGAGTGAACTCACAACTCAAACACACCTTGTGAGTTGGACCATGCTCCTCCACCACCTCCACCAACACCACAGCCACCCCACCCACCACAGCAGCATGGAAGGAAGCGTGGAAAGAAGTGTTGAAAGTAGGGATGAGCCGAACATCCCCCCGGTTCGGTCCGCAGCAGAACTTGCGAACAGGCAAAAAATTTGTTCGAACACGCGAACACCATTAAAGTCTATGGGACACGAACATGAATAATCAAAGGTGCTAATTTTAAAGGCTTATATGCAAGTTATTGTCATTATAAGTGTTTGGAGACCTTGGTCCTGCCCCAGGGGACATGTATCAATGCAAAAAGAAGTTTTAAAAATGGCCGTTTTTTCGGGAGCAGTGATTTTAATAATGCTTAAAGTGAAACAATAAAAGTGTAATATTCCTTTAAATTTCATACCTGGGGGGTGTCTATAGTATGCCTGTAAAGGGGTGCATGTTTCTCGTGTTTAGAACAGTCTGACAGCAAAATAACATTTCAAAGGAAAAAAAGTAATTTAAAACTACTCGCGGCTATTAACCGGTTCCTGACCGACGCACGCCGATGTACGTCGGCAGAATGGCACAGCTGGGCAAATGGGCATACCCGTACGTCCCTTTGTATTTGCTGCTGTGCCATTGCGTGCATGCCAGACGGGAGCTCAGTGAGTCGGGTCGCGGGTTCCGCAGACTCGATCGCCGCGGGGATACCCACGATCGCCTCATGGAGAGGACGAACGGGGAGATGCTAATGTAAACAAGCATCTCCCCGTTCTGCCCAGTAACAGTGTCACTGGTCTCTGCTCCCTGTGATTGGGGGAAAGATGTGTGACATGTCACATGTAGCCACGCCCCCCATGGTTAGTAACACATCCCTAGGACACACTTAACCCCTCCCTAGCCCCCTAGTGGTTAACCCCTTCACTGCCAGTGTCATTTACACAGGAATCAGTGCATTTGTATAGCACTGATTGCTGTATAAATGACAATGGTCCCAAAAATGTGTCAAAAATGTTCAATGTGTCTGCCATAATCTCGCAGTCATGAAAAAATCACTGATCACCGCCATTACTAGTAAAAAAAATTAATAAAAAAAAGCCATAAAACTATCCCCTATTTTGTAAACGCTATAACTTTTGCGCAAACCAATCAATAAAAGCTTATTGCGATTTTTTTTTTACCAAAAATATGTAGAAGAATACGTATCGGCCTAAACTGAGGAAAAAAATGTTTTTTAAAATATTTTTTGGGGATATTTATTATAGCAAAAAGTAAAAAATAATGCATTTTTTTTCAAAATTGTTGCTTTTTTTGTTTATAGCGCAAAAAATAAAAACTGCCGAGGTGGTCAAATACCACCAAAAGAAAGCTCTATTTGTGGGAAAAAAAGGACATCAATTTTGTTTGGGGGCCACGTCGCACAACTGCACTATTGTCAGTTAAAAGGACGCAGTGCCGAATCACAAAAAACGCACTGGTCAGGAAGGGGGTAAATTCTTCCGGGCTGAAGTGGTTAATGAATTGTCGGTCTGACAATACACATAAAAGTTAATTGATAAAAACGGCATGGGATTTCCCCACAGGGGAACCCCAAACCAAAAAAAAAAATGCGTGGGGGTCCCCCTAAATTCCATACCAGGCCCTTCAAGTCTGGTATGGATATTAAGGGGAACCCCACGCCAAAATTAAAAAAAAATGGTGTGGGGTCCCCTTAAATTCCATATCAGGCCCTTCAGGTCTGGTATGAATATTAAGGGGAACCTTGGCTATGGGACGAGTTGAGGAAGAAGAAGATGGAGAAGAAGAAGATGAAGAAGAAGAAGAAGATGGAGGAAGAAGAAGAACACCGAAGGAACACCAGTAGAAAGAAGATGAAAGAAGAAGAAATTAATAAAGGACTTGTCAAAAACCATCTCTTGTGTTTTTTAACCTTTTGGACACTTTTTTTGTGAAATGGTAGGGGTACATTTGTACCCCATTACCAATGCCCCATTACCCCATTTTTTTTGGTTCAGGGTTCTCCTGTGGGGAAATCCCATGCCGTTGTTATCAATGAACTTTTATGTGTATTGTCGGACCGAAAATTCATTAATAGCAGCGAGTAGTTTTAAATGACTTTTTTCCTTTGAAATGTCATTTTGCTGTCAGGCAGTTCTAAACATGGGAAACATGCGCCCCTTTACAGGCATACTATAGACACCCCCCAGGTACGAAATTTAAAGGAATATTACACTTTTATTATTTCACTTTAAGCATTATTAAAATCACTGCATCCGAAAAAACTGTAGTTTTTAAAACTTATTTTTACATTGATACATGCCCCCTGGGGCAGGACCCAGGTCCCCAAACACTTTTTATGACAATACCATGCATATAAGCCTTTAAAATTAGCACTTTTAATTGCTCCCATAGACTTTTAAAGGGTGTTCCACGGCTTTCGAATTTCCCGCGAACACCCCAAATTGTTCACTGTTCGGCGAACTTGTGAACAGCCAATGTTCGATTTGAACTCATGTTCGACCCGAACATAAAGCCCATCCCTAATTGAGAGTGATGACCTGGGTTTGGTGTGGTCTAGCAAAAAACGCAGGCTGTTGTAAGACCACAGCCTCGGGACATATATGTCATCTGCTGCTGCTCCCAATCTCTTGGAGTCCTAGACTGTATTGTACTCCCTATTAAATGGACTCCTCAGGTTACCAATTTTGACAGTCAAATAACTGATGCCTGCTCTGGGGTACAAAGGCTTCACCAATTCCAACTGTTTCTCCATCGTTGCCTTCCTCTTTATTTTGTTAGGACCTTGTGCTCTCTATTAAATTATAAATTGTTTAAGGGACAAATACTTGGTTATGTGTTTTACTTCAAAAAGGACAGTTTGTTTTTGAGTTGGCAGGTACATTTCAAAAATACAATGTCAAATTAACAAGGGACACCAACATAGTTGTATCTTTGAGGTTAAAAAATACAAGATAATAATGGTGTTGTGGTAACTTGTCACACAAAACAAAAAAAAGATTATGGAGATCACTAGAAAAAACACAAAAACAAAACAATATTATACAGATCACTAGAAAAAAAAATAAAAAAAATATTATTCTGGAGATCACTAGAAAAAAAACAAAAAAATATTCAGGAGATCACTAGAAATAATAAAAAATAGTTTTACAAGACTGGCTCGTACTTGATTCCGAGCATGCGTGGGCTTTTGTGCGACGGACTTGTGTACACATGATCGGAAAGTTCAACAACAAACTTTTGTTAGCAGAAAATTTGAGAACCTGCTAGCCAACATTTGTTGGTGGCAAGTCCAACAACAAATGTCCGATGGAGCATACATATGGTCGGTCTTTCAGCCAACAAGCTCACATCCAACATTTTCCATCGGAAAATCCGATTGTGTGTACGTGGCATAAGAGGTTCATTTGAGCAACTTACACAGCATGTCTTCTCTCCCTCCAACAGACAAGAGCAAGCTGAGTTGAAGTAAAAAGAAGTATACGCTGAAAATGGCTCCAGCATTAAAAACCATGCTGCTTTGCATGGAAAAAGCAAATGATCACTTAGGTTTGAATTTTAAAAAAGCATACACATATCAAACTACACCACAGTAGATGTTATATAAGTTAAAAAAATACAGTGTATAAATTGAATTCAGACTGAAGTTTAAAGAAAAACTCAGGCTTAGTGAAATATGGCAATGTTGACCCCTCCTTCAGGAATGCTATTTTCCTTAATGTTTTACTGATCTAATGGTTTCTGTACTAAACTGGAATATGCTTGCAAATAATGAATTCTTACTTTGCTGATTGCATTGATATTCCATGCCAGAGATTTAAAAAGTACTCAAATCATTGGATTGTCAAGACTAGCAGGTAACTAGCATTCTTAAGAAAATATAGTTTAACACCAACTCTGCATTCCTCCTCGCATCTACAAGGAGAAGCAATAAATATCTTTTGAGCCAAGCCATTTTTCCAGTGCACTTCCATGTCTTCATTAACAGTGTTTACAAGAACACGGGAAATCTCTCAATAGGGAAACCTGTTCCAGTGAAATCTGTTGAATTGTTTTTATAATTCACTTTGGGGCGTCCCCTCCTACTGCTGTGGCTCTTTAACAAAAGCAACAATAAACACCTTCAAAAGGTTTGTCTGGAGTTTCACTTACAGTCTAAAAATGCATTATGCTAGAAAACATTGAACAACTATAAAGGTCTTGAGATAAAGAAAAGTCTCCCTGTAGCTGTACTCCCTACCATCCCTGTGATGAGTGTGTGAGTGGCAACCTCAGCCTGGACTCCGGCCAGGCCACTCCTAAAAGTGCTTTTCTCTGCCCCTCTGAGCATTATCATGGGGATGGAGATCCCAGGTGTAGGGGGAGTATTTATGCATCATCGTTTGCCACTTTGAATATACAAAGATCTAACAGGTGTGTGCGGATCTGCATTTAGGCTATATATATGTATATGTATATAAGATAAGCAGGTTTATAATTAAAGAGATTAGACCACCAGAAACTATGGAAATTAGGAAGCAGTAATACATAAAGATAAAATTAAAGTAAGATTAAATGACTAGAGTCTAGGATGCAAAAACTACTGTAGTTCCCCCTTTCAAAACCCAATAAAATGCTTTCTTTATTATTATCTGAGTTAAGAAAAAGGTATTGTTAAGAAAAAATATGTAGAAAAAAGAGAGAGTTTTATATATATAAATCTAGGTCCTGAGAGAATAAAAAAAAAATAAGATTGATATGATTGTAAGTAGGAAATATATAAGAATCTCTATAAAGGTCTGTTATAAGACCACAGTGTTAAGGAAGAACAGTATTATTAGCATATGCGTTGTAAGCTTATTACACTCTTGTTGCAGTAATTATAACATCATTGGTGTGAAAGCAAATTTAATGAGATAGAAACATCTGAAAAATTCATCTTTTTTTACACCAATTCTGAATAACGTTAGGAAAACTGGTTCTATTTGTGGGAGGTCTAGCGAACCCAGCAAGTCTGAACCCCAAACTTAGTGATGAATCTTACTGAAGTCTATAGTAGGTGAAACTGGCTATATTTTTCAGGCATTTTTAAGCCTAATGCCCCGTACACACGGTCGGACTTTGTTCGGACATTCCGACAACAAAATCCTAGGATTTTTTCCGACGGATGTTGGCTCAAACTTGTTTTGCCTACACACGGTCGCACAAAGTTGTCGGATTTCCGATCGCCAAGAACGCGGTGACGTACACCACGTACGACGAGACTAGAAAAGGCCGGTTCAGAACCAAGCGTGGCACCCTTTGGGCTCCTTTTGCTAATCTCGTGTTAGTAAAAGTTTGGTGAGAGACGATTCGCGCTTTTTCAGACTCGTGGCTTTCAGATCGTTTTCTGCCGTTCAGTTTGTGCTTGTGGGTTTGTATCTGCTCTTCAGTGCGTGCAGTCAGTTCGTATCAAAGTTTTCTGTGTGATCTTGCCTGCTCGTTGCTGTTTTTCAGGTCGCTCTTCACAGGCCTTGCTGTTCTTCAGTGCGTTCTGTTACTTCGTTCTGAGCAGCCGACAGTTTTCTAGCCATGTTTTGTATGCGTACTCCTCGTAGAGTTCGTGCTGTGTGGGGGCTTGGTGTTGGGGTCCTGACCTTGACACAAGTCCAGTCCATGAACAGGGTGGGGAGGAGTTCATGGACCAAGAATTGGTTGCTTCAGCGTGACCAGTTCTCTCATATGCCTTTGCTCCGTGAGATCCGTGAGAATAATCCTGATGATTTCAGGAACTTTCTCAGGATGATGGACCCCGTATTTCACCGTTTGTTGGCTTTGCTGACCCCCTATATCAGCAGGCAGGATACCTGCATGAGGCAAGCCATCACTCCGGAGCAGAGGTTGGTCGCTACCTTGCGGTATTTGGCCACAGGGAGAAGTCTGCAGGACTTGAAGTTCTCGACAGGCATCTCCCCCCAGGCTCTGGGGATCATTATCCCAGAGACCTGTTCTGCCATCATCCAGGTCCTACAGAAGGAGTATATGAAGGTAAGATTTTTATCCTTTTATATCATATTTTATTGTATTGAATGTTTGCTAATATCTTGTATTTCTTTCCTCATTCCCTAATTACCATGATTGTAATATGCTGTGAATGTCCCCTTTGTTCTCATGCGTGCTGGATTTTTATGTAATTATTATTTTATGTCCTTCATACATATTTGCCCTTCAATAACCTCTCCAGCATGGTGTCTCCTACCCTATATTCACCTCATGTAGTCACTTAACAATGTATTTTATCAGCTCCATAGTAGTGCTTTACCCCAAACACCCCCTAAAATGTTTGTTAATGTTATTTTAGCTTTAAATTCAGGCAGAGTGCCAGAGGCTTTTTTTGTGGTGTCCACAAATTTTTGGTAACCCTCCCTCCCTCCAACTGCTAAGTCAGCTGATCCCAATTCTCTATCCTCAATCATCTATCTGCTGACTTTGCCGAACCCATACACACTATACCCATCTCTTTACTGGTCAGATTTATGGATGAATTCCCCAAAGCATGTAGTGCAAGGGCCTGCCTGTATACTTTCCAATGGAACTGTTTAAAGTTTTTGTATCCTATTATTATCTTGATAGGTAATAGCAGAATGTTCAAATGTCCTCAAATGTGTACAATGTGTATTTATATCTTTGTATTCAGACACTTCTTACCTGTCCAGTGGTCTGCTAATAGTGTAACTAAGGAGGGGCTGTTCCAAGTAATACCCTGTATTTAGGCATTCATCTCAAAATGAAGTGAAGAGGGTTACCTGTCCAAGAGTTCCACCCCCCCTATAATGTTAGAAATGGCCCATGAGAGGGGGGGAGGGGGAATATGATAGGTGTACCTTATACTTTGGCCTTGTTAAATTCCCCTTATTAAATGCTATCTGGAGGTTGCCCCATAATGTTTGTGTATAATCTGCTTGCCATGTTTCTGTGAAAAAATAGTAATGTTTATTGTTTTTTCCTCAACAGTTTCCTTCCACGCCACAGGAATGGCAGACTGTGGCCTCCCACTTTGCCCAGCGGTGGGACTTTCCTAACTGCGGAGGGGCAATTGATGGGAAACACATCCACATCGTCCCACCACCCAACTCGGGGTCGTACTATTATAATTACAAGGGGTTTAATAGTATAGTGATGTTGGCGGTGGTGTCGGCTAATTACGACTTCTTGTATGTGGACGTGGGGAAGAATGGCCGGATGTCCGATGGTGGAGTGATCGCCCAGACGGAGTTCTACAGGCGTCTCCAGAATGGAAGCTTGGACTTGTCACCTCCAGAGGACAATGTTGAAGGTCTCCCATTTGTGTTCTTTGCTGATGAAGCATTTGCGCTGGGGGACCACCTGATGCAGCCATTCCCGATGAGGACCCTCACCCCGGAACAGAGGGTTTTTAATTACCGGCTGGCCAGAGCCCGAAGAGTGGTGGAGAACACATTTGGAATCCTGGCCAGCCGGTTCCGATTATTTCTGACACCCCATATGGCGGAGTATAAACTGAACCATATAATACTTGCCTGCTGTGTTCTCCATAATTTTTTAAGAAAACATTCAGCCAACTATGCTGGCTCAGTTGGGCCTGAGGCCGGAATCCCAAATCCATCAACATTGACGGCGCTTGAAAGTGGCCGTCCTGGCTTGCCCTCCCTGAATGCCCGTGATGTCCGGTTACGCTACCTAGAGTTCTTTGCGGGTAGGGGGGCTATCAATATGCCAGAGAATCGGTGACACCTTTTTAAAATAAAAAACAAACAAAAGAAATTCTTGGTGGACATTTACTGCTTGTGTTTGTTTTAGCTGACCCTGACAGAAATGTTTTGAGTGCAGAAAATGTCGTGATTGGGTAACCTTATAAAAAATAGTGTTGGCTGGTACTTCCTAAATGCCAAAACACATTTCACTACAAGTGCACTTGCAACTGCACTGAACCTGCACTTGTAGTGCAAAGTGTAATTGCCCTTAGGAAATAACCCCCATTTGTGCATAAAACAGCAATTACATCACCCCAAAAGTGTTGTAGTGTTGAGAAAATAATCCACACATTCTTGAGTAAGGCACTTTTTTATAGCTGCACAATCACATGTGCATTTACGCAAGGTTTTTAAAACAAACCAACATGTTTGTTGTATAACAATGTTTGCAGTAGCATTATCAAAAATCGAAATATCCATTTCAGATAAAACAGGCCTGTGTAAAACCAACAAGAAAGCCAAAAAACTTGAACTTACAAAGTTCATATATGGTAAAACCTGAAGGCTATATCAGACATGAGTATTTAGGAACTGTGTTTGATATAGCGTTCAGATGGGGGGAAATCACCCCTGGAAAAGCCAAATTTGGAAGATGCACACCAAGTTCAGAATGTCAACATGTGCTATCTGCCATCAGGGGGGATCAAGGGACGTGTTTTGGGGGAGCAAGCCCTTCCTCAATGCGACTTTATAATTGAGGAAGGGGTTGCACCCCCAAAACGCGTCCATTGATCTCCCGTGATGGCCGATAGCACATGTTGGCACACTGTGTGCATCCTCCAAATTTGGCTTTTCTAAACATTGTAAAAATTTTAGTAACATAAAACAGGTGATTTTGTGGGGTTTAAATTCGCCCCAAAACATCAATGATGTTATTATTTTTTTTAATAACATCAGTGATTTGTTGCTGGATGTTTTGCAATTGGAGATTACACCCCATGATCTCCCCGATGAGTATCTGGGCACTTTCAGATGTAAAGCGTTCTGGATCACGATCACCTAAAAAGAGATAAAGAACAAAAAAAAAGGTCTCAAAAATCTGCCACCATCCATCTCTTTTACCTGAGTCTGTGGTCGCAGACACTCACCTGTTGTGGTGCCAAACTCCACCACGTCTTCTTCTTCCTCCTGCTCAGCTTCTTGGGTTGGTATTTCCCCTTCTTCCAGAGGGGGGGGGGTCTCTGGTCTCCTGGGATGAGGGGTGTCCGAGTCTTTTCTCCCCTATGTAAAACAAAAATGGTATAATTAGCACACAGATATTTGATGGCAGGACTAGAAATAGGAAACATTGCTTGGAAGTGGGGTACAATTATCTATTTTAGCCGAGTTCCAAGATGTATATTTTTTATTGCCCTTTGTCAAGCTGCAACACTTTACCTGTTTGGTACAAGCTTCACAGATGTAGCCCCCCCTATAGTATACACTGGAGCACCTGTGTGGCCCCCCTAATAAAAAGGGTGTTCTGGGGTCCCACACTAGTGCTCCAGTGTCCAGATGTGAAAACAGCTGCTCAGTGTCCTCTCCTTACACACAATCTAGTTGGCATTTCATTCTAGTAACAAACCCATCTACACAAACAAATATTTGGCATCCAAGTAGGCCCCCAAAAATGTGTGAAAATGCAATGGTGTGCTAGAGGCCGAAAGAAAAATGTTTGATACGAACGAATAATGGGCCCATGAACATTAAAGTTGACCTTTTGAAACGTTACAATTACTAAAAGCATATGGAGCAGAACGAACGGAATAAAGACAGAAAGAATAGGAACACAGCACAACTACTTACTTTTTTGCAGCACTCTCCGGATCTTTCGGTACTGTTCTGGCTCTCTCAACTTCAGGTCCGACCACCGCTTCCTGAGCTGATCTTTTGATCTTCGTACCCCGAAATTCCGCTCAAGACTCCTGACCACTTTCGACATGATCTTGGCCTTTCGGATGTTCGGGTTGGGGTAAGGCCCATATTTTCCGTCATAGTCGGACTTCTTCATGATGTCGACCATCTCCAACATCTCCCCAAACGACATATTTGTGGCCTTAAAACGTCTCCTTCTGGATCGGGACGTGCCTGGATCCGGGCTTTCCTCCTCCTCCTCCTCGTTGTTAGAATTAGCACGCACCTGCTGTAACTCCGCCATGTGCTCTTCACCCACTGCGCTGAACGAAAAGGGGTGGGGAATAGACTAGAAAGAACGTCAGGGGCGGGCGGAGTTACATGCATGCGCAGTGTGTATAAAGCGTAACACGCGTGCGTATTACATACGATCTGTGAGCGGAGGAAGGAGCATTGGACGCGCCGATCGTAAGAACGAAGGTAAGAGCCAAACTTGTGCCTATACTGCTTCTAGATTGAGGCCTATATTGTAACAAGATTAGGAGAGTTTTGTCTGACATTAGGCTTTGTCTTGTGTTGTGTCTTGCAGTGAACATGGATATCTTAATGAAAGATAATGACTTCATGTCAGTATTCATAGATATGCTAAGTGAGCTGCCCTGTCTGTGGGAGATTAAACACTCCCATTTCAAGAACCAAGCAAAGAGGAAGGCAGCACTGGAGTAATTGTGTGAAATTGTGAAGCAGGTGATCCCCACGGCAGACATCACTTATTTAAAGATTTTCATTGGTGACCTGAGGAGCACATATCTAAGGGAGCGCAAGAAAGTCCTGGATTCACAGAGATCCGGAGCAGCAGATGACATCTATGTCCCCAGGATGTTGTACTATGACAGGCTGCACTTTCTGGCAGGCCAGACTGAACCCAGGCCATCCCTCTCCAGTCTTCCTTCCACGCTTCCTTCCCCCCCCGGCCGAGGCTTCTGACGCCCAACCTGGGCCTTCCAGGCCACATGTGGAGGAGCCCAGATTGAGCCAGGTATAGCATTCCTCTAAATATTTCTGCTTGTCCAATCAATGATGATAACTAGATGTTAGTTGGGAGTACTAATTTAGGATTGTGATTGATGATGCAAAACATTACAACCATGTCCCTTTTTCATACACAGGGAAGTCTCAGCCAGGAGGTGACCGGGCCGAGCCGGCTGGCTGATATCAAGGTCCCTCCACCACACCTGAAAACAGAAAGTGGCAGTAGGACGAGTACCCTAGAGGAGGCGGCTATAGCATTCTTTTGGAGGGCTACAGAGGTCCTGGGAGCACCCCACACCAGGCAGGAGAACATTGCTGCATTCGTAGCATATAAAATGCAGAGGATGGAGGAGGGCCAAAAAGCCATGTGTGAGGCCCTCATATCAGAGGCTCTGGAGAAAGGTATGAGGGGCCAAATTACACCTCACACACAGCTTTGGGATGGTCCTCCTCCTCCTCCTGCAGGTCCTCCTCCTCCTCCTCCCTCTCCTCCAGGTCCTCCCAGTCCTCCTCCAGGTCCTCCCAGTCCTCCTCCTCCTCCTCCTCCAGGTCCTACTCCTCCTCCTGCCACATCTCCAACTGCACAGCCACAGCCCTGGAAGGAAGCGTGGAAGGAAGACCAGACAGTGATTGCCCTGGGTTCAGTCTGTTTGGCCAAAAGATGCAGCCTCTTGTGGTACCACAGCCTGGGGACACAGATGTCATCTGCTGCTATCCGGATCTCTGGGACTTCTGGACCAGACTGCCCTCCCTTACATATGGACTCCTCAGGCCACCAATTTTGATGTTGAAGAATTGATGTCTGCCATGGGGGTCCCAGGCTTCGCTAATTTCTCCTGTTGATCCAGTGTTGCCTTCCTCTTTGTTTGGTTCTGATCCCTTAATAAAGGATTTTTGTTTTGAATTATACTCTCCTATGTGTTTTACTTCAAAAATGACAGATTGTTTGTGAGGATTCAGGTACATTTCAAATATACAATGTGAAATGAACAAGGGACACCAACACCAAACAATCTCCTGGAGATTAAATAATAAAAGATATCAATGGTGTTGGGGTAACTTGACACACAAAACACACACAAAAATATTCTGGAGTAAAAATAAAAATAACATTGAATAAAGATCAGCCTTGGAAAAAATCCAAACATTAAAAAAAAAAAAGGCTGAAAATCCAAAAAAAAAAAAAAAAATAAAATAAAACTGTCAGATGTGACAACTAATAACAATATATTGAGGGAATCCCACTAAAAAAACACAAATAAAACTTTGTGAGAAGTGTGTGTGAATATGAGCAGCAAAACGACTTAATTCTTGTCACATTATAAAGAAGAAGAGAGTGCGCTGTATTAAACCATTTTTAACATTGCAGCGTGGCGAAAGTGCTGTATCCATTACGAACGCTAAGTTTACCAGAACGAGCTGTCCCGTGTCAGAATTTCTTCTGAGCATGCGTGGCACTTTGTGCGTCGGAACAGGCCACACACGGTCGGAATTGACGCGATCGGATTTTGTTGTCGGAAAATTTTATCTCCTGCTCTCCAACTTTGTGTGTCGGAAAATCCGATGGAAAATGTCCGATGGCGCCCACACACGGTCGGAATTTCCGACAACACGCTCCGATTGGACATTGTCCATCAGATAATCCGACCGTGTGTATGGGGCATAATAGGCAAACTATTGTTAAAAAAGGGCATGGGGAGCTGGCCACTGCGATAGAGGACATGTACCAATAAAAATTACCATTCAATGGAGAGAAGGTCTTTCATATGGCTTGAAAGGTAACAATAAAAATTGAAAAAATTGAAAGTAAACAAATTCTATACATAGCATGCTCGGGTATGTCTTAAATCGATATATCATACAGAACAGTATTGTGTAGTCGTTTAAAAGTTAAATTAAAAATAAGAGGGAAAAAACATTGTGGGATTCCCCTTAACATTCTAATGAGACCCTTATCCAGGCATGTAGCCTAGGTAGCCAGGAAAGTGAGGGCAGTAAGTGTGCAGCCACCCTTTCTGTACCTCACATGGCCTTATGCCTTTGAACATTACAGTGTACCTTGCACTTGGGGAGTTGAATAGATCCCCCCTTTTAAGGCACCTTCTTCCAATGTTAAGGGACAAGGGCCCCTTCCCCACATCCTGTCTCCCAAAAAGGGGGTTTGTGGGGGGAACTTGTAGGAATCTGGAAACCTCAATTAGAAAAAGGGGGCTCCTGTAGAATAGGGGACCCCCAGATATCTGAAACCTCCAAGAGGAATGAGTACAGGGGTTTTACTCTCTCCCAGAAACAGTCAAATATAAATAAGCACATCACCACAATGCTAATGTCCTTTAATACCAACTAAAAAAATACATAAAAAAAAATGGAAATAATGTCTCCCAATGTAAATCCACAGTTATGCCCCATACATACGGTCGGATTTTCCGACGGAAAATGTGTGATAGGACCTTGTTGTCGGAAATTCCGACCGTGTGTAGGCTCCATCACACATTTTCCATCGGATTTTCCGACACACAAAGTTTGAGAGCCGGATATAAAATTTTCCGACAACAAAATCCAATGTCAGAAATTCCGATCGTGTGTACACAAATGCGACGGACAAAGTGCCACGCATGCTCAGAATATATAAAGAGATGAAAGCTATTGGCCACTGCCCCGTTTATAGTCCTGACGTACATGTTTTACGTCACTGCGTTCAGAATGATCGTATTTTCCGACAACTTTGTGTGACCGTGTGTATGCAAGACAAGTTTGAGCCAACATCCGTCGAAAAAAATCCTAGGATTTTGTTGTCGGAATGTCCGAACAAAGTCCGACCGTGTGTACGGGGCATTAGTCACATCATCCTGCAATGTATATCCGTGAGTTAATAAAATGAGTCTCAAAAATAGTGTGGTAATTTTTTTCCAAAACCTTCCATGCCCCAACAGTAAGGCCCATTTAATTCTCTGTGGTGTGTTAACTTGCATTGTGTTGTGCATTAACGTACATTACAGCTCATTCAAAATAAATGGACTTTCAATGCAACCTAGTATGCCTAAAATTACACATAACACTCTTGTTATGTAATTCACTACTGTGTGCTGTGTGTTGAGGCATGCTACAATGCAGGTCTGTTGCCTTAGTGAGTTGGGGTGCTATTTAAAATTTATGATATAGCACAGCAATATATGGAACTGTGAATCTGACATCAAAACAAAAGTTTATAGTCATACAATAAAAGTATGGGTATGTATTCTATGACACTTTTATTGCCTGCCAAATGCCTGCTATTTATGTCTGTTAATCTACCTTGTAGTTATGTAATCATTACATGCATAGCAGGCACTAGGCAGGCAGCACATCTGTCCAGCTGTTGATTACTTAACAATGCTATTTGTTCCATTCAGGGTCATTGAGTGTATTGTAGGTCTCCTCCACTAACCCATGATGGCCCATTTTTCATGGTGAGCCTGTTATATCTGTGATTACTCCACTGCCACAGATGGAGAGGGAACATTGCCACCTCTTAGCAGTCCAAAAAAAGGCTCTGGAGACACCACAAGCATGCACCCCCAGCACCAGGGCTCACCAATGCACCCACTTTAACCCCCTTCCAATACTGTTTTTATCTGTGACCCTCTTCCAACACTGCTCATTTCCGTAACCTTTCCCAGCTTTTTCCAACACTAATTACTTCTGCATCCCTTCCCACACCCTCCCAAAATTGCTCACCTCTGCATCAGCTGCCACCTACTTCCACATTGTATACCTCTGCATCCTCTATCATCATCTTATAACACTGCTCACCTCTGCATCCCTTGCCACACTCTTCCAACACTGCTCATCTCTGCATCTCCTGCATTCCTTTTCCACCATACTCACCTGTGCATCCCCTACCATTCTATTCCAACACTGCTTGCCTCTCCATCCCTGACCACTCTCTTCTAATACTGCTCATCTCTATATACCCTGCTGCCCTCTTCCAACACTGCTCACCTTTGCATGCCTTTTCTCCCTTTTCCAATGCTGCTCACCTCTGCACTCCCTGCAACTCACTTCTTAAACTGTTCATCCCAGAACTCTCTTCCACTGCTCACCCCTACAAAATTTGCAAACTGCAGGCCCACCCCAAGCTCCGTCCGCCCTGGCTGTGATTGACAGCTGGCTCCTGCTGTTGCTTCTCTGTCCAATAGAGAGAGAGAGAGAGAGAGAGCCAAGAGAGCCACTGCTCTTGTGCGCATTGCTGGATCAAGATCAGGCTCAGGTAAGTATATGGGGAGCTGGAGGGGGGATCTACATTCAGAAGGTTTTTTACACTAATGCAGAGAAGGCATTAAGGTAGAAAGCCTTTAGAACCACTTTGAATTATCACCGGAACAGCGATGGAGGAAAAATCAATTCTTACTTACGCCAAAACCTTTGCTTTGGCTTTTGATATATTTTAAATATATTAGCAGCTGTAAGTTTTTGGATGATGAGGAGGCCATCATCTCGTGGACACACTCTCTATCATCTGACTATATTAACATGCTTCTTTCCTTGAGGGATATATGAGGCACACAGAGCAGTGGAGGGGGTTTGGGGCAATTATGCTTTTTTTCTATGTTTCAACATAAAACCTTTATAAATGCAATAAATTGAAAGGGTAAAATATCAATATACAAAGACATAAAGTTTACTTTGTGACTTTATGTCTTTCCCAGTACTTTTCTTTTAGCATTTTATTAAGATTGGGGTAACAGAAGATTTATCAGAAAACAATTGTGAATTGTTTTGTTGTATAAATTTGGCCCAGTTAAGTAACATAGACAATTTGATTAATAGCCGCTATTACTCCTTCTCCTTGTAGCATTAACACTTCTTTTGACATTGCGTACAGTCTTTCAAACAATTCTATTAAATTCTATAAAACTCTGCCATGTGAATTCCAGCACCTTGTAAATGTATATTATACTGTATATATAAGCAACAAAGCAGAATATTAATTAAATTGTTATAACAGAAATATGTTAACCACTTGAGCCCCGGACCATTATGCTGCCTAAGGACCAGAGGTCTTTTTCCAATTTGGCACTGCGTCGCTTTAACTTTTAATTGCGCGGTCATGCAATGTTGTACCCAAACGAAATTTGCGTCCTTTTCTTCCCACAAATAGAGCTTTCTTTTGATGGCATTTGATCACCTCTGCCATTTTTATTTTTTGCGCTATAAACGGAAAAAGACCGAAAATTTTGAAAAAAAATGATATTTTCTACTTTTTGTTATAAAAAAAATCCAATAAACTCAATTTTAGTCATACATTTAGGCTAAAATTTATTCGGCCACATGTCTTTGGTAAAAAAAATGTCAATAAGAGTATAAGAGTTATAGCGTCTACAAACTAGGGTACATTTTCTGGAATTTACACAGCTTTTAGTTTATGACTGCCTATGTCATTTCTTGAGGTGCTAAAATGGCAGGGCAGTACAAACCCCCCCCCCAAATGACCCCATTTTGGAAAGTAGACACCCCAAGGAAATTGCTGAGAGGCATGTTGAACCCATTGAATATTTATTTTTCTTGTCCCAAGTGATTGAATAATGACAAAAAAAAAAAAAAATATTTACAAAAAGTTGTCACTAAATTATATATTGCTCACACAGGCCATGGGCCTATGTGGAATTGCACCCCAAAATACATTTAGCTGCTTCTCCTGAGTATGGGGATACCACATGTGTGGGACTTTTTGGGAGCCTAGCCGCGTACGGGGCCCCGAAAACCAATCACCGCCTTCAGGATTTCTAAGGGCATAAATTTTTGATTTCATTCCTCACTACCTATCACAGTTTTGAAGGCCATAAAATGCCCAGATGGCACAAAACCCCCCCAAATGACCCCATTTTGGAAAGTAGACACCCCAAGCTATTTGCTGAGAGGCATGTTGAGTCCATGGAATACTTTCTTTTTTGACACAAGTTGCGGGAAAGTGACAATTTTTTTTTTTTTTTGCACAAAGTTGTCACTAAATAATATATTTCTCACACAGGCCATGGGCATATGTGGAATTGCACCCCAAAATACATTTAGCTGCTTCTCCTGAGTATTGGGATACCACATGTGTGGGACTTTTTGGGAGCCTAGCCGCATACGGGGCCCCGAAAACCAAGCACCGGCTTCAGGATTTCTAAGGGCGTAATGTTGTGATTTCACTCCTCACTACCTATCACAGTTTTGAAGGCCATAAAATGCCAAGATGGCACAAAACCCCCCAAAATGACCCCATTTTGGAAAGTAGACACCCCAAACTATTTGCTGAGAGGCATGTTGAGTCCATGGAATATTTTACATTTTGACACAAGTTGCGGGAAAGTAACACTTTTTTTTTTTTTTTTTGCACAAAGTTGTTACTAAATGATATATTGCTCAAACATGCCATGGGCATATGTGGAATTACACCCCAAAATACATTCTGCTGCTTCTCCTGAGTATGGGGATACCACATGTTTAGGACTTTTTGGGCGCCTAGCCGCGTACGGGGCCCCGAAAACCAAGCACCGCCTTCAGGATTTCTAAGGGCATAAATTTTTGATTTCACTCCTCACTTCCTATCACAGTTTTGAAGGCCATAAAATGCCAAGATGGCACAAAACCCCCCCAAATGACCCCATTTTGGAAAGTAGATACCCCAAGCTATTTGCTGAGAGGCATGTTGAGTCCATGGAATATTTTATTTTTTGACACAAGTTGCGGGAAAGTGACAATTTTTTTTTTTTTTGCACAAAGTTGTCACTAAATGATATATTTCTCACACAGGCCATGGGCATATGTGGAATTGCACCCCAAAATACATTTAGCTGCTTCTCCTGAGTATGGGGATACCACATGTGTGGGACTTTTTGGGAGCCTAGCCGCATACGGGGCCCCGAAAACCAAGCACCGCCTTCAGGATTTCTAAGGGCGTAAAGTTGTGATTTCACTCCTCACTGCCTATCACAGTTTTGAAGGCCACAAAAAGCCCAGATGGCACAAAACCCCCCCAAATGACCCCATTTTGGAAAGTAGACACCCCAAGCTATTTGCTGAGAGGCATGTTGAGTCCATGGAATATTTTATATTTTGACACAAGTTGCGGGAAAGTGACAATTTATTTTTTTTTTTTGCACAAAGTTGTCACTAAATGATATATTGCTCAAACATGCCATGGGCATATGTGGAATTACACCCCAAAATATATTCTGCTGCTTCTCCTGAGTACGGGGATACCACATGTGTGGGACTTTTTGGGAGCCTAGCCGCATACGGGGCCCCGAAAACCAAGCACCGGCTTCAGGATTTCTAAGGGCGTTAAGTTGTGATTCCACTCCTCACTACCTATCACAGTTTTGAAGGCCATAAAATGCCAAGATGGCACAAACCCCCCCAAATGACCCCATTTTGGAAAGTAGACACCCCAAGCTATTTGCTGAGAGGCATGGTGAATATTTTGCAGCTCTCATTTGTTTTTGAAAATGAAGAAAGACAAGAAAAATGTATTTTTTTTTTCTTTTTTCAATTTTCGAAAGTTTGTGACAAAAAGTGAGGTCTGCAAAATACTCACTATACCTCTCAGCAAATAGCTTGGGGTGTCTATTTTCCAAAATGGGGTCATTTGGGGGGGGGGTTGTGCCATCTGGGCATTCCATGGCCTCCGAAACTGTGCTAGGCAGTGAAGAGTGAAATCAAAAATTTACGCCCTTAGAAAGCCTGAAGGCGGGGCTTGGTTTTCGGGGTCCCGTGCACGGCTAGGCTCCCAAAAAGTCTCACACATGTGGTATCCCCATACTCAGGAGAAGCAACAGAATGTATTTTGGGGTGTAATTTCACATATTCCCATGGCATGTTTGAGCAATATATCATTTAGTGACATCTTTGTGCAAAAAAAAAAAAAAAAGATTTGTCTCTTTCCCGCAACTTGTGTCACAATATAAAATATTCCATGGACTCGACATGCCTCTCAGCAAATAGCTTGGGGTGTCTACTTTCCAAAATGGGGTCATTTGGGGGGGGTTTGAACTGTCCTGGCATTTTATGCACAACATTTAGAAGCTTATGTCACACATCACCCACTCTTCTAACCACTTGAAGACAAAGCCCTTTCTGACACTTTTTGATTACATGAAAAAATAATTTTTTTCTGCAAGAAAATTACTTTGAACCCCCAAACATTATATATTTTTTTTAAAGCAAATGCCCTACAGATTAAAATGGTGGGTGTTTCATATTTTTTTTTCACACAGTATTTGCGCAGCGATTTTTCAAACGCATTTTTTGGGGAAAAAACACACTTTTTTAAATTTTAATGCACTAAAACACACTATATTGCCCAAATGTTTGATGAAATAAAAAAGATGATCTTAGGCCGAGTACATGGATACCAAACATGACATGCTTTAAAATTGCGCACAAACGCGCAGCGGCGACAAAATAAATACATTTTTAAAAGCCTTTAAAAGCCTTTACAGGTTACCACTTTAGATTTACAGAGGAGGTCTACTGCTAAAATTACTGCTCTCGTTCTGTCCTTCGCAGTGATACCTCACATGCATGGTGCAATTGCTGTTTACATTTGACGCCAGACCGACGCTTGCGTTCGCCTTTGCGCGAGAGCAGGGGGGGACAGGGGTGCTTTTTTTTTTTTTTTTTTTTTTTTTTCTTTATTATTTTTTTGCTTTTTTATCTTATTTTTAAACTGTTCCTTTCATTTTTATTTTTTTTTAAATTAATTTTATTGTTATCTCAGGGAATGTAAATATCCCCTATGATAGCAATAGGTAGTGACAGGTACTCTTTTTTTAAAAAATTGGGCTCTATTAGACCCTAGATCTCTCCTCTGCCCTCAAAGCATCTGACCACACCAAGATCGGTGTGATAAAATGCTTTCCCAATTTCCCAATGGTGCTGTTTACATTCGGCGAAATCTAAGTCATGAAATGCTCGTAGCTTCCGGTTTCTTAGGCCATAGAGATGTTTGGAGCTATTCTGGTCTCTGATCAGCTCTATGGTCAGCTGGCTGAATCACCGGCTGCATTTTCAGGTTCCCTATTGGGACAGGAAAGCCAGAGAAAAACATGGAAGACGGTGGGGGAGGGGGGGCATTCCCTCCCACTGCTTGCAAAAGCAGTCTAGAGGCTAATTAGCCGCTAGGATTGCTTTTATATGAAAGCCGACCGCTGGCTGAAAAGAATGATACCAAGATGATACCTAAACCTGCAGGCATCATTCTGGTATAACCACTCAAAGTCCAGCAACATACCAGTACATTGCTGGTCCTTGTTAGGCATATATTGTAAACCTTTTTTTCATGCAGCCTGTGGGCTGAACGAAAAAAAGATATTGATCGGTGGGTATGCCCACCATTAGAATACCTCCCTTCATCCACCCACTTCTAATGATGGGCATACATGCACCATTTATATATGCCGAAGCATGGGGGCATCCTCCCACAAAAGGCAGGAGCAAATTGCTCCTCCACCCACTGCTGCCCCCACGCTTCGGCATATATGCTGAAGTATGTAACTGTGGTGGTGAAATCACCTCCGACAGCGCTGGAGTCACGGCTTTATATATCGTGGGAGCAAACGCTGTTGCTGTCAAGATAAATAAATCCGCGCTGCAACTGAATGGCGTACCTGCTAAGCAAATGATGGTTAACAATAAAACAAAGTAACATTACAGTATAACAGTAAGACTTACCATACCTGCAAAGCAAATACAAAAAAAAAAAACATAGTAAAAAATAAAACATTTAACGCAACCTGTGCCTAAAATATATATATGCCGAAGCATGGGGGCATCCTCCCGCAAAAGGCAGGAGCAAATTGCTCCTCCACCCACTGCTGCCCCCACGCTTCAGCATATATGCTGAAGTATGTAACTGTGGTGGTGAAATCACCTCCGACAGCGCTGGAGTCACGGCTTTATATATCGTGGGAGCAAACGCTGTTGCTGTCAAGATAAATAAATCCGCGCTGCAACTGAATGGCGTACCTGCTAAGCAAATGATGGTTAACAATAAAACAAAGTAACATTACAGTATAACAGTAAGACTTACCATACCTGCAAAGTAAATACAAAAAAAAAACATAGTAAAAAATAAAACATTTAACGCAACCTGTGCCTAAAATATATATATGCCGAAGCATGGGGGCATCCTCCCGCAAAAGGCAGGAGCAAATTGCTCCTCCACCCACTGCTGCCCCCACGCTTCGGCATATATGCTGAAGTATGTAACTGTGGTGGTGAAATCACCTCCAACAGCGCTGGAGTCACGGCTTTATATATCGTGGGAGCAAACGCTGTTGCTGTCAAGATAAATAAATCCGCGCTGCAACTGAATGGCGTACCTGAAAACAATAAAATGGTTACCAACAAAACACAGTAAACGGTAAAGTATAAAAAATCTGAAAAGGAAACATGGTAAAACATAATAACAATAAAACATTGCAGAATAGAATAGAGTAAAAAAGAGAAGAACAATAGAGAGAGAATAGAGAGAGAGAGAACAATAAAACAACAACTATTTTTGGTTTTTTTATTTTATAT
Organism: Aquarana catesbeiana; assembly: GCF_042186555.1. Lineage (NCBI taxonomy): Eukaryota > Metazoa > Chordata > Amphibia > Anura > Ranidae > Aquarana > Aquarana catesbeiana. The sequence continues at coordinate 578,056,402 of NC_133327.1, forward strand.
TTTTTTTGTGTTTTTATTTTTTTTTTATTTTTTTTTTATTTTATTTTTTTACACTTTTTTTAGTAACTTTTAACTTTTGTAACTCGTTCCAGGTTTGGGTCTCTCAAAATGCAATGGCATCTTGGGAGACCCTGTGTTAGTGTGCCTAGTCTGTGCAGTGCTGAACCCTACGCTAATACTCAACTAATGTATGGTAACGTTCAAAGCATTCACCCATGCAAAGACCAGGATTGCCAGGACAGGAGGAACAATAAGACTGGGTGTCACGCCTAAATCCGCGTTGCTGCAGACACGACATCCTTTTTGGGGGGCTCGTTGGGTAGGGGTACTCGGGATGGCATAAAGAAAATGCCGCTCATGCAGCCGGCTTACTGCATTTGGTTGGGGAAGGTGAGGTAGAGCACCGTCTGGAAACAGAAGGGCTCTGACGATCTCTTCCTGGAATTTAAGGAAGGATCCAGTCTGTCCTGAAGCTCTGTATAGCACATGAGCATTCAGCAAAGCCAATTGAAATAAGTATACAGATACTTTTTTGTACCAGCGTCTGGCCTTACGGGCAACTAGGTACGGCGCCAACAACTGGTCGTTGAGGTCCACCCCTCCCATATTAAGGTTGTATTCGTGGACACAGAGGGGTTTCTCCACAACACCAGTCGCCGTAGGAATTTGGGTCGTCGTGTCTGCATGAAGGGAGGTGAGAACGAAAACATTCTTCTTATCCCTCCACTTCATAGCGAGCAAATTATTATACTGCAAGCAGGCTCTCTCCCCCAGCCTAAGACGGGAATCTACAAGCCGCTGGGGAAAGCCCCGGCGATTAGGTCGCACGGTGCCACATGCTCCAATCTGCTGATCAAACAAGTGACTAAAAAGTGGCACGCTCGTATAATAATTGTCCACGTACAAGTGGTACCCCTTTCCGAATAAGGGTGACACCAAGTCCCACACTATCTTGCCAGCGCTTCCTATGTAGTCAGGGCAGTTTGTCGGCTCTACGTGACTATCTTTTCCCTCGTAAACCATAAATCTACATGTATAGCCTGTGGCCCTGTCACAGAGCTTATACATCTTGACCCCGTATCTGGCACGCTTGCTGGGAAGGTACTGTTTGAATGACAAGCGGCCAGAAAACTTAATCAGGGACTCATCAACGCAGACAACTTGATGGGGGGTAAACAAGTCTGCAAAACGTTGGTTGAAGTGGTTTACGAGGGGCCGAATTTTGTAGAGCCGATCGTATGCAGGGTCTCCACGAGGACGACAGAGTTCATTGTCGTTGAAGTGCATGAACCGCAAAATCTGCTCGTATCGTGCCCTGGCCATGGAAGCAGAGAACAAGGGTGAATGGTAAATTGGGTCAGTGGACCAATATGACCGCAACTTACTCTTTTTATTCAACCCCATGAGGAGGGAAAGGCCCAGAAAGGTCTTAAATTCGGAGACCGTAATTGGTCTCCAATCTCTGGCAAGGGAGGACTGGGGATTAGCGGCGATGTGTTGACCAGCGTATAAATTGCTTTGGTCCACAATAGATCTATAGAGATCTTCGGTGAAAAACAGTGAATAAAAATCCAGTGGCGTAAAGTCAACTGTTTCCACCTGAATTCCGGGTTGGCCAGTGAAAGGGGGAAGTACGGGTGCTGCAGAAGTGGTGGGTTCCCAATTCGGATTGGCCAATGCAGCAGGAAGGGCACTATGGGCACGACGGGCCTGTCTTTGTCTTCTTGGTGGCAGCGGGACACTACTAGTGCTTGCCACCTCGCCAGCTTGAACTGCACTTATGGGACTCGCCACGTCACCACGTGATACTACAGTGCTGGATGTACGACCAGGGTGTACTAGGCCGCTGGTGCTTGCCAGTTCACCAGAAGGAGTAGCGGCGCTAGTACTGCTCTGCTCCATACGAGAGCCCTGCGGTTCTTGCACTTCAAGGACAGAAGAAGATTGGGGTCTGGTACGCCTGACCTTAGCAGGGACCACAACTCTGTTGTCAGAGCTATCTGTCATGGAGCCGCTGTCCTCTACAGGTTCGTATTCTGAGCCTGAACTTGACAGATGAGTGACTTCCTCTTCACTATCTGTCATACTCAGAAACGTGTAGGCCTCTTCACTAGTGTACCTTCGATTTGCCATTTTGGGCTCTAAATTTAGGGGTACACTAGTGAGACTCACAGGCAAAAAAGCTCCTGACTGTCAGCGACTGTATCAAAAGGCTACCAAAAAACTGTTAGCGATCGCAGGGATCAAGCCTGACTCTGCGAACGCTGCAGTTATGTGTGCTTAGTGTTTTGTAAGTGTCAGTTATCGATCGATACTGCACTTGGGTGGGCTGGGCAGGGCTGGGCCGAGGAGCAAAACGCAGGTGCTAGCAGGTATCTGGGCTGATCCCGCTAACACTGCAATTCAGGGAACCCTAAACTGCTGGGGAGTATAGATCTGATCGGATCAGATATCGATCCGCTCAGATACTATAGCACTAAGGGAGGTGTATGCTGCGTGCGTGGGTTTTAGCGGTACTGGCACTAACCTGACGCTGCCTTATCTGATCCTAAAAACTTAACTTCTATCGCCGCCGGGCAATTAGGGGGTTAAACCTTTATAGGGTAATAAACGGCGGGTGCCCTAAAACTATAATAAACTATAATAAACTGTAATAAACTGTAATAAACTACAAAAAACAAACTATCTAACCAGCGTCACCCGTAACACTTATACGGTGATCGCTGGTGAAAGGGTTAACTAGGGGGCAATCAGGGGGTTAAAACCTTTAGCAGGTAGTATATGGGGGTCCCTGTCGCTATAAAACACTGACAGCGAACCTATATACTTACCTCCCTAACTAGCGTCACCTGTGTCACTAATACATCGATCAGAAAAACGATCGCTTAGCGACACTGGTGACGGGGGGTAATCAAGGGGTTAACTTTTATTAGGGGGGTTAGGGGGGTACCCTGGACCTAAGGGGGGGTACCCTAGAACTAAAGGGGGCTAACCTAACTGCCCTAAAACTTTTAACTGACACAAACTGACACCAATGCAAAAAAAAAAAAATGCTATTGGTGTCAGAGTGACAGGGGGTACAGGGGGGTGATCAGGGGGTGATCGGGGGGTGATGGGGGGTGACAAGTGTGCCTGGCGTGTTCTACTGGATGTGTAGTGTTGTGCAGACTTACTTGATGTCTTCTCTCCTCGGCGCGGCGACGAAAAGACCGGCTCGAGGAGAGATGACATCACTTCCTTTCCCTCTGTTTACATTGCAGAGGGAAAGGAAGCATTCTCATTCGCCGGGAGCGATCGGGAGGGGGTGGCCAACAATGGATGGCCACCCCCTCACCTCTCATCGCCCGGGAAGAAATGGCGACCGCCTCGGGCACCGGGGGGGGGACCGATCGGACCCCCCACCCGCGGAAGGCAAATCACGTACATGTACGTGATTTTGCCTGTCCGTGCCACCTTGCCGACGTACATCGGCGTGAGGCGGTCGTCAAGTGGTTAAGCACTATACAGCTTTAAGACTCTGAAACTCACTGTTATTGTGAGTCAGGGAAAGTTGATATTGCAACCTTTTATACAATTTGTATGACATTTAATTTTTAAATTACATTTTGTGATCATTTTATGCTAAACAGTTTACATTTTGGGGATAATTGCCTCTGTCTTGTCCTCAATCTACCCGCTATCACCGAAACCTGGCTCCAGCAATCTGACACTGCCTCTTCAGCTGCCCTCTTCCATGGTGGCCTTCTCTGGACTCACTCACCCAGACCCCGCAAACGAAAAAGGGGGCGGAGTTGTCTTCTCCTCTCCCCACAAAGCACCGTCCAGGTTCTTCCTACACCTCACTCTCTTTCCCTTTGTTCTTTTGAAGTGCACTACATTTGTCTTTTTTCTCCAGTTTGCCTGCGGATTGCAGAAATTGACCTGCCTCCCAATCCAGTGTCATGCGTTCTCAACTACTTCTCCGCATGGCTACCCTACTTTCTCTCCTCTGAAGTACCCGCCATCATCCTCAGTGACTTTAACATTCCAATCAATGATAACACTTCTCAACTACTTAACTTAACCTCCACTTTGAACCGCAAACACAATGGACACAAACCACCACTCAATACAATGACAACTAGGGATGAGCCCGATGTTCAAGTTGAACGTAAGGTCGACTCGAACATTGGGTGTTCGCTTGTTCGCTGAATAGCGAACAATATGCGGCCTTTGCGGCAAATTTGAGAGCTGCTGGGACACCGTTAAAGTCTATGGGACACTAACATGAAAAATCAAAAGTGCTAATTTTAAAGGCTTATATGCATGTTATTGTCATAAAAAGTGTTTGGGGATCTGGATCCTGTCCTAGGGGACAGTGATTTTTTTAATACTTAAAGTGAAACAATAAAAATTAAATATTCCTTTAAATATTGTGCCTGGGGGGTGTCTATAGTATGCCTGTAAAGTGGCGCATTTTTCCTGTGTTTAGAACAGTACCACAGCAAAATTACATTTCTAAAGGAAAAATTGTCATTTAAAACATATCATGGCTGTAATGAATTGTTGGGTCTCGGCAATATAGATACAGATAATTGAAAAAAAGAGCATGGGGTCTCCCCATCCATTGCCAGGTTCTTTGGATCTGGTATAAATATTAAGGGGAACCCAGAATCAAAATAAAAAAAAAAATTGTGGGGGTCCCCCTAAAATCCATACCAGGCCCTTCGGGTCTGATATGGAAATTAAGGGGAACCCTGCACCAAATGTAAAAAAAAATGGTGTAGGGGTCCCCCCAAAATTCTCACCAGACCCTTATCCAAGCACTCAACCTGGCAGGCCGCAGTAAAAGAGGGGGGATGAGAGAGAGTGCCCCCCTCCTGAACCATACCAGGCCACATGCCCTCAACATGGGGAGGGTGCTTTGGGGTCTGACCCCAAAGCACCTTGTCCCCATGTTGATGAGGACAAGGGCTTCATCCCCACAACCCTTGCCCGGTGGTTGTGGGGATCTGCGGGCGGGGGCTTATCAGAATCTGGAAGCCCCCTTTAACAAAGGGGACCCCCAGATCCCAGCCCCCCTTGTGTGGATTGGTAACGGGGACAAACGTACCCCTACCATTTTACAAAAAAGTGTCAAAATGGTAAAAAAGACAAGAGACAGCTATTGACAAGTCCATTATTAGAAAATGAAAATATAAAAATGTCCCATGGTGTAAGTTCACACCGCCCGATGGACCGAAAAAGAAAAAAAGAAAAGAAAGCCGCAACCGACCCACCTCCATGGGAGGCTCCCGCCGTCTGACGCATCTATGCTGTGACAGCTCTTATATAACTGAGGGTGGGGCCACTTGGTGATGTAACCAAGTGACCCCTCCCCCTCTGACGCACAGGGGCTTCCCCATGGCTTCCCTGTGGCATCAAAGGGGGCGTGGCCACCAGTGACATAACAGGGTGACCCCGCCCCCCTGACACCACAGGGAAGCCATGGGGAAGCCCCCGTGTGTCAGAGGGGGGCAGGGTCACCCGGTTACATCACCGGGTGGCGTTACCCTCAGTTATATAAGAGCTGTCACAGTGAAGAGGCAGGAGGCGGGACAGTTGCGCTTTTCTTTCTCTTTTTTGGTCCGTCAGGTGGCAGGAACTTACACCGTGGGACATTTTTATTTTTAATTTTTAAATAAAGGACTTGTCCCAAGCTGTCTCTTGTCTTTTTTTCCAATCTTGACACATTTTTTGTGAAATGGTAGGGGTACATTTGTACCCCGTTACCAATTCACACAGGGGGGCTGGGATCTGGGGTCCCCTTGTTAAAGGGGGCTTCCAGATTCAAATAAGCCCCCACCCGCAGACCCCCACAACCACTGGGCAAGGGTTGTGGGGATGAGGCCCTTGTCCCCATCAACATGGGGACAAGGTGCTTTGGGGAGCTACCCCAAAGCACCCTCCCCATTTTGGGGGCATGTGGCCTGGTACGGTTCAGGAGGGGATGCACTCTCTTGTCCCCCCTCTTTTCCTGCGGCCTGCCAGGTTGTGTGCTCAGATAAGGGTCTGGTATGGATTTTGGGGGGCCCTACGCCATTTTTTAAAAAATTTGGCTCAGGGTTCCCCTTAAAATCCATATCAGACCTGAAGGGCCTGGTGTGGATTTTAGGGGGACCCCCACACAGTTAATTTTTTAATTTTGGTTTGGGGTTCCCCTTAATATTCATACCAGACCCAAAGGGCCTGGTAATGGACTGGGGGGATCCTATGCTCTTTTTTTTCGATGAGTTTTATCTATATTGCCAAGACCCGATAATTAATTACAGCCACGATGAGTTTTAAATGACAATTTTTCCTTTAGAAATGTAATTTTGCTGTGGTACTGTTCTAAACATGGGAAAATGCGCCACTTTGCAGGTATATTATAGACACCCCCCAGGCACGATATTTAAAGGAATATTTAATTTTTATTGTTTCACTTTAAGCATTAAAAAAATCACTGCTCCCGAAAAAACGTCAGTTTTAAAAAGAAAAAATTGCATTGATACATGTCCCCTGGGGCAGGACCAGGGTCCCCAAACACTTTTTATGACAATAACTTGCATATAAGCCTCTAAAATTAGCACTTTTGATTATTTATGTTCATGTCCCATAGACTTTAACATTGTTTGTGTGTTCTGCCGAATTTTTTGCCTGTTTGCAAGTTCTGCTGCAAACCGAACAGGAGGGTGTTCGCTCATCCCAACACTCTTGACCTCGTATTATTCCACCTCAGTACTCCCAGCAACCTTTCTAACACTCCCTTTCCTCTCTCCAATCACAACATTATCCGTTTCACACTCTACCTATCTCCTACCTCCCATGCTGCCAACCTGCAAACAGTTACCTTGAGGAATCTTCACCACCTCAACCTTTCCCTTCTTTATTCTGCTACTGACTGCCTTTATGATAAAATTGCACTCCTGTCCTGCCCAGACCTGACCACTTCCATCAACAACAACATACTGTCATCCTCCCTAGACACACTTACTCCTCTTTTTACCTGTGCAACCAGGCCTCGCCTGCTACAACCTTGGCAAACAGAGGACACCAGAAGTCTCAAGGACGCAGCTGTGCTCTTGAGTGAGCATGGCATAAAACTAAATCCCTGCAAGACTTCACCCTTTAAAAATCTGCCCTTCTCAAATAAAACTCCTGCCTCCACACTGCTAAACAAACCTACTACACCACTCTAATTAAATCCCTCTTACTAAAACCTCATCAACTCTTTTCTACCCTTAATTCCTCACTCCCCCCCCCCCACACACACACACACTGCCTCCATCCACCAACTTGCTTACTGACCAGGAGATTGCCAATCACTTAAAAAACAAAATCGATACAATTCATGATGAAGATATGATTCATGATGAAGATATCCAGCGCCCAGCTTCTTCCCCCAACTAACACACCAATACTTTCCCCCTTGAACCCACTGGGAAAGCTGCCAAACCCCTTTCCTCGGCCCACCTCACCACCTGTCACCTGTTCCCTCACAATTACTGTGATCACCTTCCTGCTCTATCCTAAACTCTCTAACCCACATCTTCAACATTTCATTGTCCTTTGGCACCTTTCCCTCCCCTCTCAAACATGCACTGGTTACCAAAAACCCTCACTGGATCCCACCCGTTTGACCCATCTCCCTGCTCCCTTTTGCCTCCAAGCTTCTTGAAAGCCTTGTCTATATGAGCTCCTACCTCACTGACAACACCCTTCTCAATCCCCTACAGTCCAGCTTCTGCCCACAACATTCCACTAAAACTGCTCTACTAAAACTCACCAATGACCTACTAACTGATAAAATCAATGGCCAGTACTCCATACTCATACGATTGGACCTTTATACTGCCTTTGACACCGTTGACCACGCACTCCCCCTCAACAAACTCCACTCCCTTGGCCTCTGTGACTCTGTTTTTTCCTAGTTCTCTTCTTACCTATCTCAGTGCGCTTTCAGTGTCACATACAACACTATCTACTCCGCTTCTCTTCTTTCTTTTGGGGTACCCCAAGGCTCTGTCCTTGGGCCCCTCTTATTCTCTCGCTATACCTCTTCCCTGGGCCAGTTGATAACCTCCCATGGCTTATAATACCACCTCTATGCTGTTGACACCCAGATCTATCTCTCGACTCCTCAACTCACCCCCTCAATCTCCACACATATCACAAACTTACTGAGTGACATATCAGTATGGATGTCACACCACATCCTCAAACTCAATCTTTCTAAAACTGAGCTTGTAATATTTCCTCCTCCCCAACCCCCTCCCTCCCCATGACTTCACCATTGAGATCAACGGCACAACCATTGGTCCCTCCACACATGCCAGGGTGCTGGGTGTAATAGTTCCATAGTTAGGTTGAAAAAAGACACAAGTCCATCTAATTCAACCAATGAAAAAACTAAAAAAAAAGCATGATTCAGCTACAGCAGGGGGAAAATTCCTTCCTGATTCCTCGAGAGGCAATTGGATTTTCCTTGGATCAACTTTACCTATAAATGTTAGTACCCAGTTATATCATTTACAGTTGTGCTCATAAATTTACATACCCTGGCAGAATTTATGATATCTTGGCCATTTTTCAGAGAATATGAATGATAACCCAAAAACTTTTCTTTCACTCATGGTTAGTGTTTGGCTGAAGCCATTTATTATTTACTCTTTTTAAATCATAATGGCAACAGCAACTACCCAAATGACCCTGATCAAAAGTTTACACACCCCAGTTCTTAATACCATGTATTGTCCCCTTTAACCACTTCAGCCCAGGAAGGATTTGTCCCCTTAATGACCAGGCCATTTTTTTGTGATGCGGCACTGCGTCGCTTTAACTGACAATTATGCGGTCGTGCGACATTGTACCCAAACAAAATTTATGTCCTTTTCCCCCACAAATAGAGCTTTCTTTTGATGGTATTTGATCACCTCTGTGGTTTTTATTTGTTGTGCTATAAACAAAAAAAACAAACAATTTTGAAAAAAACACAATATTTTGTACCTTTTGCTATAATAAATATACAAAAAATTAAAAAAAATTAATTTCTTCATCAGTTTAGGCCGATATGTATTCTACATATTTTTGGTACAAACATTGCAATAAGCATATATTGATTAGTTTGCACAAAAGTTATAGCGTCTACAAAATAGGGGATATATTTATGGCAATTTTATTATTATTTTTTTTTACTAGTAATGGCGGTGATCTGCGATTTTTATTGGGACTGCGACATTGAGGCAGAGAGCTCGGACACTTTTGACACTTTTTTGGGACCCGTGACATTTATACAGCGACCAGAGCTAAAAATAGCCACTGATTACTGTATAAATGTCACTGGCAGGGAAGAGATTAACACTAGGGGGCGATCAAGGGGTTAAATGTGTTCCCTCACTGTGTGTTCTAACTGTGGGGGGATGGAACTGACTGGGGGAGGAGACATATTGCTGTTCCTACTTAGTAGGAACACACATTCTGTCTCTACTCCCCTGACAGAACTGGGATTTGTGTGTTTATAAACACAGATTCCTATTCTGACTCTGTCAGGAGCGATCATTGGTGCCCGGCAGACACGCTGTAGGCTCGCCTGCCATATCGATCTAAAGAGCTGATGTACAATGATGTTGATTCACGCAGCCATGCCAACCTGTCTCAGTACAACTGCGGTGGCTGGTCGGCAAGTAGTTAACATCAATGACAGTTTGAAGTCTTTTGTGGTATTTGTGGATGAGTCTCTTTATGTGGATGAGTCTCTTTATCTTCTAAGATGGTAACAATGCCCATTCCTCTTGGCAAAAAGCCTCTAGTTACTGTAAATTCTTGGGTTGTCTTGCATGAACTGCACGTTTGAGATCTCCCCAGAGTGGCTCAATGATATTGAGGCCAGGAGACTGAGATGGCCACTCCAGAACCTTCACTTTATTCTGCTGTAGCAAATGACAGGTCGACTTGGCCTTGTGTTTTGGATCATTGTCATGTTGGAATGTCCAAGTACGTCCCATGCGCAGCTTCCTGGCTGATGAATGCAAATGTTCCTCCAGTATTTTTTGATAACATACTGCATTCATCTTGCCATCAATTTTGAACAGATTTCCTGTGCCTTTGTAGTGCACACATCCCCAAAACATCAGCGATCCACCTCTGTGTTTCACAGTAGGAATGGTGTATCTTTCATCATAGGTCTTGTTGACTCCTCTCTAAATGTAGCCTTTATGGTTGTGGCCAAAAAGCAAAATTTTGGTCTCAACACTCCAAATGACTTTGTGCCAGAAGGTTTGAGGCTTGTCTCTGTACTGTTTGGCGTATTGTAAGCAGGATACTTTGTGACATTTGCGTAGTAAGGGTTTTCTTCTGGTGACTCGACCATGCAGCCGATTCTCCTCAAGTGCCTCCTTATTGTGCATCTTGAAATAGCCACACCGCATGTTTTCAGTGTCAGAAACCATGAATCAGACTGGGACAGAAGTACAGTAAGCAGGATCTTGAGCCAGAAAGAATGTCAGCCAAGCAAGTCTTTAAAAGGAAAACAGGAGAGCATTTCTAGAGATGTGACCAAGGTGAAGGCAGAGATCACTTGGGCAGGACAGCTTAAGTAGGCAGGACTGACGAGCAGGATATCATCAACAGGTGAGTCACTGTGGAGAGATAGGAGCTGGCAATTAGCCGACAGTTGAGCGGCTAGCTTTGAGAAGTAAGGGCTGAGCCCAGCCCTGACATTCAGAGAGTCCTGTATTTCACCTGAAGTTATTTGTGAGTTTTTCTTTGCATCCAAAACAATTTTCCTGGCAGTTGTGGCTGAAATATTAGTTGGTCTACCTGACCATGGTTTGGATTCAACAGAACCCCTCATTTTCCACTTCTTGATTAGAGTTTGAACACTGCTGATTGGCATTCTCAATTCCTTGGATATCTTTTTATATCCCTTTCCTGTTTTATACAGTTCAACTACCTTTTCCCACAGATCCTTTGACAATTCTTTTGCTTTCCCCATGACTCAAAATCTAAAAATGTCAGTGCAGCACTGGATGAAAGATGCAAGGGTCTGTCAGGAGTCCAGAAACTCATTGACCTTTTATACACACACACACATTAATTACAAGCAAAAAGATAACAGGTGAGGATGGTCACTTTTAATAGCCATTCAAACCCCTTTGTGTCAACTTGTGTGCATGTTATCAGGCGAAAATCACCAGGGTATGTAAAATTTTGATCAAGGTCATTTGGGTAGTTTCTGTTGCCATTATGATTTAAATGAGTAAACGCAGTTGATTGATATTAAATGGTTTCAGCCAAACACTAACCATGAGTGAAAGAAATGTTTTTTGTGTTATCATTGATATTCTCTGAAAAATGGCCAAGGAATTATAAATTCTGCCAGGGTGTGTAAACTTATGAGCACAACTGTACATTTAAGAAAGAATCCAGGCCTTTTTTAAAGCAATATACTGAGTTGGACAGAACCATCTCTGGATGGAGTATATTCCACATTTTCACAGATCTTACTTAAAAAACCTTGTGCCTTTACAACCACTTTAATGAAATTACATCTTATGTGCTTTAGACTCCATCATTCTCTTTCCCATTCAACACCTTTGTGGGTGTTAGATGCATGTGTTCTCTGTTGCTCTCTCTGGCTCCTCCCTCTGACCAAGGATGACGTCACTTAAACGTAACGCGTAGGGCAGAGCACTGGAAGGTATCCTGTTTTACGGACTAAAGGTTGGTTGTATCTTAACAATGAGAGACCAGTATACGTGAATGACTGCTGTTTACCGTGGTATATTATAATATACATGTTCCTTAGATTTTAATCTTGTGAGTGTTTTTATACTAATTGCTTTTATTACTAATAAAATACAGTGAGCACTATAAGTTAGCTTATGTTTTATATATTTTATTTACGTTTGAGCTACAGAAGTGTGAATAAGCAAACTATTTCTTTCCATGCATCAGCCCTAAGAAAGGGCAAAAAAGGATCGTTTGACCTCATTCCATGGTAAGAGATCAAACTCTGGAGATGAGCAGATTGCATTGTCACATGGTGGAGAGCACTGGTGTTATTGGGGGGTTGCTGATGCATTTAAGTTTCAAGAGAGACACATTTTTGCACTGCTGCCAGAAGTCACATTGTTGGACTGTTGATATCTGACATGTACAGCACCATGGCAACTAAGATCAAACAGAGGTTAAGATGGCAGCTTTCTTGGCCTTGAAGTGAATTTAGTTCCACTTTAAATTAATTCTACCCTGTAACCGACATATAACTAAAAACTAAAGAAAAAATGTTTTGCACTGTCATTTATGCAGTCAAAAAACCCTCTGTCATCAAGAGGTTAAAGAAATGCATATTTTCAAATACAGTCTTCTGCAATTCACTGTAGCATTTACTAGTTAATTTTGTGCTCCCATGAGCCATGTATATATATTTGTGGACAGGAGGTTCTCATATCTGGGTCACAAGTTTGCTGGAGGTCATTGAAAGGCTACAAAATAGAGCATGGCTAATTTTGAAGTTGCAGAAATTTTCTCACTTGTATTAAACACATTTCAAAATATGAATTCCCAGATTAACTCAGAGAGCAGGACAGTAATTATTCATGGATGTTACAGTCACTCATGCACTAATGAATAGTACCTTACTGAAATCAATACATGTTAAATCAGCTCCTATGTTAATGCTTAAAAAACTCTGACGATCAAGAGGGGTTTATACTAAATAGACAGGGAGGTATTTGTTGTTTCACTCCTATCAATTGAAAAATCAATGTATGTAATTTAAGGACACTGTTGTAAATGTATTTTTATAGTCATCATTTATTTAAAGCTGCCTGCAGTAAAAAATAAAAAAAGGAAAAAAAAAGCCTATTAAAATGTTAAAAGGCAGCAAATGATTAAAAAATTTCAACTTCAATTTAGAGCCATCCCAAATAGTACTTATTTTCCACTACTAGCCAGCACAAAACTGATTGGTTCTCTTGTTGCTTCTTCCTCTTCCACTCTAAACTCTGCTGCACAGGGAATGCAAGGGGCATAATGTATACTGCTTGCGTTAAAAATACATTTATTAAGGAATTATTACAGAACTGCATTAATTTGTATTTTTTATATAGGTCTAAAATTCAGCTTTAAAATAAAAGATAACACTCAGAATTTACTGCTTTTTTATATTTATGATCATAAATAAATGAATTAGGATCAACAAAGAAATAATTAAACATAAAAGCGCCTGGCTATAGAATCAAAACAGAGTCACCCTCAAAATTTGTATTAAGGACCTTTGATGGTCTCTTGGACGGCTTATCTTTAATATAATGTGATAGATTCTTCCTTTTCTGTAAGCCTAATAAGCCTGCTAAAGACTCATACACCAGATAATAAAAGTAAAAAAAAATAATGTCAAGGGAAGAGGAATGTATTTCTTCAAATCTATTTTTTTTTTGCTTCCATTATATTCATTCACATTTCGAAATGTGTTTAATACATGCTAGAAAATTTCTGCAACTTCAAAATTAGCCATGCTCTAATTTGCAGCCTTTCCGTAACCTATGTATAGATTTTAATACAAGCACACAGCTACTAAATAGATGGGATCAGCACTAGGGTTGTTGGATGTAGTTTTTAAAAAAAGCCCATAATCAAAAAGTATTTGCCTAGTTTTTGAGAATTGCTTATTAAAATAACCAAATTTAGCTGGAAATCAGCAAGCTTAACCATGTCCAACTGTCAAGGCCACCTGCAAAGCTAGCTCATCATGTCATACTGTACTGATGTAGAATAAAGAAATGATTAAAGAGCTCAGATGCAAGAGTATGGCACCTTAATTATTGTAATATGAAAGAATGAAGAGACGTAAACTATTGTGGGTAAAGTTTATAGTCTATAAAAAGAAGGCAGGTGAATCAACCTGCTCATACCCACTCATAATTGTATATGTCAGCTTGGGACAGACTTGACTTTCGCTCTTCTCTAGTTATGTTAAATTATTATTGCCAACACATCCTATTTACAATATATAAGGATTGCCCAAGTCAAAAAAGTGGCTGATTTTGTGGGCACACAATGAGAGGAAGAATTGATAAAAAAGTATACATTTTATTACAACATCATTAAAATTACAAAAAACATATAAACAACATATAAACACCACCCTGTATGGACACAGTTACCAGTTACCTAATGATGCAGTTACAGAGGGCTGGATCTAGGGTATAGAAATTGATGTTATAATCTATCAAAATAGGAAAACATTTCTGATCCAGTAATGCCTCTAAAAACTTGCTTTTGTCCGTACAGGGTGGTGTTTATATGTTGGTTATATGTTTTTTTGTAATTTTACTGATACTGTAATAAAATGTATACTTTTTTATCAATTCTCCTCTCATTGTGTGTCCACAAAGTCCACCAATTTTGTGACTTGGTCAATCCTTATGTATATTTTGGATGTTGGCATGGTGAGGGTCCTCCCTACCTATCCTATTTACAATGATTTTTTTGGAATGAAAATAGAATGGGTAATTTAAATAATTCTTTTTCTGCACAGCTAAGTAATTTTAGTAAGAGAAGGACTGGGATGAAGGTACACATATGTATTGGCATTCCTCTTTACCCACCTTGACCAGCAGGTGGTGCAGGTTCTTTTATTTCCTTTTCCTATGAATGAGTAGGCTCCTACAATCCCCTGAGCTTCCACAATCACTAGGACTCCTGCAGGGACAGCAGGGACACAATACGTTGGCTGTCACCATGTTGGGGGTCACCCTTCACAGTTCCAGGGTGTTGGCTGTGAGAGCACAAGAGCATGCAACTTCATCTTCATCTCAGCTACTGTGCAGGAAACTGTGCTACCTTGCCAAGGAATATTAACTTTCCAGCAGGGTGATCCTATATCTTTAGCTTCAATTGATCCAGTGCTGTGCATTGCTGGATCTCTTCTCTCTTGTCTTCCTATTCACACAGGGACTTGGCCATGAGCAGGAGCCATTGGCTCTTGCTGCTTTTAATCAAATTCTGTGAGGAGGAAGTGGAGTGCAGGGCTAAGCCACACATGTGTGTCTATGTGCCTTTAGTAACACTATAACGTTGCTCAGTGGAGGCTGGTGCTCAAATTTTTTGGGGGGGAGCAAACGAACTGAAAAATTCTGAAAAATACTGAAACAAAAACATCAATTGCAGCCACTGTGCTATCAAATGAAGCCACTGTGCCCATCATATGCAACCACTGTGCCCATCACATGAAGCCAACTGTGCCCAGCAAATGCAGCCAACTGTGCCCATCATATGCAGCCACTGTGCCCATCATATGCAGCCACTTTGCCCATCATATGCAGCCAACTGTGCCCATCATATGCAGCCACTGTGCCCATCATATGCAGCCACTGTGCCCATCATATGCAGCCAACTGTGACCAGCAAATGCAGCCAACTGTGCCCATCATATGCAGCCAACTGTGCCCATCATATGCAGCCAACTGTGCCCAGCAAATGCAGCCAACTGTGCTCATCATATGCAGCCAACTGTGCCCATAATATGCAGCCAACTGTGCCCATCATATGTAGCCTCTATGCCCATCATATGCAGCCACTGTGCCCAGCAAATGCAGCCAACTGTGCCCAGCAAATGCAGCCAACTGTGCCCATCATATGCAGCCTCTGTGCCCAGCAAATGCATCCAAGTGTGCTTATCATATGCAGCCTCTGTGCCCATAATATGGAGCCACTGTGCCCCCCCGACCGCTCACCCACCCGCCCGCTGTCTGCACAGCACTTACCCCATTATGGTGGCAGGTCAGGCAGGGGGTGATGGCAGCGAGCTGTGGGACGGGTAACGCGGGTCAGGCGATGGCTCCTGTATCCTCCCTGCATCTCTTCTTCCTGTTCTGCTAGGCGGCCAATGAGATCGCCTCTGCCTTCAGCCAATCAGGTGACTGGTATTAGATCCGCGGCGAAGAGGCTGTTCAGTGTTCGCCGCCTGATCCACTTGGGTGACGGACGCCTGGCACGCTTCCAGTCGTGACGTCATTTCCCCCAGTTTGACACGTGGATCGGCGGTTGTCTGAGTGGGATTTTCAGCCAACTATCCGATTGGCCGCTGGATCCCCTGTCACATAACACCTACTTTGGATTGGCCCCTGGCACCTTCACTGTTAGAAGCCATTTCCTACTGTCAGCAGTGGTGATTCTAAACAGGATGTTTTACTGCTTAGCTAATCTACTATTGGCCGTTGGATCCTTCGGTTAATCCTGGGGCCTTTAGGGATTGGCTCCATTCTACCTCTGCTATTTAGTGTGGTACCAGATGACTATACAGGTCCAATAGGATTAGGCAATCACTTCCTTGTTGGGCTATTCCAAGTATAATCAGGTGACCACAGCCACCCAATGAAAATATTTGATTTCCATTCATTGTAATTGGTCCTTATTAGATATTTTATTTACAAATACAGGCAACCTGGAGTGGATGGTTTATGCCCCAGTAGAAGACCCCTAGGTCAAAACACGTCTGGCTCATTTATCATCCTCCATGTTACCCACTTCTCTTTTTTATTTTATTGTGATCACGCTTTTATTGTAAAAGGCTTTTTTAGAAATAAAAAACACCCCCTTTTTATCTGCACTATGTGGAGGCTTATTTTTTCTTTCCACATACCATCCGAATGAGATCAAGTGCTTACTCCAGCTTCATGAGTGATGTCCTTGCCTTTTTGATCCATGTCCTGGTTACCCACTGTGAGGACCTACCTGGCGGCCCCCGGAGATCCACGCAGAGTCCAGTATAGACAGTTCGAGCGACAGGATATCCCTCTTTATGCCCTTGGTGGCACATTGCTCATCCGATTCCCTGTCGCTGACATGGGAATCCACAAGATCTGGTAAAAGTTTTCTACACACCATTCTTTCCACGATTTCTTCACCTGGTTGATGTGTCCTTTCTCTGTGAAGTTAATCAACTATTGGAATACCATCACCCTCTGGATTACATCCATATTGTTATACAGTGGGACATTACATCTCTCACTTATTTACCTACCTATTGACTTTATGTTTAACACATGTTATTTGGCTGATGATTCACCAATACCTTTTTAGATTGAAGTACAAATAAGGAACATTTTTTGTCTTTGATCATACACACACTTATTATGCGCTACATTTTTTTATTATCTATTTACTGTTTTTGTCATACCGTATGTAGCTGCTCCCCCCTTTTTTCCATTTGTTAGCTCAGTGTTTTTCATGCACCTTTTCAGTGTTAGCAAAGCAAATATTAGCTTTGCTAACACACCTGGGTTAACCTTTTTTGAAGCCTATTAGAGCCTATAGCTCTAATCAGGCCCTTCAAAAAAACACCCCCACCGCTGTAATTCAGGCGTCCGGTGTCCGAAAAGGGGCCATATGCCTTAATAGGGGGTGGCTACAGCGGCCATGTATAGATTCATGCAATGCATGAATCTATCTATTTTACATAAAGGGGATGGCTGGAGAGAGGGGGTGGCACCCGTGCGCCCTCAACCACTTCAGCCCCGGAAGGATTTACCCCTTTCCTGACCAGAGCATTTTTTGCAATTTGGCACTGCGTAGTTTTACCTGACAATTGCAAGGTTGTGCGAAGTTACACCAAAACAAAATTTACGTCCTTTTTTTCATAAATAGAGCTTTCTTTTGGTGGTATTTGATCACCTTTCTGATTTTTATTTTTTGCACTATAAACAAAACAGAGCAACAATTTTGAAAAAAAGCAATATTTTTTACTATTTGCTATAATAAATATCCCAAAAAAATATATAAAAAA
This sequence comes from Aquarana catesbeiana, assembly GCF_042186555.1. Lineage (NCBI taxonomy): Eukaryota > Metazoa > Chordata > Amphibia > Anura > Ranidae > Aquarana > Aquarana catesbeiana. The sequence continues at coordinate 578,074,192 of NC_133327.1, forward strand.
AAATTTTTTCCTCAGTTTAGGCCGATATGTATTCTTCTACATATTTTTGATAAAAAAACCCACAATAAACGTATATTGATTGGTTTGCACAAAAGTTATAGCGTCTACAAAATAGGGGATAGATTTATTGCATTTTTATTATTAATTTTTTTTATTAGTAATGGCGGCGATCTGCGATTTTTATCATGATTTCGACATTGCGGCAGACACATCAGACACTTTTCACACTATTTTGGGACGATTGTCATTTATACAGTGATCAGTGCTATAAAAACGCACCGATTACTGTGTAAATGACACTGGCAGGGAAGGGGTTAAACACTAGGGGGTGATCAAGGGGTTAAGTGTGTCCTAGGGAGTTGATTCTAACTATAAGGGGGATGGGCTCACTACAACATGATGACAGGGAGCAGTAGATCTCTGTCATGTTTCTAGGCAGAACAGGGAATGCCTTGTTTATATAGGCATCTCCCCATTCTGAGGCTCCGTGACACAATCGCGGGACACTGGCGGACAACGAGTCCATGGGACCCGCGGGCATGGTCACGCAGTATGCGGCACACCCACTAGCCCACAAATTAAAGGGGACGTACCTGTACGCCCATTTGTCCACCGCTGCCATTGTGCCAATGTATATCGGTGTGAGGCGGTCGGCAGGTGGTTAACCACTTCAGCTCCGGAAGGATTTACCCCCTTCCTGACCAGAGCACTTTTTACAATTTGGCACTGCGTCGCTTTAACTGCTAATTGCGCGGTCATGCAATGCTGTACCCAAACAAAATTTGCGTCCTTTTCTTCCCACAAATAGAGCATTCTTTTGATGGTATTTGATCACCTCTGCGGTTTTTATTTTTTGCGCTATAAACAGAAAAAGACCGAAAATTTTGAAAGAAAAATTATATTTTCTACTTTTTGTTATAAAAAAAAATCCAATAAACTCAATTTTAGTCATACATTTAGGCCAAAATGTTTTCGGCCACATGTCTTTGGTAAAAAAAATGTCAATAAGTGTATATTTATTGGTTTGCGCAAAAGTTATAGCATCTACAAACTAGGGTACATTTTCTGAAATTTACACAGCTTTTAGTTTATGACTGCCTATGTCATTTCTTGAGGTGCTAAAATGGCAGGGCCCCGAAACCAAGAACCGCCTTCAGGATTTCTAAGGGCGTAAATGTTTGATTTCACTGGTCACTACCCATCACAGTTTTGAAGGCCATAAAATGCCAAGATGGCACAAATCCCCCCCAAATGACCCCATTTTGGAAAGTAGACGCCCCAAGCTATTTGCTGAGAGGCATGTTGAGTCCATGGAATATTTTATATTTTGCCACAAGTTTCAGGAAAATGACAAACTTGTTTTTTTGCACAAAGTTGTCACTAAATGATATATTGCTCACACAGGCCATGGGCATATGTGGAATTGCACCACAAAATACACTCTGTTGATTCTCTTGAGTACAGGGATACCACATGTGTGGGACTTTTTGGGATCCTAGCCGCATACGGGGCCCAAAAACCAAGCACCGCCTTTAGGATTTCTAAGGGCGTAAAGTTTTGATTTCACTCCTCACTACCTATCACAGATTTGAAGGCCATAAAATGCCCAGATGGCAACCCCCCCCCAATGACCCATTTTGGAAAGTAGACACCCCAAGCTATTTGCTGAGAGGCATGTTGAGTCCATGGAATATTTTATATTTTGACACAAGTTGCGGGGAAGTGACAATTTTTTTTTTTTTTGCACAAAGTTGTCACTAAATGATATATTGCTCAAACATGCCATGGGCATATGGGGAATTACACCCCAAAATACATTTCGCTGCTTCTCCTGAGTACGGGGATACCACATGTGTGGGACTTTTTGAGAGCCTAGCTGCATATGAGGCCCCCGAAAACCAATCACCGCCTTCAGGATTTCTAAGTGTGTAAATTTTTGATTCACTCCTTACTACCTATCACAGTTTCGAAGGCCATAAAATGGCAAGATAGCACAACCCCCCCCAATGACCCCATTTTGGAAAGTAGACACCCCAAGATAATTGCTGAGAAGCATGGTGAGTATTTTGCAGCTCTCATTTGTTTTTGAAATTGAAGAAAGACAAGAATTTTTTTTTTTTTGTCATTTGTGGGGGTTTTGTGCCACCTGGGCATTCCATGGCCTCTGAAACTGTGATAGGCAGTGAAGAGTGAAATCAAATATTTACACCCTTAGAAAGCCTGAAGGCGGTGCTTGGTTTTCGGGGTCCTGTACGCGGCTAGGCTCCCAAAAAGTCTCACACATGTGGTATCCCCGTACTCAGGAGAAGCAACAGAATGTATTTTGGGGTGTAATTTCGCATACTCCCATGGCATGTTTGAGCAATATATCATTTACTGACAACTTTGTGCAAAAAAAAAATTGTCTTTTTCCCGCAACTTGTGTCACAATATAAAATATTCCATGGACTCGACATGCCTCTCAGCAAATAGCTTGGGGTATCTACTTTCCAAAATAGGGTCATTTGGGGGGTTTTGAACTGTCCTGGCATTTTATGCCAACATTCAGAAGCTTATGTCACACATCACCCACTCTTCTAACCACTTGAAGACAAAGCCCTTTCTGACACTTTTTTGTTTACATGAAAAAATGATTTTTTTTTGCAAGAAAATTACTTTGAACCCCCAAACATTATATATTTTTTTTAAAGCAAATGCCCTACAGATTAAAATGGTGGGTGTTTCATTTTTTTTCACACAGTATTTGCGCAGCAATTTTTCAAACGCATTTTTTGGCGACAGTGGCGACAAACTAAATACATTTTTAAAAGCATTTAAAAGCCTTTACAGGTTACCACTTTAGATTTACAGAGGAGGTCTACTGCTAAAATTACTGCCCTCAATCTGACCTTCATGGTGATACCTCACATGCATGGTACAATTGCTGTTTACATTTGACACCAGACCGACGCTTGCGTTCGCCTTTGCGAGAGAGCAGGGAGGGACGGGGGTGCTTTTTTTTTTCTTTTTCTTTATTTTTTTTGCTTTTTTATCTTATTTTTAAACTGTTCCTTTCATTTTTTTTTAATCATTTTTATTGTTATCTCAGGGAATGTAAATATCCCCTATGATAGCAATAGGTAGTGACAGGTACTCTTTTTTGAAAAAATTGGAGTCTATTAGACCCTAGATCTCTCCTCTGTCCTCAAAGCATCTGACCACACCAAGATCTGTGTAATTATTATATTATTATTATACAGTATTTATATAGCGCCAACAGTTTACGTAGCGCTTTACAACTTGAGGGTAAACAGTACAAATACAATACAATTTGATACAATAGGAATCAGAGGACCCTGCTCCTTAGAGCTTACAATCTAAGAGATAAAATGCTTTCCCAATTTCCCAATGGCGCTGTTTACATTCGGCATAATCTAAGTCATGAAATGCTCATAGCTTCCGGTTTCTTAGGCCATAGAGATGTTTGGAGCCATTCTGGTCTCTGATCAGCTCTATGGTCAGCTGGCTGAATCACCGGCTGCATTCTCAGGTTCCCTGTTGGGACAGGAGAGCCAGAGAAAAACATGGAAGAGGGTGGGGGGGCATTCCCTCCCACTACTTGTAAAAGCAGTCTAGAGGCTAATTAGCCACTAGGATTGCTTTTACATGAAAGCTGACTGCTGGCTGAAAAGACTGATACCAAGATGATACCTAAACCTGCAGGCATCATTCTGGTATAACCACTCAAAGTCCAGCAACATACCAGTACGTTGCTGGTGCTTGTTGGGCATATATTGTAAACTTTTTTTTCATGCAGCCTGTGGGCTGAACAAAAAAAAGAGATTGATCGGTGGGTATGCCCACCATTAGAATACCTCCCTTCATGATGGGCATACATGCACCGTTTATATATGTCGAAGCATGGGGACATCCGCCCCAAAAAGTAGGAGCAAATCGCTCCTCCGCCCCTGCTGCCCCCATGCTTTGGCATATATGCTCTTTTTTTAACTGTGGTGGTGAAATCACCTCCTACAGCGTGAAGTCATGGCTTTATGTATCGTGGGAGCAAATGCTGTTGCTGTCAAGATAAATAAATCCGCGCTGCAACTGAATGGCGTACCTGCTAAGCAAATGATGGTTAACAATAAAACAACATAACATTACAGTATAACAGTAAGACTTACCATACCTGCAAAGCAAATACAAAAAAATTGTAAAAAATAAAAAATTTAACGCAACCTGTGCCTAAAATATATATATGTCGAAGCATGGGGGCATCCTCCCATAAAAGTTAGGAGCAAATCGCTCCTCCGCCCCTGCTGCCCCCATGCTTCGGCATATATGCTGAAGTATGTAACTGTGGTGGTGAAATCACCTCCGACAGCGCTGGAGTCACAGCTTTATGTATCGTGGGGGCAAACGCTGTTGCTGTCAAGATAAATAAATCCGCTCTGCAGCTGAATGGCGTACCTGAAAACAAAAAAATGGTTAACAATAAAACACAGTAAACAGTAAAGTATAAAAAAATTGCATACCTATAAAGCAAACATGATAAAAACATAATAACAATAAAACATTGCAGAATAGAATACAGTAAAAAAGAGCAGAACAATAGAGAGAGAATAGAAAGAGAACAACAAAACAACAACTATTTTTGGTTTTTTTATTTTATTTTTTTTGTGTTTTTTTTTTTTACTTTTTTTTTTTACACTTTTTTTGTAACTGTAACTTTTGTAACTGTAACCGTTTCCAGGTTCGGGTCTCTCAAAATGTGATGGCATCTTGGGAGACCCTGTGAAAGTGTGTCCTAGTCTGTGCAGTGCTGTACCCTACGCTAATACTCAACTAGTGTATGGTAGCGTTCAAAACATTCACCAATGCAAAGACCAGGATTGTCAGGACAGGAGGGACAATATTACTGGGTGTCACTCCTATATCTGCGCTTGCTGCAGACACAACATCTTTTTTGGGGGGCTCGTTGGGTAGGGGTGCTCGGGAGGACATAAAGAAAATGTCTCTCATGCAGCCAGCTTACTGCATTTGATCGGGGAAGGTGAGGTGGAGCACCGTCTGGAAACAGAAGGGCTCTGACAATCTCTTCCTGGAATTTAAGGAAGGATCCAGTCCGTCCTGAAGCTCTGTATAGCACATAAGCATTCAGCAAAGCCAATTGAAATAAATAAACAGACACTTTTTTGTACAAGCGTCTGGCCTTACGGGCAACTAGGTACGGCGCCAGCAACTGGTCGTTGAGGTCCACCCCTCCCATGTTAAGGTTATATTCGTGGACACAGAGGGGTTTCTCCACAACACCAGTCGCCGTAGTAATTTGGACCGTCGCCTCTGCATGAAGGGAGGTAAGAACGAAAACATTCTTATTATCCCTCCACTTCATAGCGAGCAAATTATTACACTGCAAGCAGGCTCTCTCCCCAAGCCTAAGACGATAATCTACAAGCCGCTGGGAAAAGCCCCGGTGATTAGGTCGCACGGTGCCACATGTTCCAATCTGATGATCAAAAAGGTGACTAAAAAGTGGCACGCTCGTGTAATAATTGTCCACATACAAGTGGTACCCCTTTCCGAATAAGGGTGACACCAAGTTCCACACAATCTTGCTAGCGCTTCCTATGCAGTCAGGGTAGTTTGTTGGCTCTACGTGACTATCTTTTCCCTCGTAAACCATAAAACTACATGTATAGTCTGTGGCCCTGTCACAGAGCTTATACATCTTGACCCCGTATCTGGCACGCTTGCTGGGAAGGTACTGTTTGAATGACAAGCGGCCAGAAAACTTAATCAGGGACTCATCAACTCAGACAACTTGATGGGGAGTAAACAAGTCTTCAAAATGTTGGTTGAAGTGGTTTACGAGGGGCCGAATTTTGTAGAGCCGATCATATTCAGGGTCTCCACGAGGATGACAGAGTTCATTGTCATTGAAGTGCATGAACCGCAAGATCTGCTCGTATCGTGCCCTGGTCATGGAGGCAGAGAACAAGGGCATATGGTGAATTGGGTCAGCGGACCAATATGACCGCAACTCACTCTTTTTGGTTATGCCCATGTTGAAGGAAAGGCCCAGAAAGAGCTTAAATTCGGAGACCGTAATTGGTCTCCAATCTCTGGCAAGGGAGGACTGGGGAATAGTGGCAGGCGATGTGTTGACCAGCGTACAAATTGCTTTGGTCCACAATAGATCTATAGAGATCTTTGGTGAAAAACAGCGAATAAAAATTGTGATGTAAAATCAACTGTTTCCACCTGAATGCCGGGTTGGCCAGTGAATGGGGGAAGTACGGGTGCTGCAGAAGTGGTGGGTTCCCAATTAGGATTGGCGAATGCAGCAGAAAGGGCCCTATGGGCACGACAGGCCTGTGTTCGTCTTCTTGGTGGCAGCGGGACACTACTTGTGCTTGCCACCTTGCCAGCTTGAACTGCACTTATGGGACTCGCCACATCACCACGTGATACTGCAGTGCTGGATGTACGACCAGGGTGTACTAGGCCGCTGGTGATTGCCAGTTCACCAGAAGAAATAGTGGCACTAGCACTGCTCTGCTCCATATGAGGCACCTGTGGTTCTTGCACATCAATGACAGAAGAAGAAGTTCGGGATCTGGTATGCCTGACCTTGGCAGGGACCACAACTCCGTCGCCAGAGCTATCTGTCATGGAGCCGCTGTCGTCTACAGGATCGTATTCTGAGCCTGAATCTGACAGATGAGTGACTTCCTCTTCACTATCTGTCATGCTCAGAAACGTGTAGGCCTCTTCACTAGTGTACCTTCGATTTGCCATTTTGGGCTCTAAATTTAGTGGTACACTAGTGAGACTCACAGGCAAAAAGGCTCCTGATTGTTAGCGACTGTATCAAAATGCTACCAACAAAAACTGTTAGAGATCGCAGAGATCAGGCCTGACTCTGCGAACGCTGCAGTTACGTGTGTTTAGTGTTTTGTAAGTGATAGTGATCGATCAATACTGCACTTGGGTGGGCTGGGCAGGGCTGGGCCGAGGGGCAAAACGCAGGTGCTAGCAGGTATCTGGGCTGATCCCACTAACAATGCATTTTTGGGAACCCTAAACTGCTGGGAACTCTAGTATAGAACTGATCGGATCAGATATTGATCCGTTCAGATACTATACAACTAAGGGAGGTGTATGCTGCGTGCATGGGTGTTAGCGGTACTGGCACTAACCTGACGCTGCCTGGGGCGACGCAGACCCTAAAACTTAACTTATACCACCGCCGGGTGATTAGGGGGTTAAACCTTTATTAGGTAATAAACGGCGGGTGCCCTGAAACTATAAAAAACAAACGAACTAACCAGCGTCACCCGTAACAGTTATACGGTGATCACTGGTGAAAGGGTTAGCTAGGGGGCAATCAGGGGGTTAAAACCTTTATTAGGTAGTATATGGGGGTCCCTGTCGCTATAAAACACTGACGGCGAACCTATATACTAGGGATGAGCTTCGAGTTCCAGTCGAACTCATGTTCAACTCGAACATTGGCTGTTCGCAAGTTCGCCGAACAGCGAACAATTTGGGGTGTTCGCGGCAAATTCGAATGCCGCGGAACACCCTTTAAAAGACAATGGGAGAAATCAAAAGTGCTAATTTTAAAGGCTAATATGCAAGTTATTGTCATAAAAAGTGTTTGGGGACCCAGGTCCTGCCCCAGGGGACATGGATCAATGCAAAAAAAAGTTTTAAAAACGGCAGTTTTTTCAGGAGCAGTGATTTTAATAATCCTTAAAGTCAAACAATAAAAGTGTAATATCCCTTTAAATTTCGTACCTGGGGGGTGTCTATAGTATGCCTGTAAAGGGGCGCATGTTTCCTGTGTTTAGAACAGTCTGATAGCAAAATGACATTTTGAAGGAAAAAACTCATTTAAAACTACCCGCGGCTATTGCATTGCCGACAATACACATAGAAGTTCATTGATAAAAACGGCATGGGAATTCCCCAAAGGGGAACCCCGAACCAAAATTAAAAAAAAAAAATGACGTGGGAGTCCCCCTAAATTCCATACCAGGCCCTTTAGGTCTGGTATGGATATTAAGGGGAATCCCGGCCAAAATTTAAAAAAAAAAATGACGTGGGGTTCCCCCTAAATTCCATACCAGACCCTTCAGGTCTGGTATGGATTTTAAGGAGAACCCCGCACCAAAAAAAAAAAAAAAACGGCGTGGGGTCCCCCCAACAATCCATACCAGACCCTTATCCGAGCACGCAACCTGGCAGGCCGCAGGAAAAGAGGGGGGGACAAGAGTGCGGCCCCCCCCTGAACCGTACCAGGCCACATGCCCTCAACATTGGGAGGGTGCTTTGGGGTAGCCCCCCAAAACACCTTGTCCCCATGTTGATGAGGACAAGGGCCTCATCCCCACAACCCTGGCTGTTGGTTGTGGGGGTCTGCGGGCGGGGGACTTATCGGAATCTGGAAGCCCCCTTTAACAAGGGGACCCCCAGATCCCGGCCCCCCCCTGTGTGAAATGGTAAGGGGGTACTTACCCCTACCATTTCACTAAAAAACTGTCAAAAATGTTAAAAATGACAAGAGACAGTTTTTGACAATTCCTTTATTTAAATACTTCTTCTTTCTTCTATCTTCCTTCATCTTCTGGTTCTTCTGGTTCTTCTGGCTCTTCTGGTTCTTCCTCCGGCGTTCTCGTCCAGCATCTCCTCCGCGGCATCTTCTATCTTCTTCTCCTCGGGCCGCTCCGCACCCATGGCATGGGGGGAGGCTCCCACTCTTCTCTTCTTCTTCATCTTCTTCTCTTCTTCTCTTCTTCTTTTCTTCTCTTCTTCATTTTCTTCTCCGGGCTGCTCCGCACCCATGATGGCATGGAGGGAGGCTCCCGCTGTGTGATGGCGTCTCCTCGTCTGACAGTTCTTAAATAACGGGGGGCGGGGCCACCCGGTGACCCCGCCCCCCTCTGACGCACGGTGACTTGACGGGACTTCCCTGTGACGTCACGGGGAATGCCACAGGGAAGTCCCGTCATGTCCCGTGTGTCAGAGGGGGCGGGGTCACCGGGTGGCCCCGCCCCCCATTATTTAAGAACTGTCAGACGAGGAGCGCCGTCACACAGCGGGAGCCTCCCTCCATGCCAGCATGGGTGCGGAGCGGCCTGGAGAAGAAAATAAAGAAGAGAAGAAGAGAAGAAAAGAAGAAGAGAAGAAGATGAAGAGAAGAGCGGGAGCCTCCCCCCATGCCATGGGTGCGGAGCGGCCCGAGGAGAAGAAGATAGAAGATGCCGCGGAGGAGATGCTGGACGAGAACGCCGGAGGAAGAACCAGAAGAGCCAGAAGAACCAGAAGATGAAGGAAGATAGAAGAAAGAAGAAGTATTTAAATAAAGGAATTGTCAAAAACTGTCTCTTGTCATTTTTAACATTTTTGACAGTTTTTTAGTGAAATGGTAGGGGTACTTTTGTACCCCCTTACCATTTCACACAGGGGGGGGGCCGGGATCTGGGGGTCCCCTTGTTAAAGGGGGCTTCCAGATTCCGATAAGCCCCCCGCCCGCAGACCCCCACAACCACCGGCCAGGGTTGTGGGGATGAGGCCCTTGTCCTCATCAACATGGGGACAAGGTGTTTTGGGGGGCTACCCCAAAGCACCCTCCCAATGTTGAGGGCATGTGGCCTGGTACGGTTCAGGAGGGGGGGGCCGCACTCTCGTCCCCCCCTCTTTTCCTGCGGCCTGCCAGGTTGCGTGCTCAGATAAGGGTCGGGTATGGATTTTTGGGGGGACCCCATGCCGTTTTTTTTTTTTTTTTTTTTGGCGCGGGGGTTCCCTTAAAATCCATACCAGACCTGAAGGGTCTGGTATGGAATTTAGGGGGAACCCCACGTCATTTTTTTTTTTTAATTTTGGCCGGGGTTCCCCTTAATATCCATACCAGACCTGAAGGGCCTGGTATGGAATTTAGGGGGACTCCCACGTTTTTTAATTTTGGTTCGGGGTTCCCCTTTGGGGAATTCCCATGCCGTTTTTATCAATGAACTTCTATGTGTATTGTCGGCAATGCAATAGCCGCGGGTAGTTTTAAATGAGTTTTTTCCTTCAAAATGTCATTTTGCTGTCAGACTGTTCTAAACACAGGAAACATGCGCCCCTTTACAGGCATACTATAGACACCCCCAGGTACGAAATTTAAAGGGATATTACACTTTTATTGTTTGACTTTAAGCATTCTTAAAATCACTGCTCCTGAAAAAAACGGCCGTTTTTAAAACTTTTTTTTGCATTGATCCATGTCCCCTGGGGCAGGACCCAGGTCCCCAAACACTTTTTATGACAATAACTTGCATATTAGCCTTTAAAAATAGCACTTTTGATTATTCATGTTCGTGTCCAATAGACTTTAACGGTGTTCGCGTGTTTGAACGAACTTTTTTCCTGTTCACATGTTCTGGTGTGAACCGAACAGGGGGGTGTTCGGCTCATCCCTACTATATACTTACCTCCCTAACTAGCATCACCAGTGACACTAATACAGCGATCAGAAAAATGATCGCTTAGTGACACTGGCAACGGGGGGTTATCAAGGGGTTAAAACTTTATTAGGGGGGGTTAGGGGGGTATCCTAGACCTAAAGGGGGCTACCACTAACTGCTCTACCACTTATAGCTGTCACAAACTGACACCAATGCAAAAAAAAATTGCTATTGGTGTCACTGTGACAGGGGGTACAGGGGGGTGATCGGGGGGGTGATCGGGGGTGAAAAGTGTGCCTGGTGTGTTCTACTGTTAGTGTAGTGTTGTGCAACTCACATCGATGTCTTCTCTCCTCGGCGCTGGAACGAAAAGACCGGCTCGAGGAGAGGTGACATCACTTCCTCTGCTGCTGTTTACATTACAGCAGCAGAGGAAGATTTTCATTAGTTGGGAGTGATCGCGAGGGGGTGGCCATGAATGAGTGGCCTCCCCCTCAGCCTGGTTCGCTCCCCTAACGAAGCCGACCGCCTCGGGCACCAGGCGGCGCAATGTGCCCCCCGCCCGCGGGAGGCAGATCACGTACCAGGTACGTGATTTTGCCTGCCCGTGCCATTCTGCCGCAGTCTATCTGCGTTAGGCGGTCGGCAAGTGGTTAATGGATGCAACGCCACTGACGTTGCTGTTTATTCCTAATTATTTACTCTGATCTCTTAGATACCGTTATTCTATATTGTGCTGCCACCCAGTGGCAGTCTCAGGAACTACTCCGAGGCAGTCCTGCACTACAACCATTTCACTGCCTGTTAATACATTGTCTTATGCTTGTTGCACATGCATTGTCAGTTTAGCTAGCATTCATACAGTAAACTTTAAGTTGCACAATACTGGTTGTCTGATCATTTGGCTGATACCTCTACATAACACATACAAGACATGGAAGAATTCAATCTATATTGTTAATTAGTTTGGAGAAAGTGGTGGTAAGGCATTTGATACAGTACCCTAGAAAAGCTTAATTTACAAATTAAGGCCTTTTGACATTGATAATATTGCATGTATCTGGATAGAAAAATGGTTGCAGAAGCATGTCCAGAATGTGGTGATTAACCACTTCAGCCCCGGAAGGATTTACCCCCTTCCTGACCAGAGCACTTTTTGCAATTCGGCACTGTGTTGCTTTAACTGACAATTGCGCGGTCATGCAACGTTGTACCCAAACAAAATTGACTTCCTTTTTTTCCCACAAATAGAGCTTTCTTTTGGTGGTATTTGATCACCTCTGCGGTTTTTATTCTTTGCACTATAAACAAAAAAGTTTGACAATTTTGAAGAAAACGCATAATTTTTTACTTTTTGCTATAATTAATATCCCCAAAAAATATATAACAAAATTATTTTTTTCCTCAGTTTAGGCCGATATGTTTTCCTTTATATATTTTTGGTAAAAAAAAACGCAATAAGTGCATATTTATTGGTTTGCGCAAGTTATAGCGTCTACAAAATAGGGGATAGTTTTATGGCATCTTTATTATTATTTTTCTTATTAGTAATGGCGTTGATCTGCGATTTTTATCGGGACTACGACATTATGGCGGACACATCAGAAATTTTTGACACTATTTTGGGACCATTGTCATTTATACAGCGATCAGTGCTATAAAAATGCATTGATTACTGTGTAAATGACACAGGCAGTGAAGGGGTTAACCACTAGGGGCAAAGAAGGGGTTAAGTGTGTCCTAGGGAGTGATTCTAACAGGGGGGAGGGGCTACAACACACATGACAGCGATCACTGCTCTCAATGACAGAGTGCAGTGATCTCTGTCCTGTCACTAGGCAGAACGGGAAAATGCTTTGTTTACAAAAGCATTTCACCGTTCTACCTCACCGTGACATGATCGCGGGCACCCGGTGGACATCGAGTCTGCGGGACCTGCAGCCATGGAGAACGTGGTGGGCGCACGCACAGCGCCGCTTCTTAAGGGGACTTACCTGTACATCCTTTTGCCAACCAGTGCCATTCTGCCGACCTTTATCGGCATGCACTGGTCAGGAAGCAGTTAATAGCATGCTTTCTGAGTGGTCTAGAGTTGTGTCTCTGTCCTTGGACCAATTCTGTTTAACTTGTTCACAAGGATATAGAGGTTGGAATAAATAGTTCATTCTTAGTGTTTTCTGGTGCTAAAAGCTATGCAGGGCAACAACTTCACAGCAGAATATAGCAACTTTATGAGACGACCTACTTAGAATAGAGGGGTGGGCAGCTATATGGCAGATGAGGTTTAATATTGAAAACTGTAAAGTAATGCACTTGGGAGCTAAAAGTGTGCATGCAAGTTACTCACTAGGGGGAGAATCTCTGGGGGAATAGAGAATGGAGAAGGATCTGAGGGTCTTGGTAGATCAAGACTCAGCAATAATATGCAGTGACAAGCTGCAGCAAGCATAGCCAGAAAACTAGTATCTTGCATTAAAAAGTGTGTATACCACTTTGCAAAATTCAGGTTCATCCACATCTGGAGTATGCTGTCAATTTGTCAATTTCTGGTCGTCAATCTTCAGGAAGGATGTGATTGAACTGGAGAGAGTCCAGAGAAGGGCAACAAAGCTAATAAGGGTCCTAGATTACCTCAGTTATGAGGAACAACTACAAAAATAAACATATTCTCTGTGAAGAAGAGAGGCTTAAAGGGATATGATTCTGGTATACAAACATTTGAATTGGACTCCAGCATTGTGAGAAAACTATATAATCTTAGGTCTCTAAAAAAGACACACTGCCACACAATAAAGTTGGACAAGAAGCAGATCAATCTCAAACTGCGTAAGGATGTTAGGGTACTGTTATGCCCTGTACACACGATAGGATTTTCTGATGGAAAATGTGTGATAGGGCCTCGTTGTCGGAAATTCCCACCGTGTGTAGGCTCCATCACACATTTTCCATAGGAATTTCTGACACACAAAGTTTGAGAGCTTGCTATAAAATTTTGTTGTCGGAATGTCTATTCAATTTCCGACCGTGTGTACAGGGCATAAGAGGGGTAAGGATGTGGAAATCCCTTTAAGAGTTGGTAGTATCAGCGGGGAGTGTAGATACATTTAAAAAAAAACCTTTAGATGTGTTTCTTAGAGAGTAATGTACAGGGATATGGAAAAGAGTGGTCACACACATTCAACTAGATGAACTGGTGTCTTTATTAAACCTTACCAATTGTACCTAAGATATCAATGTAACTATGTACAGTAGGTGACCGCGATATTGTGTCAATCTCGCCGCACTTCTCGGCGAGATTTGACACCTACGAGCCCCGTCGCAGGGGCCAGCGCCGAGATGGCTCACTCATCGCGAAAGGAAAACTTTGTTTTCCTTCCGCGATGAGTGACAGGCAGTGCTGACAGCTGTCTGGTATGAATCCTGAGGCGGGAACACCGCGCCAAATTTTAAATGAAAAAACCGGCGTGGGTTCCCCCCTCGGAGGCATACCAGGCCCTTAGGTCTGGCATGGATTGTAAGGGGAACCCCCTATGCCGAAAAATCGGCGTGGGGGTCCCCCCCAAATCCATACCAGACCCTTATCCGAGCATGCAGCCCGGCCGGCCAGGAAAGGGGGTGGGGACGAGCGAGCAGCCCCCCCCCTCCTGAGCCGTACCAGGCCGCATGCCCTCAACATGGGGGGGTGGGTGCCTTGGGGGAGGGGGGCGCCCTGCGGCCCCCCCACCCCAAAGCACCTTGTCCCCATGTTGATGAGGACAAGGGCCTCTTCCCGACAACCCTGGCCGTTGGTTGTCGGGGTCTGCGGGCGGGGGGCTTATCGGAATCCGGGAGCCCCCCTTAATAAGGGGGCCCCCAGATCCCGGCCCCCCACCCTGTGTGAATGAGTTTGGGGTACATGGTACCCCTACCCATTCACCTAGGGAAAAGTGTCAATATAAAAAACACACAGTACACAGGTTTTAAGAGTAATTTATTAGTCAGCTCCGGGGGTCTTCTTCCGACTTCGGGGGGTCCCCTTCCGACTTCTCCCGGTGTTCGGCCTCTTCTCCCGGTGTTCGGCCTCTTCTCCCGGGCCCCACCGCTATCTTCTTCCAGCTCTATTGCCAGCGAGGGGCCCGGTCTGCTGCCGCTGTCTTGTCGCCGCTGTCTCGCCGCCGCTGTCTCGCCGCCGCTGTCTCGCCGCTTCTTCTCTTCTTTTCTTCTTCCCCGATGTTGACACGACGCTCTCTCCGACTCGAATGCTGTGTGCGAGCTGCGGAGCCATTTATATAGGCGGTAACCCCGCCCCCTTACGACGTCATGGTCCCAGCATGCGCAGGGACTCTGGCGTCATAAGGGGGCGTGACCCCAGAGTCCCTGCGCATGCTGGGACCATGACGTCGTAAGGGGGCGGGGTTACCGCCTATATAAATGGCTCCGCAGCTCGCACACAGCATTCGAGTCGGAGAGAGCGTCGTGTCAACATTGGGGAAGAAGAAAAGAAGAGAAGAAGCGGCAAGACAGCGGCGGCGAGACAGCGGCGGCGAGACAGCGGCGGCGAGACAGCGGCGACAAGACAGCGGCAGCAGACCGGGCCCCTCGCTGGCAATAGAGCTGGAAGAAGATAGCGGTGGGGCCCGGGAGAAGAGGCCGAACACCGGGAGAAGAGGCCGAACACCGGGAGAAGTCGGAAGGGGACCCCCCGAAGTCGGAAGAAGACCCCCGGAGCTGACTAATAAATTACTCTTAAAACCTGTGTACTGTGTGTTTTTTATATTGACACTTTTCCCTAGGTGAATGGGTAGGGGTACCATGTACCCCAAACTCATTCACACAGGGTGGGGGGCCGGGATCTGGGGGCCCCCTTATTAAGGGGGGCTCTCGGATTCCGATAAGCCCCCCGCCCGCAGACCCCGACAACCAACGGCCAGGGTTGTCGGGAAGAGGCCCTTGTCCTCATCAACATGGGGACAAGGTGCTTTGGGGTGGGGGGGCCGCAGGGCGCCCCCCTCCCCCAAGGCACCCACCCCCCCATGTTGAGGGCATGCGGCCTGGTACGGCTCAGGAGGGGGGGGGGCTGCTCGCTCGTCCCCACCCCCTTTCCTGGCCGGCCGGGCTGCATGCTCGGATAAGGGTCTGGTATGGATTTGGGGGGGACCCCCACGCCGATTTTTCGGCATAGGGGGTTCCCCTTACAATCCATGCCAGACCTAAGGGCCTGGTATGCCTCCGAGGGGGGAACCCACGCCGGTTTTTTCATTTAAAATTTGGCGCGGTGTTCCCGCCTCAGGATTCATACCAGACAGCTGTCAGCACTGCCTGTCACTCATCGCGGAAGGAAAACAAAGTTTTCCTTTCGCGATGAGTGAGCCATCTCGGCGCTGGCCCCTGCGACGGGGCTCGTAGGTGTCAAATCTCGCCGAGAAGTGCGGCGAGATTGACACAATATCGCGGTCACCTACTGTATTACAGGCAGTCCCCTAGTTACAAACATCTGACTTACAAACCACTCCTACTTACAAACAAAAAGAGACAACAGGAAGTGAGAGGAAATCTACCCCTAGGAAAGGAAATTCTCTCCTGTTATGCCCTGTACACACATCGGACATTGATCAGACATTCCGACAACAAAATCCATGGATTTTTTCAGACGAATGTTGGCTCAAACTTGTTTTGCATACACACGGTCACATAAAGTTGTCGGAATTTCCGATCGCCAAGAACGCAGTCATGTACACCACGTACGACGGGACTATAAAAGGGCAGTTCAGAACCAAACGCGGCACCCTTTGGGCTCCTTTTGCTAATCTCGTGTTAGTAATAGTTTGGGGAGAGACGATTCGTGCTTTTTCAGACTCTCGGACTGGATTTCAGTTTGTTTTCTGCTGTTCAGTTTGTGCTTGTGGGTTTGTAGCTGGTCTTCAGTGCGTGCAGTGAGTTCGTATTTGATTATTCAGTGCGTTCTTGTCTGATCGTTGCTGTTTTTCAGGTCGCTCTTCACAGGCCTTGCTGTTCTTCAGTGCGTTCTGTTACTTCGTTCTGAGCAACCGACCGTTTTCTAGCCATGTTGCATATAAGTACTCCTCGTAGACTTTGTGCTGTGCGGGGGCTTGGTGTTGGGGTCCTTACCTTGACACAAGCCCAGTCCATGAACAGGGCGGGGAGGAGTTCATGGACCAGGAATTGGTTGCTCCAGTGTGACCAGTTCTAGCATATGCCTTTGCTCCATGAGATCCGTGAGAATAATCTTGACGATTTCAGGAACTTTCTCCATATGACGGACCCCGTATTTCACTGTTTTTTGGCTTTGCGAACCCCCTATATCAGCAGGCAGGATACCCGCATGAGGCAAGTCATCATAGTCACCACCCTGCAGTACTTGGCGACAGGGAGAAGCCTGCAGGACCTCAAGTTCTCGACAGTCACCTCCCCCCAGGCTCTGGGGATCATTATCCCAAAAACCTGTTCTGCCATCATCCAGGTCCTGCAGAAGGACTAAATTAAGGTAAGATTTTTATCCTTTAACATCACATTTTATTGTATTTAATGTTTGATAATATATTGTATTTTTTCATCATCCCCTAATTACCATGATTGTAATATGCTGTGAATGTCCCCTTTGTCCTCATGCATGCTGGATTTTTATGTAATTTTTTTTGTCCTTCATACATATTTGCCTTCATTTACCTCCCCAGCATGCTCTCCTGGCCATATATTCACCTCATGTAACAATGTATTTTGTCAGCTCCATAGTAGTGCTTCACCCTAAATACCCCCTAAAATGTGTAAAATTGTGATTTGTGCTTTAAATTCAGGCAGAGTGCCAGAGGCTTTTTTTGTGTCCCAAAATCATTTGGAACCCTCCCTCCCCCCAACTGCTAACTCAGCTGATACCAATCCTCTATCTGCTGACTTTGCCAAACCCATACACACTTAGGGATGAGCTTCATGTTCGAGTCGAACCCATGTTCGACTCCAACATCGGCTGTTCGATCGTTCGCCGAATTGCGAACGATATGGGCCGTTCGCGCCAAATTCGTGTGGCGCGTCACGGCCCATAATTCACTGCGGCATCGCAGTGCATTGCTTGCTGATGATTGGCCAAGCATGCACTATGACCCGCATGCTTGGCCAATCACAGCGCCGCCTTAACAGAGAGCCATAATTGGCCAAAGCCAAGGAGGCTTTGGCCAATTATGGCTCAGGGGATTTAGTACACGCCCCACACTATATAAGGCCGCCTGCATGGCGGCCCTGTGCAGTGTGTTCCGGTGTGCTTAGAGAGAGAGAGAGACAGTGTCATTTCATTTGAGTTAGCTAGATTAGGCAGGACAGTCAGTCAGTTAGCTGCACCTAAAGTGTATTGTGTATATATATATATATGCATCCCAGGTGTTGCATATATATATATATATACACTGTATTCAGTTTAGCTAGATCCGTTCCTGTTATCTTCTAGACTATTTACATTTAGTGCAGTGCGTCCTGCTCACAGTGTTCCGCTAGATCCGTTCCTGTTATATTCCTACTGACAGGCAGGCTTGTCTTGTTACAGTATTTTGAAGAAAATTACTGGTGTTCTTTTGATCCTATTAGTACCACAGTCAGGCAGCTAGACTATTTACATTTAGTGCAGTGCGTCCTGCTCACAGTGTTCAGCTAGATCCATTCCTGTTATCTTCTTACTGACAGGCAGGCTTGTCTTGTTACAGTATTTTAAAGAAAATTACTGGTGTTCTTTTGATCCTATTAGTACCACAGTCAGGCAGCTAGACTATTTACAGTTAGTGCAGTGCGTCCTGCCCACAGTGTTCTGCTAAACCTACAAGTAAGTGGGGTGCGTCCTGCTCACAGTGTTCAGCTAAACCTACAAGTTAGTGGGGTGCGTCCACCTCACAGTATTCAGCTAAACCTACAAGCTAGTGGGGTGCGTCCTGCTCACAGTGTTCAGCTAGATCCGTTTCTGTTATCTTCTTACTGACAGGCAGGCTTGTCTTGTTACAGTAAATACAGCTACCTGAAGAAAATTGCTGGTGTTCTTTTGATCCTATTAGTACCACAGTCAGGCAGCTAGACTATTTACAGTTAGTGCAGTGCGTCCTGCTCACAGTGTTCTGCTAAACCTACAAGTTAGTGGGGTGCGTCCTGCTCACAGTGTTCAGCTAAACCTACAAGTTAGTGGGGTGCGTCCACCTCACAGTATTCAGCTAAACCTACAAGCTAGTGGGGCGCGCCCTGCTCACAGTGTTCAGCTAGATCCGTTCCTGTTATCTTCTTACTGACAGGCAGGCTTGTCTTGTTACAGTAAATACAGCTACCTGAAGAAAATTGCTGGTGTTCTTTTGATCCTATTAGTACCACAGTCAGGCAGCTAGACTATTTACAGTTAGTGCAGTGCGTCCTGCTCACAGTGTTCTGCTAAATCTACAAGTTAGTGGGGTGCGTCCTGCTCACAGTGTTCAGCTAAACCTACAAGTTAGTGGGGTGCGTCCACCTCACAGTGTTCAGCTAAACCTACAAGCTAGTGGGGTGCGTCCTGCTCACAGTGTTCAGCTAGATCCGTTCCTGTTATCTTCTTACTGACAGGCAGGCTTGTCTTGTTACAGTGTTTTAAAGAAAATTGCTGGTGTTCTTTTGATCCTATTAGTACCACAGTCAGGCAACTAGACTATTTACAGTTAGTGCAGTGCGTCCTGCTCACAGTGTTCTGCTAAACCTACAAGTTAGTGGGGTGCGTCCTGCTCACAGTGTTCAGCTAAACCTACAAGTTAGTGGGGTGCGTCCTGCTCACAGTGTTCAGCTAGATCCGTTCCTGTTATCTTCTTACTGACAGGCAGGCTTGTCTTGTTACAGTATTTTAAAGAAAATTACTGATGTTCTTTTGATCCTATTAGTACCACAGTCAGACAGCTAGACTATTTACAGTTAGTGCAGTGCGTCCTGCTCACAGTGTTCTGCTAAACCTACAAGTTAGTGGGGTGCGTCCTGCTCACAGTGTTCAGCTAAACCTACAAGTTAGTGGGGTGCGTCCACCTCACAGTGTTCAGCTAAACCTACAAGCTAGTGGGGTGCGTCCTGCTCACAGTGTTCAACTAGATCCGTTTCTGTTATCTTCTTACTGACAGGCAGGCTTGTCTTGTTACAGTAAATACAGCTACCTGAAGAAAATTGCTGGTGTTCTTTTGATCCTATTAGTACCACAGTCAGGCAGCTAGACTATTTACAGTTAGTGCAGTGCGTCCTGCTCACAGTGTTCTGCTAAACCTACAAGTTAGTGGGGTGCTATATCCCAGCTTAGTGCAGCTACAGGCCATTAGTATGTCTGGAAGGCCAAGAAGGAGAGGCAGACAGTCACAAGCCAATAAGAGAGGGCAAGCAGGCTCTGTGTCTAGTGCTGGTCGTGGAGACGGTGCATCCTCATCAGCACGTGGCCATGGGACACGCTTGGCCTTTTTTTCCGCAGCTGGCCATGTTGAGCCGCAACATGCGGAAGACTTGGTCGAGTGGATGACCAAGCCGTCCTCATCCTCCTCATCCTCTCTCACCCATGCCCAGGGTACTTTGTCTGGCAAAGCAGCGGCCTCTTCCCTCGGCTCAATGTCATCAGTGACTCCTTCCCTAGCCCCACCATGTCCTCCTGAGGAGTCCCTCGAACTGTTTGACCACAGTGTTGGGTACATGCTCCAGGAGGATGCCCAGCGTTTGGAAGGCTCTGATGATGATACTGAGCTCGATGAAGGCAGTAACACGAGCACGGACAGAGGGGGTGCCCAAGAAGGACAGCAATCTGGCAGTCATGCTCCCCCTGCTGCAGCATACTGCCAGGTTTGCTCCAGTGATGAGGAGGGAGGGGATGATGAGGTCACTGACTCAACGTGGGTGCCTGATAGGAGAGAGGAGGAGGAGGAGGAGGCGGCACATCACCAACGAGGCAGGATGCCCTCCAGGGGCCAGCCTAAGGGCAGCACATTGACTGCATCACACCCCAAAGCTCCACATGTGCAGGGCGCTGCAGTCTCTGCGCGTTATTCAAAAAGTTCTTTGGTGTGGGCCTTTTTTGAGACGAGTGCATCAGATTGCACCGCTGCTATTTGCAACATATGTCTCAAGCGTATCTCGCATGGCCAAAACATCTCCCGCTTGGGTACCACATGCTTGACCAGACATATGTTGACCTGCCATGCAGTTCGTTGGCAAGCGTATCTAAAAGACCCACACCAAAGAACAAAGAGGACCTCTGCTTGCTCCTCATCAGCTGAGATTTCCAACCCCACTAGACCTTCAGTCCTCTCTGAGACCTGCACTGAGAGGAATGAAGGTGTAGAATTAGGTGTGTCACAGCCACGTACTTGTGGGCAATCTGATTTTGGTACACCGACGTCAGATTGTACCAGGCAAATTTCCCTGCCCCAGCTGCTGCACCGCCGAAAGAAGTTTGCTCCCAGCCATCCACATGCCCAACGGTTGAATGCTAGCTTGGCAAAATTACTAGCACTTCAACTGCTGCCTTTTCAGTTGGTAGACTCTGCCCCCTTCCGTGAGTTTGTGGAATGTGCGGTTCCTCAGTGGCAGGTACCCAAACGCCACTTTTTCTCACGGAAGGCGATTCCGTCTCTCTACCAGCATGTGGAAGGCAATGTCCATGCCTCGCTGGACAGGGCGGTCAGCGGTAAGGTGCATATTACCGCTGACTCATGGTCCAGCAGGCATGGACAGGGACGTTACCTAAGTTTCACGGCACATTGGGTGACTCTGCTGGCAGCTGGGAAGGATGCAGGACAAGGTGCAGTAGTGTTGGAGGTTGTTCCGCCACCACGCCTCCAAAATGCTAATGATTGTGACACACCTCTCTCCTCCACCCCCTCCTCTTCTTCTTCCTCCATGGCCTCTTCCTCGGAACCAGCGGTGCTCCGTAGTCGTTCAAGGGGCTACGTAAGTACGCAGGCCAAAAGATGCCATGCGGTGCTTGAGCTGGTGTGCTTGGGGGACAGGAGCCACACTGGGGCAAAGGTTCTGTCAGCTCTGCAGGGGCAGGTTCAGAGGTGGTTGAAGCCACGCCAACTTAAGGCAGGAATGGTGGTTTGCGACAATGGCACCAACCTCCTCTCTGCCCTCCGACAGGGACAAATGACCCATGTGCCCTGTTTGGCTCACGTCCTTAACTTGGTGGTGCAGCGGTTCTTGGGCAGGTACCCGGGCTTACAGGATGTCCTGAGGCAGGCCAGGAAAGTCTGTGTGCATTTCCGCCGGTCATATAATGCCAGTGCTCGGCTGACGGACCTCCAAAAGGAGTTTAACCTGCCCAAGAACCGCCTAATCTGTGACATGCCCACCAGGTGGAACTCAACTTGGCCATGCTGCAGCGGCTACACACGCAGCAGAGGGCCATCAATGAGTACCTGTGCGACTATGGCACCAGGACAGGGTCAGGGGAGCTTGGTTTTTTTTCCCCACGCCAGTGGGCCATGATCAGGGATGCATGCACTGTCCTGTCACCATTTGAGGAGGCCACGAGGATGGTGAGCAGTGACAGTGCATGCATCAGTGACACTGTCCCCCTTGTCCACCTGTTGGAGCACACGCTGCGTGGAATAATGGACAGGGCACTTGAGGCAGAACAGAGGCAGGAAGAGGAGGACTTCTTTAGCTCTCAAGGCCCCCTTTATCCAGACAGTGTTCCTGCGTGCCCGCCGATCACACAGGAAGAGGACGAGGAGGAAGAGGAGGAGGAGGAGGAGGAAGATTGTGTCAGTATGGAGGTGGAGCCTGGCACTCAGCATCAGCAGCAGTCTTTAAGGGATCAGTCCCAAGAAACACATGGACTTGTACGTGGCTGGGAGGAGGTGGCTGCGGACCATGTCGTCCTTAGTGACCCAGAGGACTCCGGACCGAATGCCTCAGCAAACCTACGCTGCATGGCCTCCCTGATCCTGCAAAGCCTGCGTAAGGATCCTCGTATTCGTGGTATCAAGGAGAAGGACCAATACTGGCTGGCAACCCTCCTTGATCCACGTTACAAGGGTAAGGTTGCGGACCTTATCTTGCCATCACAGAGGGAGCAGAGGATGAAACATCTTCGGGAGGCCTTGCAGAAAGGTCTGTGCAACGCGTTCCCAGAGACTGGGAGGTTACAAACTCCTGTTTCTGGACAACGTGTTGCTGAGGCTTCGGTCAGTCAAAGAAGGAGCAGTGGAGAAGGTGGCCGTCTGACCGATGCGTTCAGACAATTTTTTGGTCCGCAGCCCCAAGGTATGATCGGTTCCAGCAACCATCGCCAGCGTCTGTTTTACATGGTGCAGGAATACCTAGGGGCAAGATCAGACTTGGACACCTTTCCCACCGAAAATCCTCTGGGTTACTGGGTCTTGAGGATGGATCACTGGCCAGAGCTTGCACAGTATGCAATTGAGCTACTGGCCTGTCCTGCATCCAGCGTTCTTTCGGAATGCACATTCAGTGCTGCTGGAGGCATGGTAACCGATCACAGGGTGCGTCTGTCCACTGACTCGGTCGATCGACTGACCTTCATAAAAATGAATGAGTCTTGGATCACCACCAGCTACCAAGCACCTGATGCTGATGTAACCGAATAATTTTTTTTGAAATCTCAGATCCCTTCAAAGACTGCCTATGCTGATGCTGAGTGACTATCCCTGAGTAATTATCCTCTTCCTCCTCAATCATCACGCTGATAGCTTGTAAGAACATTTTTGGTTCTGGGTGCCACCACCAGTGCCTAAGGCACAATTTTTCAGCCCCTGTTTAACAGGGGCGTGTAATTACGATTTTTGATGTAATACTTTGCAGCAGGGCTCGTTCCTGCATTCCAACTAGAATGTCTGTGAGGGGTTGCAGTGTTGTGGCACCAGCACCAGTGCCTAAGGCCCAATTTTTCAGTCCTTGTTTAACAGGGGCGTGTAATTACAATTTTTGATGCAAAAACTTTGCAGCAGGGCTCGTTCCTGCATTCCAACTAGAGTGTCTGTGAGGGGTTGCAGTGTTGTGGCACCAGCACCAGTGCCTAAGGCCTAATTTTTCAGCTCCTGTTCAACAGGGGCATGTAATTACAATTCTTGATCTAATATTTCACAGCAGAGCCCTGTGAGGGCTTACAGTGTTGTGGCCACAGCAACACCTAAGGCCCAAATTTCTGCTGAGTATATAGGGCAGGACCCTACTTTCAAACAACTAACTTACAAACGACTCCTACTTGCAAACGGAAGGAGACAACAGGAAGTGAGAATAAATCTACCCCTAGGAAGGGAAATTCTCTCCTGTAAGAGTTAATATGGGAAAAACATTTCTCCTTTCCACTGATGCTTTCCAATCCATTGGGACAAAAAGTGAGGTGAAATCTTCTGAAGAGGAGGAAAGACAGCAAAACAAATGTCACAGGGGTGATAACCCTTCCCTATGTTTTCCAAAAAGCTTAAAAAAGATTTTTTGGCTGGAGCTAAACACGTTAAAAATATACCCGTTCAAAATTACAAAGAGATTCTACTTAACAACAAACCTACAGTCTGTATACTGCTGTTCAGAGTATATAGGGCCTGGTGGCCCCACACCTTTCCTTATTTTAATTTGGGTGCGGGGTTCCCCTTAATATCCATACAAGACCCAAAGGGCCTGGTAATGGACTGGGGGGTACCCATGCCGTTTGTCTCACTGATTTTCATCCATATTGCCAGGACCCGACATTACATTAAACCCGCAAGCAGTTTTAAATGAGATTTTTTCCTTTAAAAATGACATTTGGTGCAGGGACTGTTCTAAACACGGGAAACACGCGTCACTTTACAGGCATACTATAGACACCCCTCAGGTACGATATTTAAAGGAATATTTCACTTTTTTTTTTTTTACTTTAAGCATCATTAAAATCACTGCTCCCGAAAAAACGGCCGTTTTTAAAAGTTTTTTTTGCATTGATACATGTCCCCTGGGGTAGGACCCGGGTCCCCAAACCCTTTTTAGGACAATACCATGCAAATTAGCCTTTAAAATGAGCACTTTTGATTTCGAACGTTCGAGTCCCATAGACGTCAATGGGGTTCTAACGTTCGTGCGAACTTTCGGTCCGTTCGCAGGTTCTGGTGCGAACCGAACCGGGGGGTGTTCGGCTCATCCCTATACACACTATATACCCACCTCTTTTGTGGTCAGATTTATGGATGAATTCCCCAAAGCATGTAGTGCAAGGGCCTGCCTGAATACTTTCAAATGGTACTGTTTAAAGTTTTTGTATCCTATTATTATCTTGATAGGTAATAGCAGAATCTAAAAATGTGCTAAATGTGTACAGTGTGTATTTATCTCTTTGTATTATGACACTTCTTACCTGTCCAGTGGGCTGCCAATAGTGTAAAGTAAGGAGGGGCTGGCCAAAGTAATACACATTATTTAGGCATTCATCTCTCAATAAGTGGAGATGGTTACCTGTCCAAAACATCCCCCCCATAAAATTTTACAAATGGCCTATGGGGGGGGAGAATCTGATAGGTGGACCTTATACCTTGGTCTTTAAATACTCCCTAAAATAAATGTTATACTGATGTTGGCCAAGAATGTTTGTGTCTAATCTGCTTTCCATGTTTATGTGCAAAATGATTAATTTCTTTTTCTTGTTTGACTCCACAGTTTCCTTCCAACCCACAGGAATGGAAGACTGTGGCCTCCCACTTTGCCCAGCGGTGGGACTTTCCTAACTGTGGAGGGGCAATTGATAGGAAACACATCCACATCATCCCACCACCCAACTCGGGGTCATACTTTTACAACTACAAGGGGTTCAATAATATTGTGATGTTGGCAGTGGTGTTGGATACTTATGAGTTCCTGTATGTGGACGTGAGGAGGAATGGCTGGATGTCCGATGGTGGAGTCATCGCCCAGATGGAGTTCTACAGGCATCTCTAGAATGGCAGCTTGGGCTTGCCACCTCCAGAAGACAATGTGGAAGGACTCCCATTCGTCTTTGTTGCGGATGAAGCGTTTGCGCTGGGTGGCCATCGTATGAGGCCATTCCCTATGAGGATCCTCACCCCGGACCAGAGGGTTTTTAATTATTGGCTGACCAGAGCCAGAAGAGTGGTGGAGAACATGTTTGGAATCATGGCCAGCCAGTTCCGCCTATTTCTTACTCTCATACACATGGCGGAGTATAAACTGAATCATATCATCCTGGTGTGCTGTGTTCTCCACAACTTTTTGCAGAGAAATTCTGCCAACTATGCTGCCTCAGTGGGGCCTGAGGCTGGAATTCATGTAAATGAACCAACCCTGATGGCGCTTGAGGCTGGCCGTCCTGGCTTGCCCCCCCTGAGTACCCGCGAGGTCTGTCTTAGATACCTTGAATACTTTGCGGGTAGGGGGGCCATCAATATGCCAGACAATGTCTGATACATTTTTAAAATAAAAAAATCATTTTAACTACTAAAATCTTCGGTGACATTTACTGCTTGTGTTTCTTTTAGCTGACCCTGACAGAAATGTGGGGAGTCCTGAAAATGGCGTGATTGTGTAAAATTATAAAGCACTGTTGGGTGTTATTTACTAAAGGCAAAGACACTTTGCACTACAAGTGCACTTGAGCCTGCACTGAAACTGCACCTGTAGTGCAAAGTGGATTTGCCCTTAGGAAATAACCCCCATTGTCACTGAAAACACCAATTTTACCACAACAAAATTTTTGGAGCATTGAAACAATAATCCACACATTCTTGAGTATCAATCTTTTTAATACCAGCACAATCACATGTGCATTTATAAAAGGTTTTTAAAACAAACCAACATGTTTGTTGTATAACAATTTTTTGGTCACATTAATAAAAGTAGAAATGTCCATTTAATGTAAAACAGGCATGTTTCAAACAAACAAGAAATACACAAATCTGGAACTTACAAAGTTCAACTTTTGTAGAAATTGAAGGCAATATCAGACATGAGTATTTATAAACTATGTTTGATATTGCGTTCAGATGGGGTGAAGTCACCCCTGTAAAAGCCAAATTTTGAAGATGCACACAAATTGCCGAATGTCAACATGTGCTAGCTGCCATCACGGGGGATCAAGGGACGCGTTTTGGGGGTGCAACCCCTTCGTCTCAGCTAAAACGCCTACATTGATCTTCTGTGATGGCAGATAGCACTTGTTGACTCACTGTGGGCATCTTCAAAATTTGGCTTTTCTAGAAAATGTCAAAAAATTTTAAAAATTTTTAGATTCAAAATACCACAAAAAAGGAAGGGATTTGGAGGTGTTTTTTTCCCTAAAACATCAATGATGTTCTTCATTTTGTTTTTAACATCATTGATGTTTTTCTGGATGTTTTCCAAGTCCCTATTACACCCCATGATCTCCCCGATCAGGATCTGGGCACTCTCACTGGTGAAATGTCCTTCATCCACAACATCACGATCACCTAAATATATAGAAACAAAAACACACCATGTATTATAAATATGCCGGCGTCCATCTCTTACATGAGCCTGTGGTCGCAGACGCTCACCTGTTGTGGTGACTATTTCGATTACATCTCCCTCCTCCTCCTCCTATTGACTTTGGGGGATTTCCCCTTCTTCCTGAGGTGGGGGGTTTGTTGTCTCCTCGGATGAGTGGTGTCCTCCGAGTCTTTTCTCCCCTATGTAAAAAAAAAATAGGTATACTTAGCACACAGATATTTGATGGCAGAAATAGGAATATGAAACATTGCTTGGAAGTGGGGTACAATTGTCTGTTTTGGCAGAGTTCCAAGATGAAGAAATATTTTTTTCCTTTGTCAAGCTTGAATACTTACCTATTTTGTACAAGCTTCACAGATGGAGGCACCCCTATAGTATACACTGGAGCACCTGTGTGGGCCCCCTAATAAAAAGGGTGTTCTGGTGTCCCACACTAGTGATCCAGCGTCCAGATGTGTAAACAGCTGCTGAGTGTCCTCTACTTACACAGAATCTAGTTTGCATTTCATTCTAGTTACAAACCCATCTAGACACCAAAATTATTTTAAGAGAAGTAGGCTAGCAAAAATTTATTCAAATGCATATGGCCAAAACAATGGTGTTTTCTAGGCCGAACGAACAATGTTTCATACGAACAAACAATGTGCCCATGAACATGAAAGTTGCCATTTTTAACAGTACAACAGTAAAGAAAAGCACATGGAGGAGCACGAACGTAATAAAAATAACGAATAGGAACACTAGGAACACAGGACAACTACTTACTTTTTTGCAGCACTCTCCTGATCCTTCTGTACTGCTCATGCTCCCTTAATTTGAGGTCCGACCACCGCTTCCTGAGTTAATCCTTGGATTGACGTACCCCAAAATTCCGGTGCAGACTTTTGACCACTTTCGCCATTATCTTGGCCTTTCTTTATAAATTCTTTATTTTCGTTTTTTCCACAATAATAATAGTACAATATTACATATGAGTACATCACCACCTACATATTCTATTTTACAAATATTATCTTCTTGAAAATCGCCAATTACTATCACCTTTATGACGAAATTCTGTTGTCTTTAGGCAAAAAACGTATCATTTCATCTTGCCTTCTTATTGTTCTAATACATACCCGTAATAATTCCTACTCTTATTACATTTTCCTTAACCAGGGATAGCCCTGATTATCCTCCAAAGCCAAAAAACAAAACACCCAAAAAAAAAAAAAAGAGACCCATAAGAAGAAAGAAGAGAACTACAACAAGACTAAATAAATAAATAAATAAATAAATAAATTAAAAAAAAAAAAAATAAAAAAAAATTTAAATTAATATTAATATTATGCCTCATCATACCGTCCACCCCTCCCCCCGCTAGAAATTTTATTTAGGGATTCTGCTCCCTGTATGTAATATAGGGAGTCCAGATTTCCCGATACCTGTCTTCTTGCTCTCTCAGCATCATAGTAAGATTTTCCATTTGTTGGATCTCTGTTATTCTGCTAATCCATTGTATTTTGGTCGGAGCTACCGTACTTTTCCAGAGTGCCGGGATACAAGCTTTTGCTGCTGTAAGCAGGTGCCTTAAGAGAGATTATTTATATTTATCAATAGATAACGGAATATCATGCAGCAAAAAAGCTGCCGGGTTTTCACCAAGAGACACACCTGTAATTTCTTTAACTGTTTCAGAGACCATTTTCCAAAATTCTTTCAGTCCACTACATTCCCAGAATATGTGTAACATGGTGCCCTCCGCACCCTGGCAACGCCAACATAAATTGGATATTTGTGGGAATATCCGATTCAGTACTTCCGGGGTTCTATACCACCTGGTCAAGATTTTATACCCCCCTTCTTGATATCTGGTTGCCATTGACGCCTTGTGCGTAAACATAAAGATCTTATTTTTCTGTGTCTCAGAGAACCTAACCCCGAGGTCCCTCTCCCATGCTTGTATAAAGGCCAACTCTTGTGGGGCTTCTAACTCCATCAACAATGCATACATAAAAGAGAGTGAATGTCTCAATGTTTCACCCTTTAGGCATATCTGTTCAAACCTAGATGGATTACGTACCATCGGCACTCGTTGCTTAATTAATCGAAGGAAGGCATTAAGCTGTATTTGCCTAAATGGATCTAGGTCAGATGAGAACACCCGTTCAATCTCCCCCTTAGTCATCACATGATTGTCAATTGAAAAATGTATGATCCTGCTAATGCCTCTTCTCCTCAAATCCCTGAAACCTTGGTCTATAAGACCTGGCTTAAAAGCCGAGGTGCCCAGGATTGGTATCATGGGACTTGGATGAGTCGACATCTTAGTTTTCTTAAATATCTTTTTGATGGATTGGAGTGTAGCACCCACAATGGGGTGTCTTCTCGCCGCCTGTGGTATCTCTGCCTCCCAAAGCCATGCTAATCCCTCCAGGGGTATATCGATCGTTGCTTGCTCCATATGTATCCAAGGCTTTTCCTTATGTAGTACACACCAATCCACTACTCGTGCTAGATGTGATGCTTCATAATAACCCACCGGGTCCGGAAATCCCACCCCTCCTCTCTCCTTTGGTAATGACAGAATATCTCTACGTATTCTCGCTGTTTTGCCCGCCCATATGAACCTCACAAATCTTGATCTCAGGTCCCTCAGAAACCCTGAGGGGAGCTTTATAGGTAGGGTCTGGAATAAGTATAGCAATCTCGGCATTACATTCATTTTGATGATGTTAATCCTACCAAACCACGTGAAGACTTCTTTGTCCCACCGCTGAAAATCCAGTTTAACCTGTCGTACCAATGAGGCAAAATTGAGTTCAAACACTCTTTTAAGCTTATTCGGTATTTTAGTCCCTAGATAGCATATATGTGAATCCGTCCATCTAAAAGCAAAGTGATCCGAAAGCTGATGTTGTAACGCAGTATTCACTTCCACACCCATCGCTTCAGACTTACTATAGTTTACCTTGAAATTGGATACCCCTCCATATATGCGTAACTCCGATAATAAAGATGGTAGGGATACAACTGGAGAGGTTATGAAGAATAGCAAGTCATCCGCATATGCGGCCAATTTATGTTCTTCCCCTTTTATTGAAATGCCCCTAATATCTGGGTTGGCCCATATTGTTCTCAAAAAGGCTTCAAGTGTGAGAATAAATATGATAGGAGAGAGTGGACATCCCTGCCGCGTTCCATTATTTATAGCGAATGATTCAGACATTGTATCATTAATCTTCACCCTTGATTTAGGATATGAGTACAGACTAGAAATCCAGTTCTGCATCCCACTTTTCAATCCTATATGCTGTAATATGGCTCTCAGGAATGTCCAGTCTACCCTATCAAATGCTTTTTCTGCATCAGTAGATATAAGCACTAGGGGTTTTTGATAATATTGAGATATATATATGGCATTTAGAACCCTTTGCGTGTTTTCTTTACCCTCTCTATTAGGGGTAAACCCTACTTGATCCTGATGCACTAGAGCGGGGATGTATGTCACTAATCTATTAGCGAGTATTTTTGTAAAGATCTTGAGGTCTACATTTAGCAACGAGATTGGACGATAGCTAGCACATAGGGCTGGGTCCTTTCCCTCCTTCGGAATTACTGTTATGTGTTAGAGTTAAAAGCAGCTAGAAATTTAGGTGCCAGTTTTTCCGAGAAGGTCTTATAATACAGCAAGGTGTACCCATCGGGACCTGGGGCCTTACCTGGCTTCAGCGATTTCAGGGCTTCTGAAAATTCTTCTGTTGTAATTGGGCCATCTATGTCTCCTGCTCCTTCTTCAGGTATCTTAGGCATTCCTGAAGCCAATATGTATTCTTTTGCCGACTCCCATCTATTAGATGTTCTTGAAGTAGGCATTTGGCCCTCTATCTGATATAGATTGGCATAATAATCCCTAAATGCCTTCGCAATTGCCTGTGAGGAGCTGACTAACGTATCTCCCTGGGTTTTAATACGCTCAATATGATTCCGAGCTCTTGTCTCTCTGAGCGCATTTGCTAGCACCCTGCTAGGCTTATTTCCCTATTCATAGTATACACACCTACACCGGGCCAGCTTAGCTTTTGCTTTATCTATTAATAATAGATTTAATTCATCCCGTAAGCCCGAAAGTTTCTCCTCCGTCTGTTGTGCATGAGATTTCTTGTGAGCTTGTTCGAGTATACGGATTTCTCCAAGCAGGGTGTCCAGCTTAGCGCCGAGAGAGCGTTTCCTATGAGCTCCTAAAGATATGAGGATTCCCCTAATGTAACATTTATGCGCCTCCCATCTGCAAAATGGGGTTGTTTCCCCTGATTTATTGTTTATAAAGAAGGATTCCACTTCCTGAGCTATCTGATTCTCATACTCTGGTTCCTTCAGGAGTGTCTCATTCATCTTCCAGTTCCATTCTCGGGGGCTTATATCACCCCATTCTAAAACACAATTGGTTGGTGCGTGGTCCGACAATGTGAATGAGCCTATGGAAGCCTCCAATATACACGACAGTGCATTCTGCGATAGAAAAACATAGTCAATTCTAGTATATGTCTTATGTTTAGCTGAAAAAAAAGTATAATCTCTGTCGTGTGCATGGAGGGTCCTCCAAGTGTCCATTAATTGCAAGTCTTGTAGCAATCTCTTTGCTCTGCGCAGTTTTATATAAGATAAATGAGACACTCCCTTTGAGACATCCAGAGCAGGATCCAATGCCATGTTCAGATCCCCTCCCACCATCAGGATCCCTTCTTTATTTTGATGTACCAAATTCAGATACGTCTCAAGAGCTGAGACTTGATCCTCATTTGGTAGATACAAGTTTACTAACGTAACCTTTTCTTCACATAGAAATCCTTTTACAATAAGAAGACGACCTGCCTCGTCCGTAATTATTTTGGATTCTTTCCATGGTATCTGATTCAAAATCAAAATTGAAACCCCATTCGCCTTTGCGGTCTGGGAGGCACCATGGTACACTATAGAAAACCTGCGATTCCCCAATTTTGGAATTTTATCATTTCTAAAATGTGTCTCTTGTAAAAAAATGATTTGGGATTTCATCCTCCTCAGTTCAGTTAACAATCTGGTGCATTTCTCTGGACTATTTAGCCCCTTCACATTATAGGAGGTCAGAGTTATCCTAGTCATTTTACCCCTTAATTCTAGCAAGTCACCAGTGTAAGGGGAATACGGGGGGCGGTACAATAAGGCAACCCTACCCAAAAAAAAAAAAAAAAGGGAAAAACAAATTCAAAAAGCTGTTTCTCAGGGTCTGGCAAGTTGTCCAAGCCCCTGAGTAATGTATAATCTAAGCTATAGCTGGCTTTATGCAACTGCAAGGCTGCCTGCTATTTGCTTAGTAAAAGAAATTAGAAAGTTAAACGCCTCCGACTTCCCTCCACTTGGAGGAGAGGCGTATAAATTTGGGGAGAGTGAATAAGCCCGGCAGAGATCAGAGCTATAGTATCTATCCACATGCACCCTATATCTGCTTGCAACCCCGTGTAAATATCACATTCCTTCACTTATCCATTTAGGCCCCTTGCCGGTTGGCCCCCTTACCCATTGTTTGCTCATAACCAACAGATGGATTCCATCATCCCCCCAATATATATTCATACTTTACTGAAAATCCTATCATACATTTTTTTTTTTAATCTCCTAATAATACATATTAAGGTGATTTCCCAGGCCCACAAGGAAAAAAAAAAACCTAAACAAAAAAAAAAAAACCACAAAAACAAAAACAAAAGCAGGAACCAAAGATACCCCACCCGACCTCTATTATTAGACATTGGCAAGACGGCAAATATTCAAACTATCTAAACCCCTACTTCTTCCAAATCATACAGGTTTTCTTAAATGTGGGATTTTCTTCCCATACCAGGATATTAAAACATACTATTCTATCAATGAGGGAGCAAGGGTACTGAATACCTTCCTAGGAGGATACACCCTCCCCCCTATTTTACCCCTTGACCCCTGTGGCGGTGCATCAAGTGCTATACTCTCGTATTCCACCCATCGTGAAACTAACTCACAGCAAACATAAAAAAAAAAAAAAAAAGATAAAAAGCCACAAAAAACAAAAAAAAAAAACACTACTCTCTATCGTGTGCAACCACTACCTTATATAAGACGTCCGTCTCACATATTCCTATGCTGACAGACGTAGCAAAAGTTCTTGCTTATCAATCGGAGTTGTGATATATGATATGTGATATGTGTTATTTATTATTAGTCTTCTACTCCATTCGGGCTACCATTATCGAGACTACAACAAACCAATACATAAACCCCCCCCAAAAAAAAAAAAGTGCCATTCTAACCCCTCCCCCTATATCCCCTCCCCCACCCCTACCATTCTTACATTCCCCTCCTACCAGTACCTTCTAAGTTCTACATGTACCCCTCCCCCATCTTCCCCGTCCGAGGCTACACCCTGGTTCTCTGTTGCAAAGGGCCCATTAAATCTTTATTCCCCTTCAAGGGGGGGAAGAAGAGAAAAAAAAAAAAAAAAACATTCTTCCCCCTTCTCCTCCCTCCCTCCTCTCTCCCCCCTCTCCTCTTCCTCTTTCCTCCCTTCCCTTTTTACCCAAAAACAAAAACGTACCCCCCACCCCCACAAAAATTCATATAACTCATAAGTATATACATAGATAAATCCCCATACATGATTTTATCAACCAAACTATGATCCTCTCACAAAT
Organism: Aquarana catesbeiana; assembly: GCF_042186555.1. Lineage (NCBI taxonomy): Eukaryota > Metazoa > Chordata > Amphibia > Anura > Ranidae > Aquarana > Aquarana catesbeiana. The sequence continues at coordinate 578,107,751 of NC_133327.1, forward strand.
TCCATAAACCTCTGGTAAACCAACGAGAGGGAAGGGAGGAGGGGGAGAAAAAGAGGGGAAAAAAAAAAAAAAAAAGGAATCCCCTCGCCATACTGAAAAAGATATGTGAGTGGGGGATGTGGGAGGAAGAAAAAAAAAAAAAAAAGGGGGGGAAATCCCCATACCATGTACACAGAGCATACTTCCTACACCATACGTCAACCCTCCCCCCCCCCACCCTCCTCCCTAAAAAAACAAAAAAAAAATCAAAAACAAAAATGTTTTCCCTTCGTGGGATCATCTAATTCTCTGTCTGTTCATTTCTTATTCCTGTGGTGGGTTGCGACCCCATGCATGCTGCGATTTCCCTTAATCCCGTCTGTTTCTCTCCCACTGCCATTGCAGTTGTTGGATGGGTTGCTCTATTAGTGTTGGTAATTCTGTCCAATTAGGGACCTCAATGGCCTCTACATCCAAAAAATGAAAAAGGTCTGGAAGTTGTGCAGGGTCTCTTAAATTGAAGCTTCGCCCCCCTTTTTTAACTATTACTGCAAGTGGGTAGCCTCATCTGTATGTGGCTCCTTTACAGAGTAAATAGTCCAGAAGGGGCTTTAAAATGCGCCTCCTGATTTTGGTTTGTCTACACAGGTCTGGATATATTTGTATTTCAGCCCCCTCATACTTCACTGTTCCCTCTTGCCATGCAGCTCTGAGTATGTTCTCTTTTATCCTGAAAAAGTGTACTCTACACAGGACATCCCGTGGATTAGTCTGTGCCGGGTTACGAGTCGTGGGAACCTTATGTACGCATTCAAGCTCAATAGGAGTATTCGGGGGGTTCTTCAACAGTTGATTTAAAATGGCCATCACTGTATCTCTTAGAGCGGGTCCCTCGATATCCTCCGGGACCCCCTTAATCCGAATATTATTCCTCCTACTTCTATTTTCTGATTCCTCAGACTGTAGTTGTAGCATAACCAATTGCTGGTGTTGCTTTTGCAATTTTTCTTCAATCATCTCTAACCGTGTATCTGATGTACCTTGCAGCTTTTCAAGATTGTGCACTCTGTCATCTACCGCCACTACATTGGCACGCACCTCCTCCATCTCCTCCCTTAGTGCCCCCGTTATACTGACCAGGAGTTTTTGGATGTCATCTTTAGTGGGGAGAGCTTGAATAAGCTGTCTAATGTCCGGCTCTATCCCCTGCTCCTGTGTCTGTGTATTATATGCAGTATACGAGCATACCTGAACCTCTTCATTTATAGCTGTATGAGTTGCTGACGAGGGCTCCGCATCTACTGCTCCCATCGGTGTAGACGATCCACCCCTCTGTAGCAAAGAAGCAGCTGGTGCCTGTAGTGATACCTCCGACAACGGCTCTTTTATCAGAGCCATACTGACACTGGCGTCCGCTGGCTGTTCCAGATCTCTCTTCACCGTCAGGTAGCGGGTAATGTACGAGTGTTTGGGAGTGTACGGCACTCCTGCACTCCTACCCCGCCTCGACATGTACTGGGTCTGGTGAATGATAGCCGGTCTGCTGGAGGGTGCGCTGTGATACCGCTATGCTCCGGTCTCCATCGCTCTCACGCCGCCATGCTTAGACCACTCCCCCCGGAACACGGAAGTCCATCTTGGCCTTTCTGACATTGGGGTTGGGGTAAGGTCCATACTTCCCGTCACAGTCGGCCCTCTTCATTATGTTGACCATCTCCACAAAGGACATGTTTGAGGCCTTAAATCGTCCCCTCCGAGATCAGGACGTTTCTGTCTCTGGGCTTTCCTCCTCCTCGTTGGTGTAATTAGAACGCACCTGCTCTGTCTCCGCCATATGCTCTCCCCCACTGCACCGAACGAGAAGGGGCAGGGAATAGACTAGAAAGAATGTCAGGGGTGGGCGGAGTTTCACGCATGCGCAATGTATATAAAGCTTAACACGCGTGCGTAATACGTACGATCTGTGGCGGAGGAAGGAGTATCGGAGGAGCCGATCGTGATAACGAAGGTAAGATTTAAACTTGGGCCTATACTGCTTCTAGATTGAGGCCTATATTGTGACAAGATTAGGAGAGTTTCATCTAACATTAGGGTTTGTCTTGTGTCTTGCAGATAAAATGGATGGCTTCAATGACCACAATTTCCTCCCCCTGTTCATAGACAAATACAAAGAGCTGCCCTATCTGTGGCAGGTGAAACACCCGCAATACAATAATAAACAAAAGGGGCAGGCAGCGCTGGAGAAACTGCTGGAGTTGGTAAAGCCGGTCCCCAGGGCAACCATCCCCCATTTAAAAGCCAAAATTGGTGGCCTGAGGAGCACTTATCTTAGGGAGCGCAAGAAGGTCACAGATTCCCAGAGATCAGGAGCTGCAGCAGATGACGTTTATGTCCCCAGGCTGTGGTACTATGAGAGACTGCGATTTCTGTCAGACCAGACTGAAGTCAGGGAATCCCTCTCAACCCTTTCTTCCACTCTTCCTTCCACCCTATCTTCCACCCCAGCTGAGGCTTCCAATGTCCAACCTGAGACTTCCAGCCAGGAAGAAGTGGAGGAGTCCAGCTGGAGCCAGGTATAGCATTCTTCTACAGATTTCTGGTCAATAAATAAATGATGTTTACTAGATGTTATTATTGATCACTAATTGCTGATTTCATAAAGTGTTTTACATATCAATAGTCAGTAGTGGGCACATAAAATTGGGACAAGAATGAAAAATGCTGGGCTCAGAATGATAGTCTTTTATATTTCTTAACATTCAATTTGCAACAGTCATGAGCTGAAAATTGTGTGTGATTGATGAAGTAAAAAACTAAAACTATGTCCCTTTTTCATACACAGGAAGACCTCAGCCAGGACGAGGCTGTGGAATGTGGCACACAGGAGGAGGCTGTGAAATGTGGCAGCCAGGAGGAGGCGGGGGGTTAGTGGCAGCCAGGAGGAGGCAGGGCTAAGTGGCAGCCAGGAGAAGGCTGGGCCCAGTAGGAGCCTGACAGAATCGCAGGTCCCTCCCCTCTGCCTTCCAAACAAAAGACCCAGGAAGGGGAGTAACATGCAGGATTCAGCACTCAGGCTGATTCAGGAGGCTTCTGCGTCCCACAGAGCCTTACCCACTCGTGAAGAGGCCTTTGCCTGCATGGCTGCCACAAAAGTGCAGGACATGCAGGAGGGTCAATGCCTCCTGTGTGAGGACCTTCTTTACAAAACACTAACTAAGGAGGTGAGGGGCGAAATCACACACAAAACCCACCTGTGTGAGTTGGACCATCCTCCTCCTGCCACAACTCCACCACCACAGACACAGCGTGGAAGGAAGCGTGGAAGGAAGACCAGAGAGTGATGACCTGGGTTCAGTCTGGTCTGACAAAAGATGCAGGCTCTTGTATGACCACAGCCTGGGGACAATACATGTCATCTGCTGCTGTTCATGATTCTCTTGGACTTCTGGACCAGACTGCACTCCCTTAGATATGAACTCCTCAGGCCACCAATTTTGCCTGGAAATAATTGATTTGTGCCCTGGGGGCCAAAGGCTTTGCCAATTTCTGCTGTTTCTCCAGCGTTGCCTCCCTCTTTCTTTGGTTATGAGCCCTTAATAAAGGATTTTTTGTTTCAATTATACTCACCTATGTGTGTTTTCCTTCAAAAAGGACAGTTTGTGAGGAGGCAGGTACATTTCAAAAATACAATGTGAAATTAACAAGAGACACCAACACCAAACAATCTCCTTGAGATTAAATAATACAAGATAATCATGGTGTTGTGGTAACTTGACACACAAAACACACCCAAATATATTCTGGAGTTTAAAAAAAAAAAAAAAAAAAAGATCAGGCTTGAAAAAAATACTAACCAAAAAAAAATTTGAATCAGATGTGACAAATAAAAATATTATATTGATTAAATCACGATAAATAATAAAGAAAGATGTTTGTGAGAACTCTGTGTGAATATCAGCAGCAAAACTACTTCATTCTTCTAGCATTATAAAGAAGAAGAGAGTGTGCTGCATTAAACTATTTAAAACATTGCAGCCTGACAAAAGTGCTATATCCATTCCGAACGCTAATTTTACCAGACCGAGCTGTTCCGCCTCAGAATTTCTTCTGAGCATGCATGGCACTTTGTACGTTGGAATTGGCCACACACGGTCAGAATTGACGTGATCAGATTTTGTTGTTGGAAAATTTTATAGCCTGCTCTCAAACTTTGTGTGTCGGAAAATCCGATGGAAAATGTCCGATGGAGCCCACACACGGTTGGAATTTCCGACAACAAGCTCCAATCGCACATTTTCCGTCGGAAAGTCCGACCATGTGTACGGGGCATAAGAGTTATTATGGGAAAAAGGTGTCTCCACAGATGCTTTATCACCAATCCTTGTTTCACATCAACCTAAATATTTCAAAATTAAATTTTCATAGGGACAGAAAGTGAGGTGAAATCTTCTGAACAGGAGCACAGACAGCAATACAAACATTACCGGGGTGATAACACTTCCCTATGCTATCCAAAAAGCTTAACAATTGTTTTTTTTGGCTGGAGCTACACTTAAAAAATGTACCTGTTCTGTCTTACAAACAGATTCAACTTAAGAACAAACCTTCAGACCCTATCTTGTTTGTAACCCAGGGGCTGCCTGTATTCCACATCCAAAGAGACTTTGTTGGTGATCAGGAAGCGCAATCTTACTGAACGGAGGAATGGTAGATGATGGATCTCAGCCATCAAGTCCAAGTAAGCTAAAGCAAAACATAGCTCAGAAAAGACATTTATGGCTATTGAAAATAATGACATGCATCTTAAGATGTCTAGTCTTAGGCGGGACTTTTTAAAGCAGAAATAAACTACATCTGAGCACCACAAACTGAAAAAGTTATTGAATTCATTTTCAATATTCAAAGCAAGCTCACCCATCCATCCATGTCTCCATGCTTTATTTTGATGAAAAATCGCAAAATACCCCCCCCCCCCCAGTATTTATAGCTATGGCCATCTTGAATAAGGGCAGATGATTCATGAAGCATTTACTTCCTGGAATCCACCTGCCCTTACCTCAGACATGCAGGTAGAAGGGTGTGCTTAGCTGAGACAGTATCTCCTCTCCTCCTCCAGTTGAAAGGAAAAATATCCATGAAGTCTCCTGGGTTGTATGATGTCATTTTGGCCTAGGCCAGAAACAATTGAGTACTGTCTGTGATATTTTTTTATTATTTGCATTAACATACAATTTTTCAGGACAAGCTTTTGGGGAATGTCCCCTTCTTCAAGGTCCAAGCAGTACTAATATACAAAGTTTTAAACCCAAGTCATTATCTTTTGTGTCAAACAGAACTATCATTCTTAGTTTTCATTTTCCTTTCCTGAATAGTTTTGAAATTCCCTTTAAGAACTAAAGCCTCATACACACAATCAGATTTTCAGATGACTGTTTGTCCATTTTTTGTTGCATGCTAATCTCATGTCGAAAGTGAAGAGGTTACTTACCATACGAAAATTCTCGTACGACAGAATTCAACTTCAGAAATGACGTAATGTGTTGAATAGTTTTTTCGGACGAAAACCTTACTAATTAAACGAAAATCGGACCTTGAGTTCACGTACAACAAAAATTTTATAGTCTGCACATCCAGTTTTTGTCAGACGAAAAATCGGAATCGGCTGTCGAAAGCACCTTACTAACGATCCAAAAATCGGCAGATTGTCGAACTAAATTTTACTTGTGATTTTCTTATTATGTGTACGGGCCTTAAAACATTAAGGCCTTCCATAGTGTGGTCCGGTTGTGAGAAATGATGTTCCATAGGTGTGCAGAACTCATCTTTTTTATGTTCCTTGATGGTGTGTCTGTTCAAATTCATCCTTGCAATGTTAGTGTAAATAAGAAAAAGGTATCACAGACAGTACTCTTGTTTCTGTCACAAGTGCACTAATATGGCTACAATCACTTCAAGCAAGATGACCTAGGCTAGAAACTAGGAAGCAACAGAAGAAATGTAATAAAAAAGTTCAAAACAAGTAAAGATAATATACCATCCTATCTAATTACTAAGGCTAAGAACTAAAAAAAGTTAATGTTGAATGAGAGAGTTTAGCTTTAAAGCATAACTCCACTTGTCTTGAGAAAAAAACATTCCTCCCTGGGTGATCTATGTGCATTACAAGGATTTTAACACATTTTGTTGCAGATTCCTACCTTTTGTTATTCTGAAGAAATCCCTGTGGGTTTGTCTCTGTCCATGTGGACAAATGAATCTAATGTGAGTGGTTTCATAATTATCAATCAGCTGCAGCACTTGCAGGGCTCCAATGAGGAAAGCTTCTGTGCCTGCATCCCTTTAGAAGTGATTTCCTATTGGGAATATCTCACCAAAATCTCACCAAAATGACATTTTTGTTGCAGGGGATGCCTGAAATCTGACTTGTATCTTAGTGCAGACTTAGGGGAAAATCAGTGAGCCAATCACACAAGCAGGAAATTATGTTTCTGGGGGGCGTTCTGTACACATTCTGTGTACAGGACACCTCCAGGTAGCCATATTGCATTGCATTTTCAGAAAGTTACAGGGCTGCAGATTGGAAAGAAAAGGTAGTTTTTAATAACATTCAATTATAATATGACTTGTGTTGCAATTGTACACGATGTATTATTTTTTCTTTATTTGCAATTTCTTTTTTTCCCCATGAAATGGAGTTACCCTTTAATGTTTAAAATAGATTATATATTATGGTTATCTGCAGATAAAACAACAATTCACACTGCAGCTCATCCCCACTAGTCACTTACCTAATTGTTGTGTTATCGACAATCACTTGTTCAGTATTGTATTGTCTGTAATCAAACAATTATGAGAATTGTCTATCATGTAGCTCACATTTTCCAAACTTTATAGATGAAGATGTATTTTAGGCTTTGAGAACATTTTGTGATCAGCAGGCTGGAGATGGGCTTAGAGCGCCAACAGACAGTTGCAGTGCAAGCTGCTTGTTCCTGGGGGATTTAAGGGCATCCCTTAAAGATGAATTCTGTCTTTGGAACCCCCCCCGACTTTTACACCCCCCCATCCAACTGAACCAAAAAAAAATATCAAATATACATACCTTTAATTCATGATTCTTCTGGCCTTTCTAGTGACATCATGGGTCCTCCCTCTTCTTGTCTAGTGAGAGCATTGGGAAGTCCTTACTGCTGCATTGCATATCACTTACCCAATAATGTGCCATTCAGTACAGTAGAACTCAGAGCAGGTTGGAGTGATGACATCCCCCTAAGATGTAGTTCCATGACAGTCTAGGCTCAGGGGAAGTGGGTTTAGTGACACTTGTCTTCATTCATCCTGAAAGACTGGTGGTGCCTATTGGCAGAGAATGAATACTGTGGGATAGAGCTCCAGATTGAAAGTGAATATTGCAGCAAAAGCTGTTTTTTATTTTGAAATGTTACGGTCTGCATGTTTTTTTTTCAAAGCTGATGTTCAGCGTTAACACTGAAATATATTTTAAACTCTGAAAAATACTGTAGTGCTAACCTCCAAAAGGGCCGCTGATTTGTCCCAGGTTCCTCTCTCACTAGTGCAGCGGTAGGCAGGCACACAGCAGCATTCACTCCTCGGGCTCAAAAAACTCTGGGTGTTGCCTTTTTTTCTGTAATTATTGGTGGGTAACTTGGATAGGGCAAGGAGCTATGGGAAAGGCCTCCTAGCTCTAGCTTGGCTGGGATCTCGTTGAGCTTCTTGGGGAGTGTCAGCTGGGCTGCCTGGAAGTGTAGCAGCCCTCTAGGCAGGAAGCCTCTCCTCCTGGAAAAGAGCCTTGACTGTCCCAACTCCAGGCAATTTATGTGGTCTTCAGTCACTTACTAGACATACCTTCCTAGGGATTGACGTGGAATGGAGACCTCATAAATATTTAGGATACTCTTTGTCTTGCTCCATTCTTATGTTCTGAAGCTTTCCAGAAGGCAGGGAGAAGCAATCAAGCCTGCAGCCTTTAAAACCATGATCAGTCCGAAGCAATCAGTGGCTGCTCCACTGATTACAGAGGAGGTCAAAAAGAACTAAATGTATCTTTATTACATTTTAATAAAGACAGTACAGATTGAAATTGATACATAATCTGTACAGACTTTTGTCAGAAAAGTTTGTTAAGACTGTATAATAATGAGAAGTATCCAAAAAGAAGATATACTGTATATCTGCCAAATTGGGCCCAAAGAGAACAGAACACAGTGCTTAATGTAAACTTAATAAAACAGGGGCGGAAGCAAGGAAGGGAAGGGGCAGAAGAGTAGAAGGGGTAGTGAAAGAGGGAGGAAGGTTTCAAAGTAAAAAAGGAAGGGGGGGAGTCAGAGAAGACACAACCATATAGTGGTCTCATCACAAGTAGTTGTCGAATTATACAACCTTTTGTATATTTTTTTTATTAAAAATACAGATCATTTACCCAATTGCTACATTTCCAGGTAGTTTTGTGACATTTAAATGAACAGACATATTGATAGCATCCTATGGAATTCCATTCCCTCGACACATCACATACTTGCTAGCTATTTACTCTGTGTGCTACAGTTATGCGGTCTATATCTATAACTATAACCTTTTATTGATGCGAGCACAATACGACAAATTTTTCAGTGCTTAAGGTTGGACTATTAGGATAAGAGTTCTATCTGTGAGGCATAAACAGCATGACTGAAATTCAGAACATTTCTGCATCTAAATCATAGAGTAGATGTCTCAAAATGTACATTTTCTCTCCTTTATTACCATTGGAAATGCTGAATGCAGCTTATTATTGAGAGAAATAATACCAGGAATAGGTGGCTTTCTTAAAAGGCATTAGTGTCATGTGTGAAGCACCCATTTGTGACAACTGCATAGACCTTTGAATAGGAAATTGAGTTTTTTTACCTTTTAAGTATAAAAATGCTAATTTGGGATTCACAGTCTCTGAACTGAAGGACTGCATTTCACATGGAGTATTTTTTAATTTCCAGTTGAAAGAAGGCATTTGGCACACAACTGCCTACAGCCAACTGTCAACAAAAATCAACTGTAATAGCACAGTACTGTCACTGATTTATGTGCTGATGTGATAATCTCCTCAATTTAGTTAGCTATATCTTCTTCATACAAAACAGCTAAAAGTCTTGCCAGGCATTTCTGAATATCTAGAGGTATCATTAGGCTGATAATGGAGCCATATTAAAGAAATGTTCACAATTTTAGATTGTTGGTAGGAAGAGAAAAAACGCACGCTACAAAAAAATAAAAAGAAAAAAGTAATAGTTATATTTCTTATCGATATTGCACAAATTGTACAAAGCTATACTGTAGAGAGTGTAACTATGCCTGGAACTTGCCATTGGTTAAAATATAGAATTTAAAATAATTAATGAATATAATAAAAAATAATAAATAGAATAATAAATATTGCAATTAATTATTTAATAACATTAAATGCATATCTATCTATCTATCTATCTATCTATCTATCTATCTATCTATCTATCTATCTATCTATCTATCTATCTATCTATCTATCTATCTATATATATATATATATATATATATATATATATATATATATATATATATATATATATATATAAAGCAGGGCTTTTATAGAAAATGCTGAACTTTGGGAAGAATTTCACATGCCTTGTTTTGGCATGTGGCTTTATTGAAAGTAACTACTTCATATTTTTTTTTTTTATATGCTCAGTCTGAATTGCCAAGGTATGTGACATGCACACTTTAAAGTATTTATAAACTCTAAATTTATTCTTCAGTATGTTTGGATTAATTCCTGTAAACAGTTTACTTATGCAATTTTTTTTTTTGTGAACCTGTTGCAAGGTTTTTATAGATAGCGATCCTGTGACTGCCTTAAAAATTGGTATTAGTGATATCAGCTTGCCATGCGAGCTACATCAGTTGATCAATGGCTGCCTATTTAAAAGACTTTATAGGCAGTGCAACTGAAGGAGCGCACATCATTTGGTAATTTTGACATATTGTCAGAACTGCCCATATGTTTTCATTGTATTGTCACAGTTGCCCATTTGTTAGCCCATGAATTATAGGGATTGTCAATTTGCTGTCCCCCATATTGTCATTGCCTGCGTATTGTCACAATTGTATATTTGCAGCCTGCATATTGTAACAATTGCCTATTTGTTGCCGGAATATTGTCACAATTGTACATTTGTAGCCTGCATAATGTAACAATTGCCTATTTGTTGCCTATACATTGTCTTGATTATATGTTTGTGCCTATGTATGGTAAAAGTTTCCCCTTTTTTAGCCTGCATTCTGTGAGCATTGCCCGTTAGTTGTCATTGTATTGTTGCTATTTACCTATATATTGTGAACTCAGTTTTATTCACTTAGAGGACCATGTTACTATCATTTAACCACTTGACCTCTGGAAGATTTACCTCCCTTCCTTACCAGGCCATTTTTTTTGTGATATGGCGCTGCGTTACTTTAACTGACAATTGTGCAGTTGTGCGACACTGCACCCAAATAAAATGTATGTACTTATTTTCCCACAAATAAAACTTTCCTTTGGTGGTATTTGATCACCTCTGCGTTTTTTATTTTTTTGAACTATAAACAAAAACAGGGGCCAATATGTATTCTGCTACATGTTTTTGGTAAAAAAATAATCCCAATAAGCATATATATTGGTTTACGTGACCATTATAGCATCTACAAACTATGGGATATATTTATGAAATTTTTATTTATTTATTTTCTATACTAGTAATAGCGGTGATCAGCGACTTATAGCGGGACTGTGAAATTGCGGCGGACAAATTGGACACTAACTGACACTTTTGACACTTTTTTGAGAACCAGTGACACTAATATAGTGATCAATGCTAAAAATATGCACTGTCACTGTACTAATGACACTGGCTGGGAAGGAGTTAACATCTAAGGCAATCAAAGGGTTAAATGTGTGTCTAGCCAGTGTTTTTGTGTACACAGTGTGCTGCTTTCACTGGGGAAGAGATCATTTCTAGTCCCTGCTTTGCAGAGACATACATTACATCCCTTCCCACTGTCAGAACTGAGATATGCCTTGTTTACAAATAACGAATCCTATTGAAGTCTATGAGACCCAGATGTGAAAAATCAAGAGTACACATATTGAAGGCTTATATGCAAGTAATTGAGCTTACAATGGTTATGGGGGTCTGGGTACTGGCTGGGGGACATGTTTCAATGAAAAAAAAGTTTGTAAAAAACATCCTTTTAAATGAGCAGTGATTTATTGATGCTTAAAGTGAAAGCATAAAAATGAAAAATTCCTTTCACTATAGTGCCTGGGGTGTCCCCTTAGTCCACCTGTAAAATGTCACATTTTTGTATTGTGTATAGAAGCCACTGCAGCAATAACTGCATTTATCAAGGCCAAAAAATGACATTTTCTCTGCAAGCTTTCTTTATTTAGTAATCTGTATGATAAGGCCGCAATGTGGTGCACTGGGAACATGATTGGAGATTTCTTGGATAAATTCTGGTGTCTCTACCACAGACTTTGGAAAGAAATAACGGGGGCGAAAAAATTGGTCTTTGGGCACCTTCACACCGTAACCCTATAGAGGTACTCTTGATGAAAGCAAGAATTTTGCCTTGCTGTAAAAAATTGCGATGGTATTCACCTGTCAAACAGGTGTGCAAAAATTGGTCTTTGGGCGTTGGTGGCGCCTTCATCCATAACCCTATAGAGGTACTCTTGATAAAAGCAAGAATTGGCCTTGCTGTCAAAAACTGCAGAGATTCCACATCCCAAAAACACTTAATCAGCGACATTGGCATCAGGGGCTTCATAGCTACTGGTAATCCAGGACTGATTCATTTTCATAAAAGTCAGATGTGACAAAAGTTTTTTGGGATCAAGGACCCCAACTCCAAGCTCACCAGGATAAAGTGCAAGCGGACTATCTCGGTACAGGTAAAAAGGGATATACAGTAAGAGTAAAGAGGTATATAAAAAACAGATTTTATTAATACAAAAAATCAAGACATAATAATAATACAAACTATATTAAAATATGCGCAGATGACATGGAATTTCAACTAGTTTCGCGGGGGACCCGCTTCAACAGGAAATATGTCTGCGAATAAAATACAATGCAGTGAGATATACATAGTTTAGTGGTTTAAAGAGGGGTATACAGAATAATACAAGGGTGTGGAAAAAGAGGAAAATACAATTTGTTAACAAATGTGGAGGGCAGCTTACTTGCTCCCAAAAAACTTTTGTCTTAAATAATTCGGATGATGGTACAACTTTATTTAACCCACCTGGTTATGTGAGGCCAGCAAACTTTTCCAAAAGTCAGATGTGGACAACCGCGTTCTATGATCAGTAACAAAACCTACAGCAGCACTGAATTCCTGGATGCAGGGCAGTCCAGCAGCTCAGTAGCATACTGGCAAGTTTTGGCCAGTGGTCTATTCTCATGACCCAGTAAGCCAGTGGATCGTCGACTGGAAAGATCTCCATCTCTGTTTTTGTCCCTAGATAATCATCCACCATGTGATGCAGATGCTGCAGAAAGGATGTGGAAGCTAACAGCGCTGGGCGGCGAGGACTAAAAAATTGAAAAATGCATCTCCACCACTTCTCTCTTGATCAATAGAAGCCTCAAAACTATGTTTTCCATGACTCTGTAATCTACCAGAGATGGAAAAAGCATTTGATAAACTCTTCTTTAAGGTGTCCTCAAGAAATGTAATCTTCTGCACTCTCTGTGGGGACGGGATGAGTTCTTAGACTTTCCCCTTATAACGGTGGTCAAGGAGGGTTGCCAACCAATAGTGATGCTTTTCCTTTACGCCACATATTCTTGGGTCCTTTCGCAGGCTTTGAAACATGAGGGAGCCCATGCACCGCAAATCTGCGGAGGCATGAGAAGCAGACTCCTCTGGGTCACTGAGATTTAGAGTATTTGGAACTGCCTCCTCCCAGCCATGTACTACTCCCAATGGTTCTGGGGATGGAAAACCATCTCTTACTGTTTTACTTATGTCTTTCTCGCTCCAATGCCTCCAAAAATCCTCCTACTCCTCCTCTTGTGTGTTTTGTGGCATAGGAACAATGGTGTCTGCATAAAGTGGGCCATGAGAGGAAAGGAAGTCCTCCTTTTCGTCCCGCTGCCCTGTCCATAATGCCACGCAGAGTCTGCTCCAGCAGGAACACAACAGGGATTGTGTCAATGATGCATGCATTACCATGGCTCACCATCCTTGTGGCCTCCTCAAAGGGTGACAGTACAGTGCATGCATCCTTCATGAGCAGCCATTGGCGTGGGGAAAAAAAGCAGAGCTGGCCTGAGCCTGTCGTTGTGCCATATTCACACAGGTACTTATTGACGGCCCTCTTCTGCATGTGCAGCTGCTGCAGGATTGCCAAAGTTGAGTTCCACCTAGTGGGCATGTCACAAATCAGGCGGTTAATGAGCAGGTGGAATTCCCACTGAATTTTAGCCAACTGAGCACTGACTGTGTATGATCACCTAAAATGGCTACAGACTTTTCTGGCCTGCTTTAGTAGATCTTCCAACCCTTGGTACCTATTTAGGAAACACTGCACCACCTAATTGAGGACATGGAACATGTGTCAGCTTTCCTTGTCTAAGGACGGACAGGAGGTTTATGCCATTATCATACACCACTATTCCTGGCTCCAGCTGGCATGGCGTGAACCACCTCTGGGCCTGTCCCTGCAGAGCTGCAAGAACCTCTGCTCCAGTGTGGTTCCTGTTCTCTAGACACACCAGCTGAAGCATTGCATGGCGCCTTTTAGCCTGACTCTTTGAATAGCCTTTTGAACACTTAGGGGGTACTTGAGGTTCATAGGACAATTCAGCAGAGGAGGGCATGGAGGAGGGGGTAGAGCTGACAAATCTTGCATCATCACCAGCTGTATGGAAACATGGGGCACAACAAGCTGCAGCACTGAGCCCTGTCCTGAATCCTTCCGAGTTGCAAGCAGAGTTACCCAGTGTGCTGTGAACAAAATATACCGTCCCTGCCTATGCTTGCTGGACCCTGTGTCATTAGTAACGTGGACTTTGTGGCTGACTGCCTTGCCCAACAATGCCACAACATTGCCTTTCATGTGATGGTAGAGAGCTGAAATGGCCTTACGTGAAAATAAATCACGACTGGGAACCTGGCATTGTGGTATGCAAATTCACTGAAGGGGCAAAATCCACTAGATGGAAAGGCAGAAGTTCTAGAGCCAGCAGCTTTAACAAGCTTGCATTTAGATGCTGGGCATGTGGGTGGCAGGGACTGTATTTTTTTTCTGCTGCAGCAGATGGGGCAGAGAAATTTGCCGGCTATAGTCTACATCTGGTGGTGTGCTGCCTTGGCAGATTGCTGCAAGGACCTGAGACACCCTGCGTTATACCATCATGCCTGTCAGTGGAGGCTGCTGAGAGGTCATGAAGTATAGCAGGGATAGACTGAGGTGAGTAAGGAGGAGGGACAGATTTGTCCACCTATTGTGTGGCTTTTAGGTGCATGTCATTTCTTTTGGGGGGGCGGAAACCCTCTTTTTAGAGGGTTCCAGCTCCCGTTTCCTCCCGGGGCAACACAGCACCAGAAGTAAGTTCACCTCTCCCCCTCCTTCTTGGCAATCATCTGGGACACGTCACAGGTCCCAGATGATTGCCCGGCCAGTCACAGCCCACAGCGTGGCTCGCACATGCACAGTGCCAGCCCTGCGTTAAGCCACAGCCGGGCGCCCACAGTGACAATGCCAGCGCCGCAGAGAGGAGGGGGAGATGAGCAGGGCTTCCCCTGTATTTCTGGACCCTGGGACAGGTAAGTGTCCAATTATTAAAAGTCAGCAGCTGCAGTATTTGTAGCTGCTGACTTTTAATTTTTTTTAGTCAGAACTCCGCTTTGAGTATTCACTACACAGACACACACCACAGATACACTATAAAATACTGCAATATACTGCATCAAACGCGCAGTAACGCACAGAACTATATGGTGCTAAACTTGCAGTAATGCAATGAAATATATTGCATTAAACTTTCAGTAACGCAATGAAATATACGGCGTTAAACTTGCAGTAACTAAATGAAATATATGGCGTTAAATTTGCAGTAGCGCAATTAAATATATGGCCTTAAACTTGCAGTAATGCAAAGAAATATACAGCGTTAAACTTGCAGTAAGCACGGAACTATATGGCGTTAAACTTGCAGTAACACAACTGAAATATACTGCGTTAAGCATGCAGTACCGCCCAGAAATATACTGTGTTAAACGGTATGTAACGCAATGAAATATACAGCGTTAAACTTGCAGTAACGCACAGAGCTATATGGCATTAAACTTGCAGTAGCACAATTAAATATAGGGCGTTCAACTTGCAGTAATGCAATGAAATATACGGCGTTAAACTTGCAGTAACGCACAGAAATATATGGCATTAAACTTGTAGTAACGCAATGAAATATATGGTGTTAAACTTGCAGTAACGCAATGAAATATACGGCATTAAACTTGCAGTAAATGCACAGAACTATATGGTGTTAAACTTACAGTAACACACTGAATTGTACAGCATTAAACTAGCAGTAACTCAAATTAAATATATTGCATTAAGCGAGTTATTGTTATAAAAAGTGTTTGGGGACCCAGGTCCTGCCATGGGGACTTCCTAATGGCTTCCCCGTGGTGTTAGAGGGGGCGGGGCCACCCATTTACGTAACCGGACGGAAGGCCCCCGCCCCCTCTGACACCCAGGAAAGCCATTGGAAAGTCCCCGTGCGTCATAGGGGGGCGAGATCACCCGGGTACATCACGTGTGGCCCTGCCCTCACAGTGGGAGCCTCCCATGGAGGCAGATCAGTGGCGGCCTACGGGGTTTTTTTTTTTAGTCCGTCGGCGGAGTGAGAGAAGAAGATGAATGGACTTCGTGGGACATTTTTTGTTTTTTTAATAAAGGACTTGTCCCAAAGTGTGTCTTGTGTTTTTTAAAAATGTGACACTTTTTTTGTGAAATGGTACAGGTACTATGTACCCGTTACCATTTCAAAGAGGGGGGCGGGAGCTGGGGGTCCTCTTGTTAAAGGTGGCTTCCAGCTTCCTGATAAGCCCCCCACCCGCAGACCCCCACAACCAACGGGCAAGAGTTGTGGGGGATGAGGCCCCCCAAAGCCCCCCCAAGGTGCTTTGGGGGGCTACCCCAAAGCACCCTTCCCATGTTGAGGGCATGTGGCCTGGCATGGTTCAGGAGGGGGGGCACTCTCTCACCCCCCCCTCTTTTCCTGTGGCCTGCCAGGTTGCGTGCTTGGACAAGGATCTGGTATGGATTTTTGGGGGGACCCCCACGCCATTTTTTTTTATTTTGGCGCGGGGTTCCCCCGAAAATCCATACCAGACCTGAAGGGTCTGGTATGGATTTTCAGGGGGACCCCTACACCATTAAAAAAAAAATTGGTGCAGGGTTCCCCTTAATATCCATACCAGATCTGAAGGGCCTGGTATGGAATTTAGGGGGATTCCCATGCAATTTTTTTAAAATTTTGGTTCGGGGTTCCCCTTAATATTCATACCAGACCCAAAGGGCCTGGTAATGGACTGGGGGATCCCATGCCATTTTTTTCAATGACTTTTATCTGTATTGCCAAGACCCGACAATTCACTATAGTCGCTATTACTTTTAAATTACCTTTTTTCCTTTAGAAATGTCATTTTGTGCAGGGACTGTTCTAAACATGGGAAAAATGCATCACTTTACAGGCATACTATAGACACCCCCCAGGTACGAAATTTAAAGAAATATTTCACTTTTATTGTTTCACTTTAAGCATCATTAAAACCCCAAAGCACCCTTCCCATGTTGAGGGCATGTGGCCTGGTACGGTTCAGGAGGGGGGGCACTCTCTCACCCCCCTTCTTTTCCTGTGGCCTGCCAGTTTGCGTGCTTGGACAAGGATCTGGTATGGATTTTTGGGGGGGCCCCCACGCCATTTTTTTTTATTTTGGCGCGGGGTTCCCCCGAAAATCCATACCAGACCTGAAGGGTCTGGTATGGATTTTCAGGGGGACCCCTACACCATTTAAAAAAAAAATTGGTGCAGGGTTCCCCTTAATATCCATACCAGATCTGAAGGGCCTGGTATGGAATTTAGGGGGATTCCCATGCAATTTTTTTTTAATTTTGGTTCGGGGTTCCCCTTAATATTCATACCAGACCCAAAGGGCCTGGTAATGGACTGGGGGGATCCCATGCCATTTTTTTCAATTACTTTTATCTGTATTGCCAAGACCCGACAATTCACTGTAGTCGCTATTACTTTTAAATGACCCTTTTTCCTTTAGAAATGTCATTTTGTGCAGGGACTGTTCTAAACACGGGAAAAATGCACCACTTTACAGGCATACTATAGACACCCCCCAGGTACGAAATTTAAAGAAATATTTCACTTTTATTGTTTCACTTTAAGCATTATTAAAACCCCAAAGCACCCTTCCCATGTTGAGGGCATGTGGCCTGGTACGGTTCAGGAGGGGGGGCACTCCCTCATCCCCCCCTCTTTTCCTGTGGCCTGCCAGGTTGTGTGCTTGGACAAGGATCTGGTATGGATTTTTGGGGGGACCCCCACGCCATTTTTTTTTATTTTGGCGCGGGGTTCCCCCGAAAATCCATACCAGACCTGAAGGGTCTGGTATGGATTTTCAGGGGGACCCCTACACCATTTAAAAAAAAAATTGGTGCAGGGTTCCCCTTAATATCCATACCAGATCTGAAGGGCCTGGTATGGAATTTAGGGAGATTCCCATGCAATTTTTTTAAAATTTTGGTTCGGGGTTCCCCTTAATATTCATACCAGACACAAAGGGCCTTGTAATGGACTGGGAGGATCCCATGCCGTTTTTTTCAATGACTTTTGTCTGTATTGCCAAGACCCGACAATTCACTATAGTCGCTATTACTTTTAAATTACCTTTTTTCCTTTA
Source organism: Aquarana catesbeiana (assembly GCF_042186555.1). Classification (NCBI taxonomy): domain Eukaryota; kingdom Metazoa; phylum Chordata; class Amphibia; order Anura; family Ranidae; genus Aquarana; species Aquarana catesbeiana. Next base: position 578,125,730 of record NC_133327.1, read on the forward strand.
GAAATGTCATTTTGTGCAGGGACTGTTCTAAACATGGGAAAAATGCATCACTTTACAGGCATACTATAGGCACCCCCCAGGTATGAAATTTAAAGAAATATTTAACTTTTATTGTTTCACTTTAAGCATTATTAAAATCACTGCTCCTGAAAAAACGGCCGTTTTTAAAACTTTTTTTGCATTGATACATGTCTCCTGGGGCAGGACCCGGGGCCCCAAACACTTTTTATGACAATAACTTGCATATTAACCCTTAAAATTGACACTTTTGATTTCTCCCATAGACAATTCACTATAGCCGCTATTACTTTTAAATGACTTTTTTCCTTTAGAAATGTCATTTTGTGCAGGGACTGTTCTAAACACAGGAAAAATGCGTCACTTTACAGGCATACTATAGATACCGCCCAGGTACGAAATTTAAAGGAATATTTCACTCTTATTATTTCACTTTAAGCATTATTAAAATCACTGCTCCCAAAAAAATGTCCGTTACAATACCATGCATATAAGCCTTTAAAATTAGCACTTTTGATTTCTCCCATAGACTTTTCAAGGGTGTTCAGCGGCTTTCGAATTTCCCGCGAACACCCCAAATTGTTTGCTATTCCACGAACAGGTGAACACCCGATGTTCGAGTCGAACTTACGCTCGACTCAAACATCGGGCTCATCCCTACACAATAACTGTCTAATAGCACTGAACAGAGCCCTGTTCTATCTCTCCCCATGCCACTATCACACTACAAATGGCCGCTATAGGAAGAATACTTTGATAGTGTGGGGCGGGATTAAGAGCAATGAGCCATGATTTGATACAGTCATCATAACAGCGTCCAATCACTCTGACAGTTCTCTGTGCCCTGATAGGGTGAAGCTTTCATTGCTTCAGCCAATCAGGGCTTTTAATGCACTGTGCGGCAGCACAGTGCATTGCGGTCATTCGGCTGGCCAAAAAAAAAGGTCAAACGACCCGATAATTCAGTTGTTCGGAGCATGGCCGAACAGCCAAAGGTTTAGCCCGAACTCACGCTCGGGCCGAACCATTTGCCCATCCCTAGTCTCAAGTGATGTTAGCAAGAGGAAGAGGGTGACTGTCGTGGGTAATGATAGCCCTGTTTGGTGGGAGAACAGGTGTTCTTTACGTCCCTCACCTTGCGGCACAGTACTCATATTAGGACCCATTGTGGCGCAGGGTCAGCATGTGGACCTGGCCTGGGGGGTCATGAGAGCTTCCTGTGGTGTGAGCCTGTATGTCGAATAATCTATAATATAGCATAACAGTGTTGTTCCAATGATTTAGTCCAGGGTATGATATTAGTGTCTGTTGGTTCCAGCTGTGAACAGGTTGAGTACCTAGGAACCGAAGTGTGAACAATTCCAATAATGGCTTGTGGTTTCTAACCTTCCCTATAGGGTGCAAACTCCTGCTCCTCACTATATCAATCTCACAGCCCCCAACAACTGGACTGGAGGAAAATAAAATGAGAAGGTATTTTTAAAGGTAAATATTTTTTTAAGCAAATTTCACCTAAGCAATTCACATTTTATCAACATTTCTGCTGAGGAAAGCCTATAATTTTACTGTGAAATGAATTTAACTGAAATTATTCCATTCATTTCTATTCTTATAGACTCGTGTACATTTTTAATGTCTTTGTGTTAGCAACATTATGTAGATTATCCAGGGATGATATGATTGTCTGCATAAATTAGCACATTATACCTGCATATCAAATCTGTGTCAAGTTTTTTTTTTTTTTTTTTATAGTTTTGTGCACTGAATGCAGCCACATGAAAAGTCTTCAGCTAGGTGTTTCTATAAACATGTGCCACATGGAGTATTAAGTGGCTCCCTAGTAAGTTTGCTCTTGTTCAATTGTTTGTACTCTCATTAATTAGAGCAGAATTGAATGCCTAAGAGGTCCCTTGATACCAGTTTCCACATATATTTGCAAATGTATGTAACCCTGTCTCTACTGACTGATGTAACTCTAATGCCCCATACACACGATCAGATTTTCTGACAACAAATGTTGGATGTGAGCTTGTTGGCTGAAAGTCCGACCGTGTGTATGCTCCATCGAACATTTGTTGTCGGAATTTCCGATCGTGTGTACACAAGTCCGACGCACAAAAGTTCATGCATGCTCGGAATAAAGCAGAAGGAGCCGCACTGGCCATTGAACTTCCTTTTTCTTGGCTCATAGTAAGTCTTGTATGTCACCACGTTCCTGCATTTGTAATTGTTGACCAACATTTGTGTGACCGTGTGTATGCAAGACAAGTTGGAGCCAACATCCTTCGAACATTTTCACAAACAATGAGAAATAAACAGATACAAAGTATTTCTCCCTCAGCGCTCATGCAAAAAAAAATATGATAAATAAAAATATATATAGCTGCTACTATAAAAATGTAAAGGTATCAAAAAATATGTTTAAAAAAAAAGTCTTTTAAACATTAGCAGCTCTTAAGAAGTTCATATGTGAAATAAAATACAGATAAAGATGAAAAGCTCCACTTGGGTCTTAATTGTGTACAGCAGGGTGTGGGGTGGTAGCTGGTCCGTTTATAAAGAATGTTGAACACCAACTCTCTGCTGATCAAAATCCCAGATAAATCCTTCACCACATTGCTTTTATGGGAATCCCCTATAGGTAATTCACTTACCAGAAGGTGATGGGTTAACAGCATGCCTTTCAATGGCTTAATATCGACAAACTTAGTTCACTCAAATAGGACTGGATCCGTCAATGGATATTTGGATAGCTGTCATCGCACTCTGCATACTTACATCTAAATTAGGCTCATAACGAGCGAAGAAATAGAAGTGCCCATAGCGTAATCCAGTAAGTTAAAAAACTTTTATTAAATAAACAAAGTGATCCCATATAGATGTCCACTTACAATGTATAAAAATAATATAAGCATGTATCATAGATAGTTGAGTCCCGATATACTTTATTACCGCTGAAAGCGATATGCCCAGGTAAGGTATCACAGAAGATCAACGGCGTGAGCAGGGGCGGACTGACAACTCATGGGGCCCCCGGGCAATAGGAGATTATGGGGTCCCCGGGCAATAGGAGAAGATTGTGGGGCCCCCAGGCAATAGGAGATTATGGGGCCCTAAGGCAATATGAGATTTTGGGGCCCCCAGGCAATAGATTATGGGGCCACACAGTATACACACACGCACACATACAGTATACACACACAGACACACAATATACACACACAGTATACACACACAGATTACATATACACACACTGAAAAGGTACTGGAGAGGCGGGGCAGCTATAATCTTGGGATTTTTAAAAAAACACAGATTTTTACATACTGTCCCTGGTTTTATTGAGGCTGGCAACCCTGATGGGGCCCCCTAGTGGCATGGGGCCCTCGGGCAGTGCCCGAGTGCCCGAATGGTCAGCCCGCCCCTGGGAGTGGGTAGCTGTATGGTCATACCCTGATGCGCGTTTCCTCAATGCTTTCATCAGAGGGCGTTGTGTAAGTGTACATTTATATGGGATCACTCTGTTTTTTAAGTAAAAGTATTTTAATCTACTGGATTACGCTATGGGCACTTCAATTTCTTTGCTCATTATGAGCTTAATTTAGATGGAAGTAAGCAGAGTGGGCTGACAGCTATCCAAATATCCATTCACGGATCCAGTCCTATTTGAGTGAACTAAGTCAGTCGATATTAAACCAGTGAAAGGCACGCTGTTAACCCATCACCTTCTGGTAAGTGAATTACCTATAGGGGATTCCCATAAAAAGCAATGTGGTGAAGGATGTATCTGGGATTTTGATCAGCAGAGAGTTGGTGTTCAACATTCTTTATAAATGGACCAGCTACCACCCTACACCTTGTATTTTATTTCACATATGAACTTCTTAAGCGCTGCTAATTTTTAAAAAACTTTGTTTTTTTTTAACATATTTTTTGATACAACATCCTTCGAACAAAAATCCACGGTTTTGTTGTCGGAAAGTTCGATCATGTGTACGGGGCATAAGACCTCTGTTTTGAAATTAATTAGATAGGTCTGTTTTGCTGAGTGCTATGGGGTGTGTTTGTGAAAATCTTTGTTGTTTGTTCAATTATAAACCCGTGATAGGGTCTTACCAAAGCCAAATCACTACCAAAAACAACATATTTTTAAAACATAATAGTATGTTTTACAATTTTGTTTGTTTTGGCACTCCAAAGCAAACAAAGCGCCATGCATTTTAATGAATGGGAAAAGAAGTGTCAGCTACATGACCTGTCAAAGTCACATGAGTGAGCTCTCCTCCTATCCCAGAGTGTTCTGCTGTGTTATGAAGTGAACATTCCAATGGACACCACAGGCTCCATTAAATTTATGAATCTTTCAGTGCCCTGCAGAGAGCAGAAAGTAGTATCTATGGCCCTTTTTAAAAAGCATCCTCATTTAATATGCATCTCAGTGTGTACCACACATGTATATTATGAATAGATGAGGCAGCTGCCAGTTTTTCTGTCTGGACTGTAACCCAGAAACTGTGACCTCATATACCATCTCCGATATATATCATTGAACAAAGAATCTCCCTAAGATTGGGACTTTGACAGACCACCAGACCCTTTCAAGTAAAAAAATATTTTATTGATCTACTTTAAAAAAGACATAAAAGCGTCTATAGTATACAGTAAAAAACAAAAAAAATAATTCCATACAACATAAAGACAAAATCAAAAACAGAGAAAATCTGACAGGTGACAATAATTAATGTACTCTCATGGGGGTGGTGTGCCCCGATACCCAATGCGTTTCCGGTAACTCTGGTACCTTCATCAGGGGTTTTGAGAGTTATAAATGTTGTGTACATGTATGGATTCCCTAAGAGTGACTTTGTGTTCAAGTAGCACCCATGCCCCCTCAGATCAAATATTGTATTTTCATTTGTGCCAGACCGAAATGATATAAGAATAGTACATGTGTTGAAAAAATGATATCAAAACACATAATAGGTGAGCCAACAAGGGGAGAACCATTCATAGGAGCCTGTTACATGCCGGCTGCATGCCGGGAGGAGAAATATCCAGGGATAGTCCCATAATGGTTGGCTCAAAGGACAATTCCTTCAAATATGTGAGTCTCACAAGGGGGTGCCTGCCTCTGTCGGTGCTGTCCGATATATATATATCATTAGGCAGGTGATTCTAATTTTTGAAATTTATTTATCTAAATATGAAGCTTTTGGTAGACAGACTCCAAAGGAATTCACATTGTAAGCAAGGAATGTATACTTTACACTTTTCAATATATTGTAGCCGTATACTGCTACCTGCAATAATTATTGCCTTTCACTACTATATCCTCCTGCATGCAAGAAGTGCTTAATGTCAGTTGACATTATATAATTTTTTTTTATATACCACTATACCATTTTTTAATTAACTGCAGATGTGTATTCCCATCAATATTGTTACATTGTCTGTAAACTGTGACAAGTTATCCTTTCCCTCTAGTATTGCATAGCTTATGACCTGGGTTTGAATGTCAGATATGAGCAAAGACACATGCAGCTTAGCAAGTAGCACATGAAATGAGGAAAAAAAGTCTAAAATTATACAGTAGGTCATTCTTAAATCTTAGAGACAGATTATGAGAGGTTTGAAAGGTTAGCATAAAATTTACATCTTTTAGGGTATACATAAACATTGGAAAGGGGGACTTAGATTCAACAAATAATCCTTAAGTACAGCACACCTTAGTTAACTTAGACATGTCTGAGATGTGTGGTCAATTTGGGTATCACACCCACTGAATCAACTGGGCTAGTTCAGAACTTAGTTAGTCTCTTGTCTTCTTCAATAAGTAAATAACTAGTCCCATCAAGGTCACAAGATTAGAAAAGTTAATTTAACCTTTTTGGGTTTGGCTGTTGTTCCACATCTCATATATCTGGTATTCATAATGGTGGTCAGCCCTGGAATGGTCTGCTATGCTTTCCCAGTTTGATAAATGTTAAATTGTCATGATGCGGCCTTTGAATGTTTGTATTTATATACAGTAAACATGTTTGTATGTTCTTTGTTATCTGTATTTTGTTTTTGTTCTTGGTTTTTAGATACTATGACTCCCACTTCACCTGAGGCAGCGGCCTAGGGCCATGAAACATGTTGAGAGACATTGACAGTGACATTATTTTCTGTTTTCGTACTTACTCTAAGATTGTTACAACTTACAGTACTTGGCATGAGCCATTTTGGATATCTGTGAAGGATTATTTGCATGGGAATAATTGGTGCTAGTTTGTGGAGTATATCCCTGGGAGGCATATAGATATGCAGTGTTGTAACTTATTATATGATAATAAAATGTTTTGTAAAAAACTTTTAAATAGAAAATCATTGGTGAAGGGAAGTTATTCTTTTGGGGATACAGAGAAAGTCCTTTATTCCTTACACAATAATTGTTGCATATACTGTATATCCTTGTCACTTCTACTAGTTTACTCTTCTGTTACCTGCCATCTATACTCTGCATATGCGAGTGGTCTCTTTATCATCAGCTGGGTGTACTTGGGGCTGTGAACTGGTTCCAGCTTGCTGCAAGTCCATTCCAACCATGAGGGGCCATGATGAAGGAGCAGGCTTGGGCATAGATTTGCATCCAGGGGAACCCCAAGTTGGCATTCTACAAGGGCTCACTACCACAGGAACCTGACACAAATATTGTAGATTGTCATACATTCAAATAATTGCAGAGTAATTTGAGGATGACATCCCATAAAATAGTTGATGCATTCCCCACACCTCCAGTACCTCAGTATGGGTATTAACTCTAATATGTTTGTATGTGGTGTAATTGGCTTCAGTTGAAAATTGTTCCAGTTGCTGCAATAAAGGATGGATATTTTATGAAATTTACATGTGTGGACTGCAAACCTCTTTGCATTTATATTCTACAAGGAGTCTGATTGAATAAGCTAGATTTGGGAACCTGTGAATTTGCATTTAGAAATGCCCAGGTTGCCCTGTTTATAGCAGTGATATTGTATGTATGATCTGTCAACAATTAAAGCTAAATCCCAAGCAGATATGTAAGCAGGTTTAAGTTACGCTAGTTAGGTGCTGCCCTGGATGGAAGGGTAAGGGTTTATATGTTTTGGAGAGTTCTCTCTAGGTTTGGCCCACTGGCCCTGTGATATAAAAGAGGGACAGTAGTCTGGACCTGGTGTGAAGAGAGCCCCTGAGCAGAAAGGCCCAGAGCCCATAAGAGAACACCATAAGGGAGAAGATCCATTGCCAAAGGTCCATTGTCAGCTCTACAACTCTCATATATAAAAGACATAAACTATTGCGGCTCCGTAATCATTTATGTATTTTTTCATGCAGCTAGTGTTAGTATCTATAATTGACCTGATTTAAACCTCTTGCCATATCCTGTGCAGCAGGATTTAGGCAAGCCATAAATGGTGCAAATTTCTTTTCTGCAACCAGGGGTTGCAGGAAAGAAATCTGCATGATTTTCCTATCAGCACAGGCAGCGCTGATAGGGGAATCAGCAATTGTCTTCTCCAGGTAGGGAGGTGGGGGCTGGCACAAGGGAAGCCATCCTCATCAATAGATGACAGTGATTATCGCTAGAGAATCAGGCAGGCTGGTTGTACCCAAGTTAATCAATCGATCGACTTGGTACATTCAGTCTGTCCATTAACGGTTCAAACCTCAGCCTCTTCCTGCTAAACCAGGCAAATGCGAACTGGAAAAAGGAGTGGCTAGGAGCCAACTGGATGTGCTGTATGTAAGTGTGTTGACAATGAAAATGACCTCACCTTGCCGTTGCTCTTTTACTGTCTATTCGACAGGCTGGGGGTGGAAAGAGCTCTATTCCTTAAAGCTAATCCCCAGCTAGGGACCCACCCCACTAAATTGTAACCCCTTTCTCACTAATCCTCCAACATGTTTAAATAAACAGTAATGTAAATGTTCCAAATGGTAAATTTTGTATTTGAGGTTGGAGAGATCACTATATATACCACCTCCTTTAAATAAGTTCAAAAAAATTACCAAGACAGGACTGGAGTTTAAAGGTGCAAACAATCAATGGAAATTGATATTACAAAAATATACATTTTATTAAACAGACAAATTTAAAAAAAGAGAAATAATTTTATATATACAAAAGAGCATAATAAAGCTCAGTGGTCACAATACAAAAGAATGGTTGCCTCTACATGTTTCACCACATTGATGGCTTCTTCTAGAGATTTTATAGGACCTTAATACATTGCCACCCTTTAAATGATCGCAGTTCCAAAGAATCTTCAGGGCCTGCCAAGAGGTCCAATGAGGGGTCTGTGTGCCAAAAATGAGGGGGGGCAATAACCCTGTAATTACACCATGTTATAGTGAGAAGTTAACGAATTGATGGACTGATACTAAATTATCCTCCCAAAGATGCAAACATCATGTGCTGGCAGAAAACTACAAAGGGACTGTACCATCTGAGCACTTCCTCCTTTGAGAGTACCAATGTTCCCTAATTTGGTATCAATCTGATACCTTTAAACCAGGGAAGATCAAAATAGTTGGTCTTAAAAATCTTGCAGGTAACACCTTGTTACCTGCAAGATTTTTAAACCTAGTTAAAAAGGGTTATTCCCTTGGAATAGACCAACTATTTTGATTTCACATAATAAATCAATAATAATGGAATAATTATAAAAATATACATAATATGCATCATAGTATCCAAATTTTCACTGAATATTGAAATAAATCCAATAGTCTAAACACACATGATTAACATGGTAATATAAAGCCATGGTATTAAAAAATCGATTCATATTCCTCAAAGGTAAAAGGTAAAAATCACATGTTACATAGTTGCTGTGACATAGCATCAATAAAAAGCTTGACGCGTTTCGTGGATATGCTTCCATGCATCAGGAGCAAATAAAACCTGGGTATACTGTATCTGTAATAGAATATAAATTTACTATATGCTAATTGGTTAATAAAAAGATAAGAGGAGGAACAGGAAATATAATCCCAACACTCTTACCAATGGGTAGATTGATGTAGAATATAAAAAAGTGTAAATGATACTAATGATGTTGGCGGCTGGAAGTACTGTGGAAACATGATCCCCAAGGGGAACTGAGGTTGTGGCGCTGCGGCGATAGCCCAGCAAGAACCAGAAGTCAATGGACAATGGTAAAAAGAAATCCCCAAACAACATCTGTAAGTGTAGGTGGTATAAGGTAAATGGCCGTAAGATATCTGTAAAGATATTAAATAATAATAATGATATGTCATTGGGGTGATTAGCATATGGTGAGTAAAAAAGAGAAAGTAACCGTAAACCAAGAAAAACGGTAATCTGAAGGAAAACGGGTGTGAACCAGAAAAGTAGAAGGTGACACCAGAGTAAGTGATCAGGAAGTAAAGTACCCTCCACACGAAACACCCTGTCCATCACATTGCTGTGGTAGAGCCGATGCATCGGCCGCAGAACCCCACCAACATCAAGCTGCGTGCTTGGAGGGAAGGCGCCCACATCAGCACGAATGACGCTCTAAAATAGGCGCCCAGTCCCTCCTTGAAATGCATGCTGATGGAAAAAGAATCACGCCAGCACGTGGCATCATCTATTATGACACTCATGCGGCGTATAGGCTTGGCATTGATGCACAGAGAGAACCTGCCTGTGCCCCCACATCCAAAAAGATGGGGAGAGTAGGGGAAGGACCCGATGCGCGTCGCAGATCCCGGGGATGAATGAAACCTAAAAATAAACCTGATGTATTAGGCTAACCCAAAGGCATAATTATGACCCAAATTGGGCAGATGGTGCATGTTACGGATGATACCACTCTCAATTGGACAAAAAGGTGTGTGTGTTTCCATCCCTTAATTGGCATTTAAAGACAAAATATAGCAATGGGACTTTAAATGAGGCAACGGCTTATATAGACCATTGTCTCCATCCCTATCAGTTATAAAAAAGGAGGGAATTCATATAAAGTCCCACAATCCTCTTTTTTGCCCCCCCCCCTTCTTTTTCTACCAGTAGGAATGGAGACTATGGTTTATATTATTAGCCATCGTCTCCATTACAGTCCCATTATTTTCTGCTTTTCCCAATGCTATTCTCCCCCCTAAACCCCCTTCCCTCCTCTTCTTTCCCTCAAATTCCCTCCTTTTTATGCTACAGAAGATTGCTAGAGACCACAGACATGATACAGGAGATGGTCAGAGACTGCAGACTTACTACAGGAGATGGTTTGAGACCGCAGACATGATACAGGAGATGGTTAGAGACTGCAGACATGATACAGGAGATGGTCAGAGACTGCAGACATGCTACAGGAGATAGTTAGAGACCACAGACATGATACAGGAGATGGTCAGAGACCGAAGACATGATACAGGAGATGGTCAGAGACTGCAGACATGATAATACAGGAGATGGTCAGAAACTGCAGACATGATACAAGAGATGGTCAGAGACTGCAAAAATGATACAAGAGATCAATGCAGCCCCACCAGTGCCCTCCAAATGCAGCCTTATCATTACCCACCAAATGCAGCCTACCAGTGCCCACCAAATGCAGCCTACCAGTGCCCACCAACTACAGCCTACCAGTGCCCACCAATTGCAGCCTCATCAGTGCCCACCAAATGCAGCCTACCAGTACCCACCAATTGCAGCCTACCAGTGTCCACCAAATGCAGCCTACCAGTGCCCACCAAATGCAGCCTACCAGTGCCCATGGATCACACAGAGCGGCGATCTCCTGCTGTCATGGAGCTTGGATTTGAATCGCCCGGGCGGCCACTGTAACAAAGTCCCGCCTCCTAGACCGGCTCACGGCTCTATGGTACATGTCACACTGATTCAATTTCACGCCATTGGATAAATGTTCTGTCTGTCACTGGAGCCGCCTAGGAGGTGGGACTTTGTTACAGCACTGCCGGGCATTTCAGACCAAAGCTTGTGTGGTGTGTGACATTCACAAACAGCTCTGGTTGCTGTCCTTGTTCTCTGGCTGTGCATCGGTGTCCCCTGAGTGCAGAACTCCATCACGGCCCCTTTTGGGGCAGCATCCTGCGCTTGAGGGACAGTTGGTCCGTACATCACAGGGAGTATGCATGCTCTGTGGCCCCTATGCACCACCGAGCATGCGTCACTATGTGACCACGCCATCACGCATGCGCAGACGCCTTGCGGGGATATTTATCAGAGCCGTTCGCAGCATGCAAACACAGCTACTGTGGCTCTGATCACCAGCACACCATACGGCACCACATCCAGTGCAAGGTAAGCCTATATTATCTCCGCATCTATGGATCCACACTATCTGGCCCTTTAGTCGGCCAAATATATGCTCACTTTCCACATTTATATGCATCACTACAGGTAGACTGCCTGAGCTGTATATCCTCTCAGCTGGTTCATACACACTGGATGTGACATTTGTGATATGTTGTCTCCACTGGTATGTATTTTCCTATGGAGTCTGTTTCGGATATTTTATATCCTCACTTATGACATATTTGAGCATTAATTTGCTATATTGCCATACTATTATGTCCCGTACACATGTTCGGACATTGATCGGACATTCCGACAACAAAATCCACGGTCACACACGGTCACATAAAGTTGGTCAGAAATTCCGAACGTCAAGAATGTGGTGACGTACAACACGTACGACAAGCCAAGAAAAATTAAGCTCAATAGCCAGTGCGGCTCTTCTGCTTGATTCTGAGCATGCGTGGAACTTTGTGCATCGGAATTGTGTACACACGATGGGAATTTCTGACAACGGATTTTGTTGTCGGAAAATTTGAGATCCAGATTTCAAATTTTGTGTGACGGAAATTCCTATGGAAAATGTGTGATGGAGCCTACACACGGTCGGAATTTCCGACAACAAGGTACCATCGAACATTTTCCGTATGAAAATCTGACCGTCTGTACGGGGCATTAGAGTTTATTCCATCTTTTTCGGATCATTTGATCTGATTTACACCCGTGTTTTATATCGGACCATCGTTGTGGAATCCGTGTGAGACTGGCTCTGGGGTTATGCATAAGCAGCCTTTTCCAAGTTATTCCTTGGATATTTTTTACTTCTCATCTATGAGGACAATACTACTACTTGGTATGCTTTTTATGCTGTTTCATCTGTGTACCTTTGTGAAACTCTTTATTGTCTTAAGAAATACAAAACAAGACAGACGTATATTATTTACATTGTTTAAATAAATCATTTAATAAATGATATGTATGTATGTATATTTTTTCAATAGACACCGGGCTCTGGATGTAAAAACATCTCTGAAGAAGGGCATCTAGCCGGAAACGTTGGGTTCATCCAATCAGCCTATCTGTGTCTGCACGTACTATGCAATACTTTGTTATGCGTGATTAATCATGTACTTTTTGTCACTGTTTGACTTGAGTCTTTTATTCAATATATACAATTTTCAATAAACTTGATATTTTTGATAAAACTGTTTGTCCTTGGTCACTTTCAAAGTCCCACCCAACCATGGGAGTTGTTTGTTCTTTCTACTTATTTTGGGATGTGGTGACCAAGCACATATGATTTCATGGATCTTGGAATTCTTTTTCTACACAAACAGAGAAGGAGGGAAGGGAGCACTCTGGCACTCAGGGCCGGTGCAAGGATTTTTGACTACATAGGCGAAGATGTATTTTGCCCCCCCAACCCATCCGCACTGTCCTCTTGCTGCTCCCTGTCTAAAACCAAGCTGGTACCTCCTTCACACTGCACCTGTAATGTGATGGGGCGCAACGTGAAGGATGTCACATACCACTGCAAATGGAGCTGTGCTGAACTTCCACTAAACAGCAGTGTATAATAGGGGGTGGGGTTATGCATTCCTCGCTTCCCCTCACTGGCCACAGGCAGCTGAGGCCAGCTAAAACTTCCAATGGTTGGGTTCCCCCATAAGCAAACTCCCAGATCACTTCCAACAGATACTTCCACTTTGATCACACCCCCTCAGATTCCCCCACCCTAATTATACTCCCATATACCCCATCCTGATCACACCTCCCCGGATATCCCTACCCTAATTACAACCCCAGATACCCCCCTCTCTGATCTCACACACCCAGATACCCCTACACTGATTACACCCCCAGATACCCCCCACTCTGATCACACCCCCAGATAACCCACCCCACCCTGATCAGACCTCCCCAGATACCACTACCCTGATTACACCCCTAGATACCCCTCTACACATTGCAGAGAGGGGGAGGGCTGAGAGAGAGGGGGGCTGAGAGAGATAGGGGGGCTGGGAGAGAGGGGGGCTGAGAGAGAGAGAGGGGGGCTGAGAGAGAGAGAAGCTGAGAGAGAGAGGGGAGCTGAGAGAGAGAGATAGAGAGGGGGCTGAGAGAGAGGTGGACAGAGGGAAGGCTGAGAGAGAGGTGGGGCTGACAGGGGAATGGACTGACACACAGGGGGAGATGATAGAGAGACCCCTAGCCCTGTCCCTATCCACAGTCCCTCCTCTGCCCACCCTATCCTATTCTGTATCTGCAGGTAGGTCTGTGTTAGCGTATGATACTCAGTACCAGTGCTCTCTTCCAGCAGCTCCCTGGCAGCTTGCACCTCCCTCTCATCCTTGTCCTCCAGGCCTCACTGGCTGCTGATGCTGGAGCAGAAAGGAGGTTGGAGGAGACTGAGTCCAGGCTTTGGGATTCCAGGATGCTTCTGCATGCCACTTCGGGTGTCAAGGAGGTTGTAAAGCTCTTCTCTCTCCTTGGCTCTTAGTTGCCCTTGGTGTTCACCTTCCATGCGGATGCAGCCTCCTTCTGTGGGACCGCCCACTCACCATGTGGAGATGCCTGAAGGCAGGAAGATTATGGCACATGGAACGCTGGAAGACTATGGCACATGGAAGGCTGGAAGACTAAGGTACATGGAAGGCTGGAAGACTTTGGCAAATGTAAGGCAGGAAGAAGGGATCACTGGCACATGGAAGGCTGGAAGACTAAGGTACATGGAAGGCTGGAAGACTTTGGCACATGGAAAGCAGGAAGGAGGGATCACTGGCACATGGAAGGCAGGAAGGAAGGACCACTACGGCACATGGACGGCAGGAAGGATCACTATGGTAGGAAGGCTGGAAAAAATGGCACGTGGAAGGCTGGAAGAGTATGGCACGTGGAGGGCTGGAAGAGTATGGCACATGGAAGGCTAGAAGAGTATGGCACATGGAAGGCTGGAAGTGTATGGCACATGGAAGGCTGAAAGACTATGGCATGTGGAAGGCCGGAAGACTATGGCACGTGGAAGGCAGGAAGTGTATGGCACATGGAAGGCTTGAAGTGTATGGCAAATGGAAGGCTGGAAGTGTATTGCACTTAGAAGGCTGGAAGTGTATGGCATGTGGAAGGCTGGAAGAGTATGGCACGTGGAAGGCTGGAAGAGTATGGCACATTTAGGGGAGAGAGAGAGGGGAGAGATCACTCATCTGGGCTGAATTGTCTTCAGGTGCACAGACAGCGACATCAGACAGGATCACTGGCTGCTTTGAAATTGCCCGCCAACACCCCATTCTCAGGCACAGATTGGCTGCACAAAGGGGTTGTGGAAGGGCACAGGGGAGATATGTAGAGGAGGTGAGGCAGACCTAGCCTACCTCCTCCTAGTACGGGCTATACGGCGGGCGGGGATGTGCACAGTGTAGCGGGGGATGTGAAGCAGGTGTGCCAGCAGGTAAGGGATGTGCACACTATGCTGGGTGGGTGAGTGGGTGGTGGAGGCACTGAGCGAGGCCACGGTGCCCTCGATTGACATGCGCTCTAGGCAACCAGGAGCCGCTGCTGCGGGCCACACAATACTGACTGGGCTTGAGGCAGCACACTAGGCACTGACGGTGCCCTGACACTTTGGTACCCCCCCTGCAGTGCTGGGGTGCGGTGCACCCCATGCACCTGCCCAGGATCAGCCCTGGGTACTGGAGACTCCAGTGGTGACGTAGTGACGTCACCACAAGGTTTGACAATGGCAACAAAACATGACAATGACAAGCCAGTGGCCCTTTACACTTTTAAAAGTTTGGGGTGAAAGGGAGGGATAGAGGGGGGTGGGCAACATTTGCCAGGGAATTTACTGTAAGTTGTGTAATCCATCTGACTGTGGTGTGTGATGGTGCTGTGTAAATCTCCCAGCTGAATGATAAGAAATACAAATCCTTTGGTGGTTAAAACAGCTCACATATGCTGTATATACCTGATGTATTTCATCTGTGAATGTAACTGTTTGCCTGAAGTTCACCTTTAACATGTAACAGAAAAAATATATTTTACATTATTGCTTTACTAAGCCCCTAGATGCTCATTATCATACAGCTATATCTATACTATATTATAAGATAAGGTTAAAATGATGTATGCCCCCACAGCAAATAATATACTATTTATAGAAAGAAAGGTATACAAGACACGTATTGCATGAAAGAAGCAGATACCCATTTATATTTCTATTCTTCTTATTCCACATCTTTTTTGATCTGTATCAACTCAATGGGTAGAAAGTCTGCATACATCTGCATACTGCTCATAATCTACAAGCATCACTACACACTAACGAATAGAATTCATATAGTGTAGAAAAAATATCAGTTGAACTCTATTGTTTTTTTTCCCATCTGATGAAATCCTGACATATAGTTAATATGGTCCAGTGGAAAATGATCCAAGAGTGAAAAAAAAAGACAAAATTGCAACGTAAAAAAACTGGGCTCACTCAGGTGTGATGTTTTCTTGCATACATTTTTCCTCTCTTGACCCATGATATTCGACTGCATACAGGGTAAAGAAAATGATCTCAGATAGAAATGTGATGTCCTTTACTGTCAGGGACTGTTGCTGTTTTAAATGGAGAAAAGGCACAATGCATGAAGAAGGTAAATTAAAGTGTATTCATTTTAGAAATTAGATACAGTGCCAGGAGACAGAAAATAGCTGTGGCCTGAAAATTGAGAATCTGCCTTGTGCACAGTTCACTGAACTTTTGACCAGAGCTATTTCTGTAGTAGCTTTATATTGATGATATCTTGTATAAGCAATAAGAGAATGCGGTGTAAAAACATAAGTGTACCGATGTATTTATTAACAACCCATCATACATCTGGATTATGCTATGAACTGAAATCTTATGCTGGTGATGCTGAGTGGTCATCACTTTTTGCACCTCCTTTGTTGTCTATAGTGTTGGATAAACGGAATATAGGCAATTTAGGGTTGATTTAGATGTGCATCTAAATCTACTGGTCCTTTAAAGTGCAATCCACAATCAGAACGTGTTTCCGCGGTGACTGACAGATGGTGAGAGAGCAATGTGACGCTTTCTCACCGCCTGTTTTAAAAAGGTTGTAACCCTAACAAAAATTAAAAATTCTGTTCCTTTAAAACATGTTAAACCACATAGTGCTTGTGCGGTGTCATTTGTCCCTTTGTACGCTGTAAAAAAACCTGGTTGATCCTGTCTGTTCCTATGTCCCCCTAAGTGTGCTGGCCATGATAATCATGGCTGCTGATCCATAATAATGTTGTCAGTTTACTTCCCTTTGTCGGACCAAAGTCTCTCTCTCTCTCTCTCTCTCTCTCTCTCTCTCTCTCTCCCCCTCTCCCCCTCCCTCCCTGCCTGTCAGCTCCTGTTTGTGGGGGAAATACGAATAACGGGAATTTTTTTATATTAATCCAGAGCATGCATTAAGGTAAAAAATGTCCAGACATACTCCAATTTAATATAGAGTTAGGACTGCACTATGTAGAGGATCCTTGGCCAGGCAGTGCAAATTCCACATGTATTTGAAAATGTGTGCTAAACAAAGCCCTTTGTTTATAACATGAATCATTCACAGGGTCTTTTTTTATTTTATTTTGCAGGCTACCTGATAAGTGTGCTGGAATTTGTTTTGTTTGTTTATTAGTGATGTGCAAAGCCCTTCCCTGTGCACCTAAGCTAGTTATACATTTGGGTGGTTGCCATTGTTGTATCGCTTGTTTGCTGGATTTGGTGTGGGGACACACTGGATGCCTTCAGCTACCATTGTGCTGTTGCTAGGCTTCTAATGTGTCCCTGTGCCTTTAAGGAGGAAAGGGCTGCCTCCCGGCATACCTGACCTTTATTTTTCCACTACTATGTATGCTCCAACATGTGTGCAACTAACCCCTCTATTTTTAGTGTAAATTGTTAGAAAGGGTCAGCTGGTAAGTGTGCTGGGAACTGAGGCTTCACTCTGGGAGTACCCCTTTAATTCAGAGCAGGTGAGATGTATAGGAAAACAGACTGAGAAGGTATCTTCCATGTTTGAAAGCACTCATCCCATTGTCTGCATTGGTCCATATAGGCCTCTATGGGTGGGAAAGAGTTTTTTTGTGTAAGTGCTGGTAGAACCAGCATGGTAAATGATACAGTTTTAGAGATTAGCTGTTAAAGAGGCAATATTCTCAAAGCCTGAAGGCATTAGAAGATAAAGAAATGATGCAGCAGTGAGAGTGTCTGATCAAGGCAACCCCCACCAGAACCAAAGTGTTGACTTCTTTGAATGGTGAGACCCTCAGTGTCAAGAACAGTAAGAGACATAGCAAGTATACGTTTTGTGCCACATTCCTTCAGTGACCTATGCCATTTTTTCCTTGTTATTAAACATTTTATTCTGCTTTCAAGTAAGCCTGTTGCTTTATATATTTGGTTCTGTGAAATGTTTTTATAGATGTAGTAGTCTTTCTGACCTCCTCTGACAAGCCATACTCTATTAATCGCTACAGCTTCTGTGGTGAAACTGTCACTATATGGTAACTATGTCTATTTCCTTCTTTAAACTGCAGATTAAATAAATCAGTCTGGTGTCACCTGAGAGCTTATAAGACATAAATAGGCTAGGGTACCTATTTTGAGTAGAACTGATAATACAGGCCTACTTGAACTGTCCATTAGCTAAGCTAGTGCAGATGTTCTCTTTTAGGGCAGAATATAAGAATGGGGTTCAGGAGCCAACTCTCTTGCACAGTAGCCCTTTCAAGTTAGTGTTTTTGGGACAATGTGTTGTTTTTTTCCAGTGGATCCTTTTGTTTTTAAAATATTCCAACTGTTTTTATGATTTAGATTAAGGTGGGGAATCCACTTTCTCACACAGTCTCCCTTTTCAGGACATTAATGCCCTGTACACACACACGGTCGGATTTTCCGACAGAAAATGTGCGATCGGAGCTTGCTATCAGAAATTCCGACCGTGTGTGGGCTCCATCTGACTTTTTCCATCAGATTTTCCAACACACAAAGTTTGAAAGCAGGCTATAAAATTTTCCGACAACAAAATCCGATTGCATCAATTCCGACCGTGTGTGGACAATTCCGACGCACAAAGTGCCACGCATATTATATATGTAAAGTGTAGCACTTTCGTCACGCTGCAGTGTTTTAAAATGTTTAATGCAGCGCACTCTCTTCTTCTTTATAATGCTAGAAGAATTAAGTTGTTTTGCTGCTCATATTCACACATAGTTCTCACAAACTTCTTTATTTATTATTTATCGTGATTTCATCAATATAATATTTTTATTTGTTACATCTACCGAAAAAATATTGTTTTTTGGATGTTTTTATATTAAATATGTTTTTTTTTATTTTTTTAAAGTCTGACCTTGTGTTTTATTCTTCATTTATTTATTTTTTTAACTCCAGAATAGTTTTGGGTGTGTTTTTTTGTGAAAAGTTACCATAACACCATTATTATCTAGTATTATTTAATCTCAAGGAGGTTACTTGGTGTTGGTGTCTCTTGTTAATTTCACATTGTATTTTTGAAATGTGCCTGCCTCCTCACAAACAAACTGTCCTTTTTGAAGGAAAGCACACATAGGCGAGTATAATGAAACAAAGCAAAAATATATCAAGGGGTCCTAGCCAAAGAAAGAGGGAGGCAACGCCTTTGGCCCCCAGGGCACACATCAACTATTTTACTGCAAAATTGGTGACCTGAGGACTCCATATATAAGGGAGTAGAATCTGGTCCAGAAGTCCAAGAGATCATGAACAGCAGCAGATGACATACATGTCCCCAGGCTGTAGTCATACAAGAGCCTGCATCTTTTGTCAGACCAGACTGAACCCAAGCCTTCACTCTCTTGTCTTCCTTCCACGCTTCCTTCCACGCTGTTGCTGTGGTGGCGGAGTTGTGGCAGGAGGAGGAGGAGGATGCAACTCACTTAGGTGGGTATTGGGTGTGATTTTGCCCCTCAACCCCTTATTTAATGTTTGATAAATGATTTCCTCACACATGAGGCATTGGCCCTCCTGCATGTCTTGCAGTTTTGTGGTGTCCATGGAGACAAAGGCCTCTTCAGGAGTGGGTGTGGTTCTGAGGGACGCAGAAGGCTCCTGAATCAGCCTGAGCGCTGAATCCTCCACGTTACTCCCCTTCCTGGATCTTTTGTTTGGAAGGTGGAGGGAAGGGACCTGGGATTCTGTAAGGCTCCTACTGGGCCCGGCCTCCTCCTGGCTGCCACTAACCCCCGCCTCCTCCTGGCTGCCACATTCCACAGCCTCCTCCTGTGTGCCACATTCCACAGCCTCCTCCTGGCTGAGGTCTTCTGTGTATGAAAAAGGGACATCGTTTTAGTTTTTTCTTCATCAATTACACACAATTTACATCTCATGACTGTTGCAAATTGAATGTTAATAAATATAGACTAACATTCTAAGCCCAGCATTTTTCATTCTTGTCCCAATTATTTTTGCCCACTACTGTCTATTGATATGTAAAACACTTTATTAAATCAGCAATTAGTGATCAATAATAAAATCTAGTAAACATAATTTATTTATTAACAAGAAATCTGTAGAACAATGCTATACCTGACTCCAGCTGGGCTCCTCCACTTCTTCCTGGCTGGAAGTCCCAGTTTGGACAGCTGGGATGGAAGATAGGGTGGAAGGAAGAGTGGAAGGAAAGGGTTGAGAGGGATTCCCTGACTTCAGTCTGGTCTGACATAAATTGCAGTCTCTCATAGTACCACAGCCTGGGGACATAAACGTCATCTGCTGCAGCTCCGATCTCTAGGAATACTGGACCTTCTTGCACTCCCTAAGATAAGTGCTCCTCAGGCCACCAACTTTGGCTTTTAAATAGGGGATGATTGCTGTGGGGACCACCAGCTTCATCAACTCCAGCAGTTTCTCCAGCGCTGCCTGCCTCTTTTGTTTTTGATTATATTGCGGGTGTTTGACCTGCCACAGATAGGGCAGCTCCCTGTACTTGTCTATGAACAGGGGGAGGAAGCTGTGGTCATTGAAGCCATCCATTTTATCTGCAATACACAAGACAAACCCTAATGTCAATCTAAAGTCTCCTAATCTTGTCCCAATATAGGCCTCAATCTATAAGCAGTATAGGCCCAAGTTTAAATGTTACCTTCGTTATCACGATCGGCGCTTCTGATACTCCTTCCTCCGCTCACAGATCGTATGTACTACGCACGCGTGTTACGCTTTATATACACTGCGCATGCGTTAAACTCCGCCTGCCCCTGACGTTCTTTCTATTCTATTCCTTGCCCCTTCTCATTCAGCGCAGTGGGGAAGAGCACATGGTGGAGACAGAGCAGGTGCGTGTTAATTACAGCAACGAGGAGGAGGAGGAGGAAAGGCTGGAGCCAGAAACATCACGATCCTGGAGGAGACGATTTAAGGCATAAAATATGTCCTTTGTTGAGATGGTGGAGATGGTTGACATAATGAAGAGGGCCAACTATGATGGGAAGTATGGACCTTACCCCAACCCCAATTTCAGAAAGGCCAAGATCATGGTGAAAGTTGTGAAGAGTCTGCACTGAAATTTTGGGGTACGACGATCCAAGGATCAACTCAGGAAGCGGTGGTCTGACCTCAAATTAAGGGAGCATGATCAGTATAAAAGGATTAGGAGACTGCTTCAAAAAAGTAAGTAGTTGTCCTGTGTTCCTATTCTTTATTTTCATAACGTTCGTGCTGCTCCATGTGCTTTTCTTTACTGTTGTACAGTTTAAAATGGCAACTTTCATGTTCATGGACACATTATTCATTCGTAGGAAACATTGTTCGTTCGGCCAATAAAACACCATGTTTTGTCCAGATGCATTTCAATACATTTTTTCTGGCCTACTTCTCTTAAAATAATTTTGGTGTCTAGATGGGTTTGTAACTAGAATGAACTGCAAACTAGATTCTGTGTAAGGAGAGGACACTCAGAAGCTGTTTACACATCTGGACGCTGGAGCACTAGTGTGAGACACAAGAACACCCTTTTTATTAGGGGGCCCCACACAGGTGCTCCAGTGTATACTATAGGGGTGTCTCCATCTGTGAAGCTTGTACAAAACAGGTAAGTATTCAAGCTTGACAAAGGAAAACAATATTTCTTCACTTTGGAACTCTGCCAAAACAGACAATTGTACCCCACTTCCAAGCAATGTTTCATATTCCTATTTCTGCCATCAAATATCTGTGTGCTAAGTATACCTATTTTTTTTTTACATAGGGGAGAAAAGACTCGGAGGACACCACTCATCAGATGAGACCACAGACCCCCCCACCTCAGGAAGAAGGGGAAATCCCCCAAAGCCAAGCAGAGAAGGAGGTGGGAGACAGGTGAGTGTCTGCGACCACAGGCTCAGGTAAGAGATGGATGCCTGCATATTTATAATACATGGTGTGTTTTTTTCTATATTTTTAGGTGATCGTGATGTTGTGGAAGAAGGTAATTTCACCAGTGAAAGTGCCCAGATCCTGATCGAGGAGATCATGGGGTGTAATAGGGACTTGGAAAACATCAAGCAAAACATCAATGATGTTCAAAACAAAATTAAGAACATCATTGATGTTTTAGGGAGAGTTTAAAACCCCTTAAAATCCCTTACTTCTTTCTGCTTTATTTTTCTTAAAATTTTTGGCACATTTTTTGACATATTCTAAAAAAGTCAAATTTTGAAGATGTGTAAACATGTGCTCTCTGCCATCACGGGAGATCAATGTACGCGTTTTGGGGGTGCAACCCCTTCCTCAATAATAAAGTAGCTGAGAGGAAAGGGTTGCACCCACAAAACATGTCCATTGATCCCCTATGATGGCAGCTAGCATATGTTGACATTCGGCAATTTGTGTGCATCTTCAAAATTTGGCTTTTCCAGGGATGACTTCACCCCATCTGCTGAACGCAATATCCAACACAGTTTCTAAATACTCATGTCTGATATTGCCTTCAATTTCTACAAAAGTTGAACTTTGTAAGTTCCAGGTTTGTGTATTTCTTGTTGGTTTTAAACATGCCTGTTTTACCTTAAAAGGACGTTTCTACTTTTAATGTCACCTAAAAAATTGTTATACAACAAACATGTTGGTTTGTTTTAAAAACCTTTTATAAATGCACATGTGATTGTACTTTGATTAAAAAGATTGAGAATCAACAATGTATGGCTTCTTCTTTCAATGCTCAAAAGCATTTTTGGGTTGTAAAGTTGGTGTTTTCAGTGACAATGGGGGTTATATACTAAAGGCAAATCCACTTTGCACTACAAGTGCAGTTTCTGTGCAGTCTCAAGTGCACTTGTAGTGCAAAGTGTCTTTGCCTTTAGTAAATAACACCCAACAGTGCTTTTTAATTTTACACAATCATGCCATTTTCAGGACTCCCCAAATTTCAGTCAGGGTCAGCTAAAAGAAAGAAAAGCAGTAAATGTAAGCAAAAATTTGTTTTATTAAAAAAATGTCTCAGACATTGTCTGGCATATTGATGGCCCCCCTACCCGCAAAGTATTCCATGTATCTTAGACGGACCTCGCGGGCACTCTGGGGGGGCAAGCCAGGTCAGCTTCAAGCGCCGTCAGGGTTGGTTCATTGAGATTAATTCTGGCTTCAGGCCCAACTGAGCGAGCATAGTTTACAGAATTTATCCTTAAAAAGCTGTGGAGAACACAGCAAGCCAGAATGACGTGATTGAGTTTATATTCCGCCATGTGTATCGGTGTAAGAAATAGGCGGAACTAGCTGGCCATTATTCCAGATGTGTTCTCCACCACTCTTCTGGCTCTGGCCAGCTGGTAATTAAAAACCATCTGGTCCGGGGTGAGGGTCCTCATAGGGAATGGCCACATAAGATGGCCCCCCAGTGCAAACGCTTCATCCGCAACGAAGACGAATGGGAGTCCTTCCGCATTGTCTTCTGGAGGTGGCAAGTCCAAGCTGACATTCTGGAGATGCCTGCAGAACTCCGTGTGGGCGATGACTCCACCATCTGACATCCGGCCATTCTTCCCCACGTCCACATACAGGAACTCTTTAGTAGCCAACACCACCGCCAACATCACAATACTACTGAACCCCTTGTAGTTGTTATAGTATGACCCCAAGTTGGGTGGTGGGACGATGTGGACGTGTTTCCCATCAATTGCCCCTCCGCAGTTAGGAAAGTCCCATAGCTGGGCAAAGTGGGAGGCCACAGTCTGCCATTCCTGTGGGTTGGAAGGAAACTGTGGAGTCAAACAAGAAAAAGAAATTAATCATTTTGCACATAAACATGGAAAGCAGATTAGACACAAACATTCTTGGCCAACATCAGTATAACATTTATTTTAGGGAGTATTTAAAGACAAAGTTATAAGGTCCACCTATCAGATTCCCCCCCCCCCCCATGGGCCATTTTCGAAATTTAATGGGGGGGAGATGTTTTGGACAGGTAACCCTCTCCACTTCATTGAGAGCTGAATGCATAAATAATGTGGATTACTTTAGCCAGCTCCTCCTTACTTACACTATTGACAGCCCACTGGACAGGTAAGAAGTGTCATAATACAAAGATATAAACACACACTGTACACATTTGAGCACATTTTTGCATTCTGCTATTACCTATCAAGATAAAAATTGGATACAAAAACTTTGAACATTACCATTTGAAAGTATTCAGGCAGGCCCTTGCACTACATGCTTTGGGGAATTCATCCATAAATATGACCACAAAAGAGGTGGGTATAGTGTGTATGGGTTTGGCAAAGTCAGCAGATAGAAGATTGAGGATAGATAGAGGATTGGTATCAGCTGAGTTAGCAGTTGGGGGGAGGGAGGGTTCCAAATGATTTTGGGACCCAAAAAATCCCTCTGGCACTCTGCCTGAATTTCAAGCACAAATCACATTTTTACACATTTTAGGGGATGTTTAGGGTAAAGCATTACTATGGAGCTGACAAAATATATTGTTAAGTGACTACACGAGGTGAATATAGGCCCAGTAGAGCATGCTGGGGAGGTAAGTGAAGGCAAATATGTGTGAAGGACAAAAAATAACATAAAAATCCAGCATACATGAGGACAAAGGGGACATTCACAGCATATTACAATCATGGTAATTAGGGAATGAGGAAAGAAATACAATACATTAGCAAACATTCTATACAATAAAATGTGATATTAAAGGATCAAAATCTTACTTTAATATAGTCCTTCTGCAGGACCTGGATGATGGCAGAACAGGTCTCTGGGATAAGGATCCCCAGAGCTTGGGGGGAGATGCCTGTCGGGAACTTAAGGTCCTGCAGGCTTCTCCCCGTCACCAAGTACCGCAACGTGGTGACTAGCCTCTACTCCGGAGTGATGGTTTGCCTCATGCAGGTATCCTGCCTGCTGATATAAGGGGTTAGCAAAGCTAACAAATGGTGAAATACGGGGTCCATCATCCAGAGAAAGTTCCTGAAATCATCAGGATTATTCTCACGGATCTCACGGAGCAAAGGCATGTGACAGAACTGGTCATGCTGGAGCAACCAATTCTTGATCCATGAACTCCTCCTCGCTTTGTTCATGGACTGGGCTTGGGTCAAAGTAAGATCCCCAACACCAAGCCCCCGCACAGCACGAACTCTACGAGGAGGACGTATACGCAACATGGCTAGAAAACGGTCAGTTGCTCAGAACGAAGTAACAGAATGCACTGAAGAACAGCAAGGCCTGTGAAGAGCGACCTGATAATCAGTAACGAACAAACAAGAACACAATGACAAAGTCAGTGGTAACTCGCTGCACGCACTGAAGGACAGATACAAACCCACAAGCACAAACTGAACGCCAGAAAAACTATCTGAAAACCATGAGTCTGAAAAAGCGTGAATCGTCTCTCACCAAACTTTTACTAACACGAGATTAGCAAAAAGAGTCCAAAGGGTGTCGCACTTGGTAATGAACTGCCCTTTTATAGTCTTGTCGTACATGGTGTACGTCACCACGTTCTTGTCGTTTGGAAATTCCGACAACTTTGTGAGACCATGTGTATGCAAAACAAGTTTGAGCCAACATCCGTCGGAAAAAATCCATGGATTTTGTTGTCGGAATGTCCGATCAATGTCCGACCGTGTGTACAGGGCATTAGAGTTTTGGGAAAAGTGTAACCTTTTGGGGCCATTGGCGATCCCAACCACGGCATTATCTTTGCATGTTATCCTTGTGCCTGCGTAAGTTTCCCTTGTATACTCCAGTTTCTTCCACAAACTTACTGGTAGGTTAATTGGCTCCTATCTAAATTGGCTCTAGTATGTATGTGTGTACGAATGAATGTGAGTTAGGACCTTAGATTATACACAACACAAGTAATTGACAATTATTTTATTAAAAAATAAAAAGCAATGTCCCCTGATGTACATCCATCATCAGTCAGGACGCTTGCCACACTGCCAGACTCGAAAAAAGCAAAAAAACCTCGGGCCTTGTCGAAAGCTCCTGCCGACTGCCTGCTCCGCCATCTGACATTTCTTTAATAGCTAAGGGGCGGAGACGACTGATGACATCAGCGGGTGACGCAGCCTCTTGTGATGTTAGCGATCCAGCATGCCCCAATCGGCGATGTCACAAGGGGGTGTGGTCACCTGTAATATTATCGTGTGACTCCGCCCCTTAGCTATTTAAGAAATGTCAGATGGCGGAGCAATCAGTCGGCTGGAGCGTTGACAATGCCAGAGGTTTATTTTCTTTTTTGGGTCGGGCATCGTGATTGAAAATAGATCTACATCAGAGGATATTTTTTTTATTTTTTTAAAAAGGAATTGTCAAAAACTTGTGTGTTGTGTCTTTATTTACTTTTTACATTTTTTTGGTGGATGAGTAGGAGTATTATGTACCCCATACTCATTCATATGGGGGGGGCTGGGATCTGGCGGCTGTATCCGAATCTCTAAATGAAATAGTAACAAATTTTGTTTTTTCATTTTCTAACGAATTCCACATTTTCGTAATGATTCAAATTCGGATGAGTCAAAGAAGGTTCAACCGATTCAAATTTTGTGTGAAGAATAGCTGGTTGTTAAGCAATGGGCTAGTGAAGCTGGCTGCCGCATCCTTGACAACCGATGCCTTATCAGCTGTTAGCGAACTTCCTCACTGACGGCTGAAATGTAAACAAAATAATGCTGGCAATAGAAAATTCAGAAAAAAACTGTGGAGGTCCCCCCAATCCATACCAGGCCCCTATTTAAGTCAGAGAGATTGTACCCCATACTCATTCTCATAGGGGGAGGCCAGGATCTGGGGGCTCCCTTGTAAAAGGAGCTTTCAGATTCCAATAAGCCCCCCGCCCACAGACCCCCACAACCACCGCCTAGGGTTGTTGAGAAGAGGCCCTTGTCCCCATCAACATGGGGACAACGTGCTTTGGGATGGCGGCGAAGCATGTGGCCTGGTATGGATCAGGAGGGGGGGCACTTGCTCGTCCCCTCCCTTTCCTGGCCAATATTTATTTATTTTTTATTTTGGTGTTAGGTTCCCCTTAAAATCCATACCAGATCCCACGCTGTTTTTTTTCCTGAATTTTCTATTGCCACCATTGTTTTTTTCTTGTTTACATTTCAGCTGTTAGTGGGAAAGCCCGCTGACAGCTCATGAGTCATCAGGCTTCTCCGCGGTTCCTTAACTACTTCCGCCCCGGAAGGATTTGCCCCCTTCCTGACCAGGCCATTTTTCTGCAATACGGCACGGCGTCGCTTTAACTGACAATTGCGTGGTCGTGCGATGTTGTACCCAAACAAAATATATGTCCTTTTCCCCAAATAAATATAGCTTTCTTTTGGTGCTATTTGATCACCTCTGTGTTTTTTTTTTTTTTTGCGCTATAAACAAAAAAGTGACAATTTTGAAAAGAAACACAATATTTTGTACTTTTTGCTATAATAAATATCCAAAAAAATAAATGAAAAAAAACTAATTAACAAATTTCATTATCAGTTTAGGCGGTTATGTATTTATCTACATATTTTTGGTAAAAACATCACAATAAGCGTATCTTGATTGGTTTGCACAAAAGTTATAGTGTGTACAAAATAGGGGATAGATTTATGGCATTTTTACTATTTTTTTTTTTTTTTACTAGTAATGGCAGTGAGCTGAAATTTTTATCGGGACTGCAACATTCCGATGGACACATTGGACGCTTTTGACACTTTTTTGGGACCATTGATATTTATACAGCGATCAGAGCTAAAAATAGCCACTGATTAAATGTACTGTATAACTGTCACTGGCAGGGAAGGGGGTTAACACTAGGGGCGATCAAGGGGTTAACTGTGTTCCCTATGTGTGTTTCTAACTGTGGGGGGAATGTGCATGATTAGAGGAGGAGAGAGATCATTGTTACTAGTTAGCAGGAACACACAATCTGTCTCCTCTCCCCTGACAGAACCAGGATTTGTGTGTTTACACAAA
Organism: Aquarana catesbeiana; assembly: GCF_042186555.1. Classification (NCBI taxonomy): domain Eukaryota; kingdom Metazoa; phylum Chordata; class Amphibia; order Anura; family Ranidae; genus Aquarana; species Aquarana catesbeiana. Next base: position 578,153,483 of record NC_133327.1, read on the forward strand.
CAGATCCCGGTTCTTGCTCAGTCACGAGCGAATGCGGGTGCCCAATGGATGACCGTAGAATTCTTTCCCTGGTGAAGAAAACACCCTTCACAACAGTTGGCCAGATCAAGAACACTCTCCAGGAGGTAGGTGTATGTGTGTCAAAGTCAACAATCAAGAGAAGACTTGAGGGTTCACCACAAGATGTAAACCATTGGTGAGCCTCAAAAACAGGAAGGCCAGATTCGAGTTTGCCAAACAACATCTAAAAAAGCCTTCACAGTTCTGGAACAACATCCTATGGGCAGATGAGACCAAGGTCAACTTGTACCAGAGTGATGGGAAGAGAAGAGTATGGAGAAGGAAAGGAACTGCTCATGATCCAAAGCATACCACCTCATCAGTGAAGCATGGTGGTGGTATTGTCATGGCGTGGGCATGTATGGCTGCCAGTGGAACTGGTTCTCTTGTATTTATTGATGATGTGACTGCTGACAAAAGCAGCAGGATGAATTCTGAAGTGTTTCGGGCAATATTATCTGCTCATATTCAGCAAAATGCTTCAGAACTCATTGAACGGTGCTTCACAGTGCAGATGGACAATGACCCGAAGCACACTGCAAAAGCAACCAAAGAGTTTTTTAAGGGAAAGAAGTGGAATGTTATGCAATGGCCAAGTCAATCACCTGACCTGAATCCGATTGAGCATGCATTTCACTTGCTGAAGACAAAACTGAAGGGAAAATGCCCCAAGAACAAGCAGGAACTGAAGACAGTTGCAGTAGAGGCCTGGAAGAGCATCACCAGGGATGAAACCCAGCATCTGGGGATGTCTATGCATTCCAGACTTCAGGCTGTAATTGAGTGCAAAGGATTTGCAACCAAGTATTAAAAAGTGAAAGTTTGATGGATGATTGTTAATCTGTCCCATTACATTTGGTCCCTTAAAAAGTGGGAGGCAGTTATACAAACATACATTATACATACATATTTCCATAGCAACATTAAACAAAAATGTCGACAACAGAAAAGTGAAACTGACGCGTTTCAACCCATATACCAAGGGTCTTCTTCAGAGGGTCAGTCTGTTAAAAGATATATGATATAGGTACACATGTAAAAAATTCCTTACGCACAATAAAATTAATATACAGTGCATACATGTGATATAGTTAGATAAATTATATAAAAAAATACCGCGCTATACAAAATAAGTGAAAACAATAGCTATTAAGAATTGAATTATTATATCATAAATGGTGAAAATATGTGAGAAGTCAGCAATAAATACTGAAAACCAAACCAACAAGTGAAAGCATTGTGGGATACACACAAAAGGATTTGGAATAATTAATAGCAGCGCTAATAACAATGATAAACCAAATAATTTACATAAATTGTGATAGTTTAGCAAAAAGGTATATGGGTGGTAGAAAAACGTCCATCTGTATAAATAAATGATCAGAGCCTTAAATCCCTTGTGACTATTCTTCCAACACAATGACTAAATAAATCCTCCACCGCACCGCAGTGATGACACCACATAAAATGCTCGCTTACCCTAAGGCAAGCTTTATACGCCTGCGACCTGTCAGGCCAGGGCCTTTAACCAAACGGAAACCAGGGGGGCGATATTCCAACACCACAACGAAAGGGGTCAGCACCGGCTCAGATCTCGTCACACGCAGTTCACACAGGTAGCCAGATAGGTATCATTCAGATGTTCCCAAAAATTAAGAAGGATTCAACATAGCGTAATACTGAGAACTCTTATTTAATAAAAGATAGAAAAACACTTACAATATCACGAAGATAAAAAGCAAAACAGCCGGCCGGCTAGTGTAAACACCCGTCCTGCAGACGGTATACGCGGAACGGCAGCACGTCAGCTCCTCCCGACGCGCATTTCGTCACACGTTGACGTCGTCTGGGGCACGGGCGACGCACTGACGTGTCACGCATAAATACATATTGGTTTGAACCAAGCCTCGACATGGGTAAAACCCGGAAATCATCCTGCGCTTCGCCAGTGACCTGGCATACGCCCAGAATCGCCATCTTAAATGCTGGAAAAACAGTCGAATACAGGAACAAAAAACCTAAAGGCTGGTATGTGTAAAAATAGAGGTTGAGAGGAAGATCTTTGGCACCAAGTGCGTAAAATATCCACCAATCATGGTCAACCTCCAAGTCAAACCTTAATGTTATTAAAAAAAAAAAATGTATATATTAAATCTCGAGAGTAAAAATATGTAAACATTGGAACAATGATTTATTTTATTTGGAATGTTTTAAAGTTACCTGTATTACTAACAATATAGGTAGAAATCAGGTATTGGAATAAAATACATTAAAATAAAAAATAGAATAAAATAAATTTGGAGGGCAAGAGGGACAAATAGGAGCTAGTTGATGATATGTCAAACTCAAGACTACATGTATTGAATAAACATAGTAGTATTGGATTAGATATATGTATATGCTTGATTGCCGTAGGCAGACCCAAAAACCACTAACGTATACCACTCTTATTCCCAGTATTTACAACCTTTATACAAAGGAACAAGAATGGTAGGTATTGTTAACATCGTTAGGTCAGAGATGATTTCCATTGACCCATGTGGAGAATACTTATTTGATACATACCCAAAACAGAGGCATAATTATCATGCATACATAGACCCCAACATTCTTCACAAAATAGGAAGTCTAAAGGATTTCACAACCAATCAGGCCTAGAAAAAGGGTCATACATAAAAATGGCCTGAGTCAGACAAATAACAGTATTGAAGAGCAATAAATCGGATTTCTCTCAGGAATTATCAATAAAGGCATTAATATCTATATCAACATTGAGCCCATGCGGAGTATAACATTTTATCTTATGGATCCATAGCATCTCAAGTCTGGAGATACTCCTTACAAGAGAGCTCCCTCTCCAGTGGGGACGATATCTATCAATCCCCAAAAAGGTGGTTTTGGAGGGGTCTTTATTATGTGTGGTCAGATAGTGTTTTGAGACTGAGTGTTTCGGAAATCTGTTTTTGATGTTGGTAATATGTTCATTAAGCCTGACGGAGAGAGGTCGTCTAGTCCTGCCCACATACTACAACCCACAGGGACACTGGAACAGGTAGACGACCCCCTCCGTCGAACATGTGATGAAGGGTTCAATCTCATGTTCATTTTGTGTACTGTGAGAAATGAACTTTTGGGTACGTCTACGCGTGCCAGTGTTAATAGAACACACTCGACATCTTCCACATTTATAGTAACCTGTGAGGTTATCAAAAAGATCTTTCAAGTTAGCAACAGGGGGATCCAGAATATTGGGGGCCAATCTGTCCTTGAGGGACGATGCTCCTCTAAATATAACTTGTGGCCTATCCGGTAGAACTGATCTTAAAAGGGGATCATTACCTAAAATATGCCAATGTTTCTTCAGTAGATTTTTAATACTATTATGCTGCACTGAGTAAGTGGTGATAAATGGAAGAGAGAGGAATTGTTCTCACGAGGTGGCCTCTCAGTCAGCAACTCATTCCTATCTAGGTCATTGACTTCATTCAAAGTGGATTTGAGTGTTTCCAAAAGGTAGCCCCCAAAAGGTTAGCCCTCAAAAGGGCGACATCCAATTGGAAGATTGGTACAAATATTTTAATGAAGCCGGAGTTAGTCTCCTCCGATTTCTGATTGAAAGAAAATTATTAAAACTTTCTCGGTTAGATGAAGAAATCAAAAATCTTAAGGAGAAACTGACTCTACTCCAAGACATTGCAGAATTTAAGGATAAGTCGCAAGTTTTACTAAATATTTTAGAAAAAGAGGACAGAGAACAGAAATACAAAAAAATGAAAAAATACAACAGAGATTTAGCGGATTACCATGGGGGTGTTGTATTTGAGTGACAAAAAAAAAATTACTGGCGGCTAATACCAATTAAGATAATGCCACAATGGAGACAATACCTCCCACCACTTCTAATCAAGGGAAACTACCTGTCCCTAATAACCCACAGAAGATCAATGATAGGTTACAACCATGGACGGGGCCCTCCACCTCGCGTGCCGAATCACCCGAGGACTGGAGGATCCGGGGATCCACCACCTATACGTGATGGTATGTCCCACTCTAACAATTCTGAATATAGTTATCCCTATATGCCTGTCGGGCCTCATCCAAATCCATCTGGCACAATAGGTACTGAGAATTGTTTTCATTTTGGGGGTAACACATAAAATAGATTTTTTCCCTTGCGGGACTTGGATGGACCAATAGAGGACTGTGGAGATCAAGTTGGTACCCCATACCCCCCTAGAGGGAGAGAACCTCCTGGTCTGCCCCAATATCATGGTAATGATAGGGGGGCTACCTATGCCAGTTCCGGACCATCGGGTCAGGACTCCCAGCAATGGGGTTTTCACAGGCCCAGTCAGGGCACCAAGCGAACGGGAGACCAAGGAGAGGAACCAGAGGGGGTAGATGATTATGAATTAAAAAGAAAAAAGCTATAACTGGAACAGGTATTTTTAATCTAAGTACAGTTATCCTAAACAATCAGGAGAAACTAGTATTGGATAAGGGCTTAAAATTTGCACCCCCCCGTAAGTTGAATACATTTGAAACATATTGAAACAGAGAAAATTCCCCTGGTGGACTTTAAAGGCACATATAAAGGAATGTTTAAGAGAGTATATAGAGTAAACAGAAGTTTATTTATTACAAAAAAGTTCCTCAAGTAAATATCAAACAAATAACATGAATAAAAACAGGGAATGCAGTTCCATAGATATATAGCTAGTGATACCAATACACTTGCACCCGACGCGTTTCGGAGATTGCTTTTGCCTCCTTCTTCAGGGGTAATTGTAAGTTTTAAACAGAAATTTCTGTATGGGGAATGGCATATGCAACATAGACATAGTAAATATACGTAAAAATTCAAGCCAGAAAACATATAATTACATAAATATACATATATATTCGTTTACACTTACATTGGTATCTATAGATATTGGTTACGCATTCCAAAGAGGTTTAAAAGAAGACAGACGTGTTGACATATACTGCCCATCAGACGCGTCCCCTGGTCATGGTATGTAGAGCTTTAGTAGGGTGTAACCAAGATATTCGTATAGCCTCTATCGAGGTGGAAATCAATAGGTAGAAATGTATGGGGTAGTTTTACTTCCTATTCAATAGGAAGAGAAGCCCATTAGTCAGGGGCATATGAATGTTTGGATCTGAAATCACACTGAGGCCAAATGCGGGTCCTGTAGGTTATGAAAATATGTAAATGAGTACAAGTTGGCCAAACATATAAGTAGCTAGAGTAATAGGTAGGGAGTCCTAGGATGTATCCTACCTGGTCAGCCTACAGTGTAGGAATCAACAGCTGGTGATGGGTGTTAATCAGGTGAGACCCAAATGGCTGGAGAAATGGGGAAAGAAAATGGCTGGCCATTTGGAAGAATCGGGTTTTTAGTTGTAAGCATATATTTGCAATATCTACATTTGCCACACATAAATGTTCCCTTATACCTACAGTGTGTTTTATTGATCCCTGCCTTGAACTCACTGGCTGTGATTTTGTCTCCCAGAGAGGTAGTTCTTTTAAACGTGAAGAGGGGTCTCTGTGGGACCAGTGGTCCTAGTGTTGGGTCGCACTGTAGCATGTGCCAATATTTTGTCACAATGTTCCTAACCTGTCTATGTTGATTATTGAATTTGGTGATGATTCTAAGAGTGTCGGTATCGTTCTTGTCAGGTTTATTTGCTTTTTTGGAGTATAATAGCTCCTCTCTTGGCTGCATAAGGGCTTTTTTAAAAGAGCGTTTCAATGACGCGTGGGAGTACCCCCTTAATAGTAACCTATCACGTAGCTTGTTTGCCTCTAGTCTGAAGGTGTTGTCGTCGGAGCAGTTTCGTTTTACTCTCAGGTACTGGCTATATGGGATAGAATTAAGGAGGGGTTTGGGGTGGAAACTACTCGCATGCAAAATAGCATTACTTGCGGTGGATTTTCTGTATAGTTTGCTTGTGATGTTACCTTCCTCACCCCTACAGACCTCTACGTCAAGGAATGTGACGCACTGTTTATCAAACGACATAGTGAAGTTGAGGTTGAAGTCGTTACGGTTCATCCTCAGTAGACACTCCCTAAAAAGAAGGTCAATCGATCCGTCCCACACGATGAAAAGGTCGTCGATGTACCGGTACCAACACACTATGTGGTCCGTGTACATCGACAGGCCCTCATCATTGAGGAACATGGCCTCCCACTCCCCCAGGTACAGGTTGGCATACGATGGGGCACAGCATGTCCCCATCGCAACCCCCTGCACCTGGAGGTAGTGGGAGCCGTTAAAGGTAAACACATTGTGGCTAAGAATATATTCCAATAGCGAAGTAATGAACTCACTATATGTGGGGTCCAAGTCTCTGGCTGTGCGGAGAACATGTTTTATGGCTGCTACACCCTTCTCATGAGGAATGGAACTGTAGAGGGATTCGACATCGATCGTAACGAAAATAGCATGTTCGGGGATTTCTTATCTTAGATCGGGTACATCCAGAGTCGAGGGGAGGGGACTGGAACAAGACACTTTTACAGCTAGAGTCCCGGTGGATATACAATTTAAGAGCCACTCAACCCCCAGGCCTAAATGAAACCATTTGGTTTAAACCCTTTCTCGAAGGCTTTTCATCAGGCGGTAGAGAGCAGTAGAGAAGACAACCTTACAGACAACCATATATCCATATTTGGACTATAGATTAAGTCATTTACACCCTGCCTATAACTATCCTCTATGTAGAGGATACCACTATTCGCCTTTCTGGTTATTCATTTGTCTGTCGGGTGGACCCTTCTCTACTTGCTATCTATATCATTTAATAAAGGAGGGGCTTCTAATTGAACAACATGCAGCAGTTCAGTTGGGCCAATACTTACTGGCCCTCTTTATGTCTTTACAGAAGTGAGACCTTTATTATACTATAGGACATTTATTCTGCATACTGTATATTATGTTATCCCAGGTCACGGACCAAACTGTTGCCATTTATTTTGTATACTGTACATTATGATATTTTAGGTCACAAATATCCGGACCATATGTATGTATGACTTAGTGATACCCTTGATCCCTACCCATGTAGCATACCTCTCAGTTTTACATTTCCTATGTCTACCCTATGTCTATCTATTTATTTCGTATACTGTACATTATGAAATATTAGGTCACAAATATCCGGACCATATGTATGTATGACTTAGTGATACCCTTGATCCCTACCCATGTGGCATACCTCTCAGTTTTACATTTCCTATGTCTATCTATGTAAGTACTGTCTAATATTATATGTCCCTCCAGTAAGATGCCTTCCCAACCCGTATAATATTGCCCATCAGTATTGCTTCCCCTGCTATGGCAACTAAATTTACTATACATGCATCTTTTTTCTCTTTATAAGATGCACAATTTATGTGCTTCAATCTACTGTATACTAGCCCTATATTGGGATCTGTTATCCGCCCGGCACACAAAGCCGCCTGAGCGATTTGTGGCTCACGGCGGCGCTGTGTGAGGTACAGTGTCATCCACACTGTCCTCCATCTTGCGACCCCAACGGACATGCGCAGTCCATTGGGGAAGCTAGACGTGCCGGCGGGTGTAGTAGGCGTGGCCACGCCTCACGACGTCTGCGTACGCATGTGCTGTGAGGGCCTGGCAGCGCTCGCTCCACCCGGGGGGCCAGTTAGAGCGCGTTCGTCCCTTCTCCACCACCATCCACGATCAGCTGTTGTCCCTTTTCTATCAACAGCTGATTGGGTGGGGAGGGCTTTATATACTCAGTTCTTGCTCACACCAGGCGTCATCTGCTTTGGACAGGACGCTGTTGGTGTGAGCTGCTGTTACACATTGTGAGTAATCTGGATATTTATTGACTTAGACTCTATCACTGAAACTACTAGCCACGAACTTCAACTGACACTTGTACTCTCTATGTGCTTCTTTCTTCCTTCTACTGCTTTCTCTCCCTGTTTTCTTTCCCCATTCCTCCTCCCTTTCTTGTCCCCCCCCTTCCTTTCCCGTCTCCTTTCTTCTCCCCCCCCTCCCACCTCCCCCCTCTCTCTTTTTCCCAAGCCCCCCCCCTTTCCCCCCCTTCTCTTCCCCCCCCCCTCTTTCCCCCCCTTTTTCCCACCCCACCCCCCCTTTTTTCCTTTCCCCCTCCCCCTCCCTTCTATTCCCTCTTCCTCTATTTTTTCTCTCTCTTCCCTTTCCCCTCCTCCTCTCTTTCCTACTCCTGTTCCTTACCTCCTCTTCCTCCCTCCCCCTTTTTCCCCCCATTCCCTTTCTTGTCTCTTTTCTTCTTCTTCCCCCCCTTTCTTCTCCCCCCCTCTCCTTCCCCACCTCCCTTTCTTTTCTTTCTCCCCCTTCTTTTTGTCAATAACACTCAATCAGGGTTTTGATATACCCTTTTTCTCCAGGTTGATTCTCCAGCCATTTGGGTCTCACCTGATTAACACCCATCACCAGCTGTTGATTCCTACACTGTAGGCTGACCAGGTAGGATACATCCTAGGACTCCCTACCTATTACTCTAGCTACTTATATGTTTGGTCAACTTGTACTCATTTACATATTTTCATAACCTACAGGACCCGCATTTGGCCTTAGTGTGATTTCAGATCCAAACATTCATATGCCCCTGACTAATGGGCTTCTCTTCCTATTGAATAGGAAGTAAAACTACCCCATACATTTCTACCTATTGATTTCCACCTCGATAGAGGCTATACGAATATCTTGGTTACACCCTACTAAAGCTCTACATACCATGACCAGGGGACGCGTCTGATGGGCAGTATATGTCAACACGTCTGTCTTCTTTTAAACCTCTTTGGAATGCGTAACCAATATCTATAGATACCAATGTAAGTGTAAACGAATATATGTATATTTATGTAATTATATGTTTTCTGGTTTGAATTTTTACGTATATTTACTATGTCTATGTTGCATATGCCATTCCCCATACAGAAATTTCTGTTTAAAACTTACAATCACCCCTGAAGAAGGAGGCATAAGCAATCTCCGAAACGCGTCGGGTGCAAGTGTATTGGTATCACTAGCTTTATATCTATGGAACTGCATTCCCTGTTTTTATTCATGTTATTTGTTTGATATTTACTTGAGGAACTTTTTTGTAATAAATAAACTTCTGTTTACTCTATATACTCTCTTAAACATTCCTTTATATGTGCCTTTAAAGTCCACCAGGGGAATTTTCTCTGTTTCAATTTGAATCTAGGATGTGGCACAATCTGCAGATAACTAGCCGATCAAACCCTTGTTCACATTTGAAACATATATGGATATTCACAAATTTATCCGTAAAATTAATATTTAAAGATATATGCTTTCCAACCCGTTAGAAGATAGGAGAGAGGTGTTTAATGATTATCATCATTCAGGACTGGCTAATGCCTCTCTTTTCAACCCTCCGGGGGCAACAGCCCCCTCCATTAAAGTTTTCAGAGATGTTCTGTTAAGGGACCTTGAGAAGATGCCCATTAAAAAGGTGAGGAATAACCAGGATTTTCAAACAGGTCTGAACTCATTATGTAACAATAAAGAGTTGGTTATTAGACCTGCCGACAAGGGGGGTTGTAGTCCTTAATAGAGGGGACTATCTAGCAGAAATGTATAGGATTTTAAATGACAGAGATACCTATACTCCTCTTAAGTCAGACCCCAAAATCCCCTACCAAAGAGAATTAGCGAAAATAGTTGATGAAGGATTCTCACAGGGGATTATTAACAAAAAGGAGAAGTTCTACCTCATCCCTAAAGCCACCCGTACTCCAGTCATATATTACCTACCCAAAGTTCACAAACATCCCACCTGCCCCCCGGGACGTGCTATTGTGAGTGGGATAGATTCCCTCACGTCCCGGGTGGGCAGGTACATTGATTTTTTCTTGCAACCCTTGGTAGCCAAAATGCCCTCCCTTATCAAAGATTCGAGACATGTTATCAACCTTTTATCCAACTTTACCCCGACTCCCACTATGTGGATGGTTATGGCAGATGTAACATCATTATATACGATTATTCCCCACAGTTTAGGTCTCTTTGCAGTTGAGTATTATTTGAGGCGGGATTCCGAACTCTACGATGAACAAATCAATTTCATTATGGACCTTTTGAGATATGCGGCATCACATAACTATTTCTGGTTCGACAAACAGTTTTACCGTCAAGATCGGGGAGTTGCTATGGGGGCTAAATATGCCCCCAGCCTCGCAAATCTTTTTATGGCCTTGTGGGAGGAGGATGTCATCAATGTTTGCCAGAGGCCCCAGTTAAAACTGTGGGCTAGGTACATTGACAACATCCTCCTCCTATGGGACGGAGCCCGTAGCGATTTGGATCTCTTCATGGAGGATTTGAATAAAAATAATAGGGGTATCTGCCTGAAATTTGAGGCCAGCCAGTCTAGCATTAATTTCCTTGACTTAAATATAACTATTCAATGCAATCAGTTCACCACTTCCACGTTTTTTAAAAATACGGATCGCAACTCCTATATTCCGGTAGATAGTTGCCATCATAAAACATGGCTCCAGTCTGTTCCCAAAAGCCAAATTATACATCTCAAACATAATTGCACAGATGCTACTCAGTTTTTGGAACAGGCTGAAGTTCTGGTGAATAGATTTTTGGAGAAGAGCTACCTTTTGGAAACACTCAAATCCACTTTGAATGAAGTCAATGACCTAGATAGGAATGAGTTGCTGACTGAGAGGCCACCTCGTGAGAACAGTTCCTCTCTTGTTCCATTAATCACCACTTACTCAGTGTAGCATAATAGTATTAAAAATCTACTGAAGAAACATTGGCATATTTTAGGTAATGATCCCCTTTTGAGACCAGTTCTACCGGATAAACCACAAGTTATATTTAGAGGAGCATCGTCCCTCAAGGACAGATTGGCCCCCAATATTCTGGATCCCCCTGTTGCTAACTTGAAAGGTCTTTTTGATAACCTCACAGGTTACTATAAATGTGGAAGATGTCAAGTGTGTTCTATTAACACTGGCATGCGTAGACGTACCCAAAAGTTCATTTCTCACAGTACACAAAATGAACATGAGATTGAACCCTTCATCACATGTTCGACTGAGGGGGTACCTGCTCCAGTGGCCCTGCGGGTTATAGTATGTGGGCAGGACTAGACGACCTCTCTCCGTCAGGCTTAATGAACATATTACCAACATCAAAAATGGATTTCCGAAACACTCAGTCTCAAAACACTATCTGACCACACATAATAAAGACCCCTCCAAAACCTCCTTTTTGGGGATTGATAGATATCATCCCCACTAGAGAGGGAGCTCTCTTGTTAGGAGTATCTCCAGACTTGAGATGCTATGGATCCATAAGATAAAATGTTATACTCCGCATCGGCTCAACATTGATATAGATACTAATGCCTTTATTGATAATTCCTGAGAGAAATCCGATTTATTGCTCTTCAATACTGTTATTTGTCTGACTCAGGCCATTTTTATGTATGACCCTTTTTCTAGGCCTGATTGGTTGTGAAATCCTTTAGACTTCCTATTTTGTAAAGAATGTTGGGGTCTATGTATGCATGATAATTATGCCTCTGTTTTGGGTATGTATCAAATAAGTATTCTCCATATGGGTCAATGGAAATCATCTCTGACCTAACGATGTTAACAATACCTACCATTCTTGTTCCTTTATATAAAGGTTGTAAATACTGGGAATAAGAGTGGTATACGTTAGTGGTTTTTGGGTCTGCCTACGGCAATCAAGCATATACATATATCTAATCCAATACTACTATGTTTATTCAATACATGTAGTCTTGAGTTTGACATATCATCAACTAGCTCCTATTTGTCCCTCTTGTCCTCCAAATTTATTTTATTCTATTTTTATTTTTATTTGAATGTATTTTATTCCAATACCTGATTTCTACCTATATTGTTAGGAATACAGGTAACTTTAAAACATTCTAAATAAAATAAATCATTGTTCCAATGTTTACATATTTTTACTCTCGAGATTTAATAAATACATTTTATTTTTTTAATAACATTAAGGTTTGACTTGGAGGTTGACCATGATTGGTGGATATTTTACGCACTTGGTGCCAAAAGTTCTTCCTCTCAACCTCTATTTTTACTCATACCAGCCTTTAGGTTTTTTGTTCCTGTATTCGACTGTTTTTCCAGCATTTAAGATGACGATTCTGGGCATATGCCAGGTCACTGGCGAAGCGCAGGATGATTTCCGGGTTTGACCCATGTCGAGGCTTGGTTCAAACCAATATGTATTAATGCGCGACACGTCAGTGTGTCGCCCGTGCCCCAGACGACGTCATCGTGTGACGAAACGCACATCGGGAGGAGCTGACATGCTGACGTTCCACGTATACCGTCTGCAGGACGGGTGTTTACACTAGCCGGCCGGCTATTTTGCTTTTTATCTTCGTGATATTGTAAGTGTTTTTCTATCTTTTATTAAATGAGAATTATCAGTATTACGTTATGTTTAATCCTTCTTAATTTTGGGGAACATCTGAATGATACCTATCTGGCTACCTGTGTTATCTGCGTGTGACGAGATCTGAGCCAGTGCTGACCCCTTTTGTTGTGGTGTTGGAATATCGCCCCCCCTGGTTTCCGTTTGGTTAAAGGCCCTGGCCGGGTAACAGGTCGCAGGCGTATAAAGCTTGCCTTAGGGTAAGCGAGCATTTTATGTGGTGTCATCACTGCGGTGCGGTGGAGGATTTATTTAGTCATTGTGTTGGAAGAATATTCACAAGGGATTTAAGGCTCTGAACATTTATTTATACAGATGGACGTTTTTCTACCACCCATATACCTTTTTGCTAAACTATCACAATTTATGTAAATTATTTGATTTATCATTGTTATTAGCGCTGCTATTAATTATTCCATGTGATATATTTACCCAACAATGTATGTCCAGCAAGGAAAAAAAGGCCTCCTACATAGAGATCCCTTTAAAAGCTACTTTTTCTCTTTCCCCAAGGGGCCCCAAAGCACCTCCATGGCAACCAAACACGGGGCAGTAATCCAACGATGTGGCTTACAAGAAGTCACACTAGAAGTCACCCCCCGCCCAATCAGACGATCGGTCGGGGAGCAAGCCACACCTGCAGTAAGAACCCAAAAACAGACTAAGTAATACGCCCATGATGTATGGGAGGAATTAAAGAATATTTATTCAAATAGGTGATCAATTAAACAACTAGAGGCACCAATCTCCATGCATACCATATATGCAAATGGAGGCCTCAGAATATTCCACAGGTACATATGTAAGAAAAAATAAATAAAAAATAAATAAAATAGAAAGAATTAATTAGAAAAAAATTAATTAATTAATTAACTGAAGTGGTGAGTTGGAGGGTCAAAATAGTAAACGCCAGCTCAATCTAAAAAGGTTATTGTGATTGAAAGGAAAAAGCTGAGTGGGAGAGTGATTGGACATACACGATGGTGTGAAGGTGAAGGAAGATACGTGCGGTGTGCACAGGGCCGCACATAATGGAAGACAAGTGACAAGCAAGAGTGTACAAATTAACAACAGCAAACAGCGTGACAAAAAAGGGGGAGTGCCCAAAATAAAGCCAAAACATAAGAGAGACAGAGTAAACCCAAAATTACCTTAGAGGGTATTAAGGCACATATGAGACTGCACCATGTCGCCCCATGTGGTCAGACTGTAATTTGTGACCTAACCCGGGATTTTTTTTACACATCCTTGACTCAATCCTTTCACTTTGCTGCCTAAAAACCCCACCTTGGGGGAATTCCTCTCTTTTCTTCGGGTAGGGGTACTATGCCCACCCCAAAGCATCTTGTCCCCATGTTGATGAGGACAAGGGCCTCTTCCCCACAACCCTGGGCTATCCCTACCACCAAAAAAGTGTTAAAAAAAATAAAAACACACACAGTTTTTGATATTTCCTTTATTAAAAATAAAAATAAAAGTCCCCCCAATGTAGATCGTCAATCATAACGTTGACGCCACTGCCGAAACCGAAAAAAAAATCTGTGCATGCTGGGTCGGTGACGTCACTTGGGGCAGAGACACCAGGTGATGTTGCCAGGTGGCCCCACCCCTTACCTATTTAAAAACTGTCAAACTGTGGGGCCGGCATTCCGTGGTTATCCTTCGTTTTTCTTCTTTTGGGTCCGATAATGCAGTAGCCATTGTGATTGACGATGGATCTACATGGGGGACATTATTTTTTTTCTATTTTTAATAAAGGAATTGTCAAAAACAATGTGTGTGTGTGTTTTAATTATTTTCAATTCTTTTTTGGTGAATGGGTAGGGTTACTATGTACTCATTCACATGGTGGGGGTGCTAGGATCTAGGGGCCCCCTTGTTAAAGGGGCTTCCAGATTCCAATAAGCCCCTTGCCCACTGACCCCCACAGACCCAAGGTTGTAGGAAGGAGGCCTTTGTCCCCATCAACATGAAGACTAGATGCTTTGGGGTGGGGGGGCAGGGCATGTGCCTGGTATGATTCAGGAGGGGGGGTGATCGTTCATCCCCCCTTTCCTGGCCTGCCGAGCTGCATGCTCGGATAAGGGTCTGGTATGAATTTGAAGGGGGCCCCGCGTTAAAAAAAATCTAAATTTTCTATTGCCGGCAATCTTATTTTTTCATTCGGCTGTCAGTGGGGAAGCCCATTGACAGCTGATGACTCATCCCTTGTTAAGGACGCAGTGGCCAGCTTCCTGGGCTGCTCCTTAACAACCAGCTATTCACTATGCCCTGAAAGCTTTGCCCAATTAGGGCTTAGAATGTGCTGTTCAGAGCACAGTGCACTGTGGAGCGTTCAGCAGGCGAACATCCTGCCAAGCGCCCCACAAATTCGGGTGTTCGCCAGAACTTTTTCTCAGCCCAAACTGTTTGCCCAACTCTAACAGCCAGGTAGCGGGGTTCTAAATCAGAAGACAGAAATGAAATTGGGACAAAAGCCTGGAGGGCTGTGAAGCAGAAACAGCTTTGAGGATACAAGCCAAGGTCGGTGACAGCCAGGGTCCAAAGGTACAGGGCAAAAGGCAGAAAGCAGAGTCAGATAGGGAGGTTTAGGTCACAATGAGTAGGTAGATGTTCAGAGGCAGATCTGAAGGCAAATAACAGGTTAGGTCACAGCTAATCAGAAACTAGTAAAGACCATTCATAGTTTCTCTCTATGTATTGCTCTAGTTTATATAGATTGTTTGGCACCAATACTAGTGCTGAGCATATATGCTCAGTGGTCACTTTTTGCATAGATGCACATGCTGTGATATGCACAAGTGCATGTGCCTGCACTTGTTTTCTTGTGCTAAACAAACCAGACCTTCCTTAAAGAAGGTCTCTTGGCTACATTTTCTGATGATGGTAAGATTCTCTGTAATGCCCAATGTGCCTCTTTTCCTCAGATACATGGCTGGGAGAGCAGTGATGGTGGTGACTGTTTAAGTCATGCTTGTAAAATGTATTTTAAAACACAGGCTCTGCTGCAGGCAGCACTTACCCCATTCACACCTCAGTGTTTTGTAGCTCAATTTCCATATCAGACCCGAAGGGCCTGGTATGGATTTTAGGGGTACCCCCACACATTTTTTTTTTAAATTTTGGTTTGGGGTTCCGCTTAATATTCATACCAGACCCAAAGGGCCTGGTAATAGGCTGGGGGGAACCAAAGCTCTTTTTTTCAATGGGTTTTATCTATATTGCCGAGACCCGACAATTCTTTACAGCTGTGATTAGTTTTAAATGACTATTTTTCCTTTAGAAATGTCATTTTGCTGCGGTACTGTTCTAAACACAGGAAAAATGCACCACTTTATAGGCATACTATAAACACCCCCAGGCAAAATATTTAAAGGAATATTTCATTTTTATTTTTACTGCTCCCAAAAAAAGGGCCGTTTTAAAAAAAAATTTTGCATTGATACATGTCCCCAAACACTTTTTTTGACAATAACTTGCATATAAGCCTTTAAAGTGCCTTTAGCGCTTTTGATTTTTCATGTTAGTTTCCCATAGACTTTAACGGTGTTCCGGCAGCTTTTGAATTTGCCGCGAACACCTGGATCTGACATGCTTCCCATCTTATGTAAATAAGGTATGGGAAGGGGAGTGCTGCAATTTTATGGAAGGGACAGACCTGCCATGCCTGCTGGGTAAAGTGGAGGAAAGCTGTACATCTGATCTGATGTCGGCGGTACGCACCAAACTGCTGGGAAAAAATCTTCTAGCTTACATCAGTATAAGGTGTGCATCAAACTGATATAATTTTCCATATACATGTTCCACACAGCCAGATTATTAAAAAGATGACAAAAATGGATCCCATAGCTCAACGTATTTTCTGAATGTTACTTCAGGATTGGATGCCACCAACGTAAGATCTATAAGCTAAAACAACAAATTCACAACATATATTAAAGCACTCCCTAAAAATAAGGGGAATACAATACTATACATACTAGTCTCATTTATAGAACAGATGAGAAATGCGTGCAATGTAAAGGTGACAGTGACAACAACTTAAACACCAATAAAATACATGGTAACATGAAAAATTAACCCATGTGAGTATCTAAGGTCAATAAATGAAAATGCCACCAGAATCGCATGTTTTTCAAATGCTTACACATGTGGGTTATGGATCTCCAACCACAGGAGCCTCGATCCCAAGTGAAAAGGAACCACCCTCTCTCTGACCCCTTCAATTTATCCTCAGAAGGAACCAAGCCCCTCCTAGCACCATTTATGCTCACAGCTATTCAGGGACAAAAGTCCCACTATCCAAGCCCCATAACATGTTGGCAAGATGGTGCTGGGGCCTCATCCCATGGCGAAGCACAATAACGCTATAGGTGCATGAGCGTGAACATACTATGCTGGCCTAATTATGTCATGTGTGCCACATGTAACGCACTACACTGGCAAGACATGGTGCCAATGCAGATGGATTCCACTGCCTCATCGCCTAACATAATGGTGGAGGTGGAAGGTAGACTCCTTACCCTGCCCATCAAACATGGGAGAGCTAGGGTGAGAGTCCATCGCAACTCCCTGAAATTGAAAGCCAGACTACAAACAGCAATCCCAAAGGAAATCACTTGTAAATATTCTCTCTTTAATTAGCCCATTAAATAATCAAACTAACATAATCCATTGTAAATATCATGTGCCCACAAGTACCTGCATTCACAAGATTCAATGTCCTTATGAAGGTAATTTCAAGGAACATACATTATACAAAGACTGACTAGGTCATAATATTATCAAAATTATAATAGAATAAAAAATGAATCTCATCATATCAACCAGGTAAACTTAAACTCAACATCAAATGGTTGATTAGGCATCAGATCACAGAGGTGCAAAGGTGTCTTCCACCTAAATACACTCATATAAAAATATAAATGTGATCTGGTGCCTATAATGCTAAGCCTCCAACCCGATACAACTCATACACAAAACAAAACATTGGCCCATGGGACTTTAAATGAGGCATAACATATTGGCAATAAAATATCAATTTACAATGAATAAGAATCTTACACATACATGTTATAGTTATTTAAAATAACAAACTGGTTCGTTACAACTAGCATACATCAGTATAAAGCATGCATCAAACTAATATAGTTTTCCATATACAATGCTGCGAAAAATATTTGCCCCCTTTCTGATTTAAAGTCATTTAAAAGTACTTGCGGCTATAATGAATTGTTGGTCCCGGCAATACAGATAAAAGTCATCGAAAAAACGGCATGGGATTCCCCCAGTCCATTACCAGGCCCTTTGGGTCTGATATGAATATTAAGGGGACCCCTGAGCCAAAATGTAAAAAAAAATTGTGTGGGGCCCCCCCAAATTCCATACCAGACCATTCAGGTCTGGTATGGATATTAAGGGGAACCCCGCGCCAAAAGTTTTAAAAAAATGGCGTCGGGGTCCCCCTCAAAATCCATACCAGACCCTTATCTGAGCACACAACATGGCGGGCCGCAGGAAAAGAGGAGGGGAAGAGAGAGCGCCCCCCCTCCTGAACCATACCAGGCCACATGCCACATACGGTTTAAAGGAATATTTCACTTTTATTGTTTCACATTAAGCATTATTAAAATCACTGCTCCCGAAAAAACGGACGTTTTTAAAACTTTTTTTTTGCATTGATACATGTCTCCTGGGGCAGGACCCGGGTCCCCAAACTTTTTTTATGACAATAACTTGCATATAAGGCTTTAAAATGAATACTTTTGAT
The DNA here is from genome assembly GCF_042186555.1 of Aquarana catesbeiana. Classification (NCBI taxonomy): domain Eukaryota; kingdom Metazoa; phylum Chordata; class Amphibia; order Anura; family Ranidae; genus Aquarana; species Aquarana catesbeiana. The sequence continues at coordinate 578,171,813 of NC_133327.1, forward strand.
TTTTCATGTTAATGTCCCATAGACTTTAACGTGTTCCGGTGGCTTTCGAATTTGCCCCCAACACCGCATATTGTTTGGTGTTCTGCAGGACATCCGAACAACCACAGTTCGGCCTGAACTTATGCTCAGGCCGAACCGTTTTCCCATCCCTAGTCAAAAGCATAAGATCTGTAAAAGAAAAAACAAATTCACTAAATATGTTAAAGCACTCTCTTATGCCCCATACACACGGTCCGATTTTCCGACGGAAAATGTGTGATAGGACCTTGTTGTCGGAAATTCCGACCGTGTGTAGGCTCCATCACACATTTTCCATCGGAAAAGTTTGGGAACAGGCTATAAAATTTTCCGACAACAAAATCCGTTGTCGGAATTTCCGATCGTGTGTACACAAATCCGACGCACAAAGTGCCATGCATGCTCAGAATAAATAAAGGGATGAAAGCTATTGGCTACTGCCCCGTTTAGAGTCCCGACATACGTGTTTTACTTCACCGCGTTCAGAACGATCGGATTTTCCGACAACTTTGTGTGACCGTGTGTATGCAAGACAAGTTTGAGCCAACATCTGTCGGAAAAAATCCTAGGATTTTGCTGTCAGAATGTCCGATCAATGTCCGACCGTGTGTATGGGGCATAAAAGTAAGGTGAGTACAATACAATACATACTAGTCTCCTTTATAGAACAGAACTTACAGACCAGCTTGAAAATTGACCTAAAATAACACCTTCAAATGGCGACCACGTAGAGTGTCTGATTGGAGAGTTGTGGAAGGGAACCATGGTACCCAATGGGAAAACCAAGGAGCAGCACAGGAGGATGCATAGAATTTAAAGATACAAAATCCCAAGAAGCAGTGAAGAAGAATTATATGTGTGTAATGAAGCACCAAGTGCTATGCACAGTAAAAGGGGAATATCGCAAAAAGGGGGTACTCCTCTATATATAAGTATTACACCTAGGAAAAAGACAGAAATAAGGAAATGAAAGGGTAAAGGTAATCCAACATAGGTGAACCAGAAATGTGTGCAGTGTAAAGGTGACGGTGACACACCTTTAAAGGATAAGTTCACCTTTTCGGTCAGAATTTCACTTTTCATAATAAAGAGAAGCATTTTCCAATGCCATTTCGGGCCCAGCCATCCCAATGTGATTTTCTCTCACTTACCTTATCCACAGGAAGTGTAAAATCTTGTCAATTTGTTTGAATTTTTAAAAGGATTTTCAGATTCCATCACTTCCTATAGATTCTCTTAGCTTTCACTTCCTGTCCTCCCATCTCCCAGAAGCCTTTACTTCCACAATTCTGGACCACAACTTCCTCATTACAATACTACCTTCCACCCACTTCCTATACAATCTGATTGTACAATCTTCTTTAGATCTCCCCTCAGCTATGTAGTACAAGGGCCTGTCTAATTTGATACAAATTGAATGGATTATTCAGGTGTATCGTCCTATTCCATAGTTCTGGTAAATTTAATGGAAATTGTACAGAGATTGTACAATCAGATTATATAGTGTATGGCCATGTTTATACAAGAAAAATGTGAAAAAGCCTTCGCGCTACTAAATGTGCTGTATAAGACTATTATAAGCCAAATAATAAAATCAAAAGTGAATAATCAATACATAAAGTGTATACAGTGCATAAAAGTGCAGTCTAGTATATCAATAACAGCTGTCTGCAGCAGAACCTAAAGTGTATCACAATCCACTCTCAGTTAAATGGAAACATAATGTGATCCCGCGCTACAACAAAAACATAAAAAATAATATTCCACTATATGTAGTAAATAAACCTGCAGTGTCTATAAACCTAAAGTGTTTCTCATTCCATAACAAAAAAAAGTGTAAGTGTAAAAATTAGAAACATAAATATATAAATCAATCCAAGGGCATGAAATAAAGAATAATATTAGTCTCTTAATAAGATCTTCAAAAAAATTAATAAAAGTGTAAAAATGTGTTCTTCAAGAAAGGTGTCTACAAAAAGGGATCATGCATAAATAGTTCCAGCAAAAGCAGTGGGCAGGGAGAGTTATAAATCCAAAAAGTGAGCTCACAGAGCCCTCACCTTCATAGCTTGAAAAATCAGCATGTAGTAAACAGAGATCAGTTCCGTTGTTACAACTTCAACCACCAGGGGGTCCTCTGTTCCACTGTATGCACGACCATCCAAAGTGTCAGTCTAAGCCCATAGATGAGAAATGATCTTGTTACGCCGATATCGACCACTAGGGGGCCATCTACTCCACCAAATGAGCCACTTCAATTAGACTTCCCATCCCCTGATGAAGTCACGTGATGACGTAATGCGTAGGGAGTAGCCGTAGGTTGAAGTGCACCGGAAGTGACGTGAGAGTGGCGTTCAGATGCCTTATTTGCTGATTCATGCTTGTTTTTAACGTTTTACTGTAAGAGTCCAACTTTTTCATTGAAATAAACCTTTTATGCTATAATATACTACACTATTGGAGCTTTTTCTCTCTCCTACCTTTTGCCTTTCACCTCCATCCCCCCCCTCGAGCAGAGGTGACGAGGTCGGATGAGGACTTGGATGGGAAGTTTAATTGAGGTGGCTCATTTGGTGGAGTAGAGGACATAAGGCATCTGAACGCCACTCTCACGTCACTTCCGGTGCACTTCAACCTACGGCTACTCCCTACGCATTACATCATCACGTGACTTCATCAGGGGATGGGAAGTCTAATTGAAGTGGCTCATTTGGTGGAGTAGACTACCCCCTAGTGGTCGATATCGGCGTAACAAGATCATTTCTCATCTATGGGCTTAGACTGACACTTTGGATGGTCGTGCATACAGTGGAACAGAGGACCCCCTGGTGGTTGAAGTTGTAACAACGGAACTGATCTCTGTTTACTACATGCTGATTTTTCAAGCTATGAAGGTGAGGGCTCTGTGAGCTCACTTTTTGGATTTATACCTCTCCCTGCCCACTGCTTTTACTGGAACTATTTATGCATGATCCCTTTTTGTAGACACCTTTCTTGAAGAACACATTTTTACACTTTTATTAATTTTTTTGAAGATCTTATTAAGAGACTAATATTATTCTTTATTTCATGCCCTTGGATTGATTTATATATTTATGTTTCTAATTTTTACACTTACACTTTTTTTATTATGGAATGAGAAACACTTTAGGTTTATAGACACTGCAGGTTTATTTACTACATATAGTGGAATATTATTTTTTATGTTTTTGCTGTAGCGCGGGATCACATTATGTTTCCATGTTTATACAAGTACATAGGAGGGACTAGATGGAGACACTCAGGTGCCAGACCTCGTTCACATCTCCACTTAGAGAAAACTCACATTCCCATGTGCGTTTTCTTTGGGTGTTCTGGAGCATTTTCACTCATCAAGCATAGTGCAGCCCATTCAATTAAATGGGCTGCTCTGCACATGACAATCGCTCCAGAGAAGCTCCAGAACTTTCTTTGGAGCGGGAAATGGTGCATTACCACAGTTTTTGTTGCATTTTCCACACTTGGGATGCCTTTAACATGTAATAACTACACAAACATGATGCATATTTGCAGCGTTTCTGAAACGCATGGCAAAGTGCGCATTTTCTGTGTGGTGTGCCATGCATTTGGAAACACACAGGTATGAATGGAGCCTCATTGTTCTTGTGTAAATGCACCAATTTCACATTCAGGCCCATCCACAACTAGAGTAGTGGGAACGCATGTTTTTTGGCCCATTTTTCCAGTGATATACATAGGGTAGTCCATTGATTTCAATGGGCTGCGCTACATGTAGTAAAGTAAAGTAGCTCAACTAGGTAATGTTAGGTGTATAAATGTGGCCATACACTATACAACCTGATTGTACAATCTCTGTACAATTTCCTTTAGATTTACCAGAACTGGGGAAGCCAGGCAAATGCATGTGTGGAGAAATGTCAAGGATGCTGTGAAAACTTAGTTGATGGGTTAAGGGTGTGCTAATAGGGTCAGCTGGTAAACTCCTTCCTGTGTCTTACTGGTTCCTCTGTCTCTGTCTGTATACCAGGGAGTATCAAAAGCCTTCTAAGAAATACAGCAAGAACTTAGGTAAGATCTTGTTCTCAAAATCAAAGAAAACTTGTATTTTTCCGTAATCGAGGTACATTAATAATGTATTGGTACATGGGGAGCTGGATTTTAGAAAAAAAAGGTGAACTTGGCCATTAACACCAATAAAATTCCTGCTAACACTAAAAATTAACCCATGTGAGTATCTATGATAAGTAAATGAAAGTGCCAATAGAATTGCATATTTGCCAAATGTTTACACATGTGAGTTATGGATCTCTAAACGCAGGAGCCTTGGTCCCAAGTGAAAAGAACCCACCCTCCATCTGCCCCTCAATTTATCCTCAGAGGAGAAACAAGCCCCTCCCAGCACCATATATTTCCACAGCTATGCAGAGACTAAAATCCCACCATCCAAGCCCCATACCATGTGGGCAAGATGGCGCCATGGCCTCATACCACACTGAAGCGCGATAACGTCATGCTTGCATACACGTGAATGTACTATGCTGGCTTGATGATGTCAGATGCGCCACATGTATCTTTAAATTCCATCTATGCAACGTCTTGTGCTACTCCTACTACCATGGTTCCCTTCCACAACTCTCGGGTCAGACTCTGGCCAATGTTGGTCACCATTTGCGTTATTTTAGATTCATTTTCAAGCTGGTCTGTAAGTTCTGTTCTATAAAGGATACTAATTTGTATAGTATTGTACTCCCCTTATTTTTAAGGAGTGCATTAATATATATTGTGAATTCATTTGTTGTTTATAGATCTTACGTTGGTGGCATCAACTCCTGAAAAAGTGAAGCAACCTTCATGAAACGCGTCAAGTTTTAGGATGCATTTTTGTTATGTTTTAATAATCTGGCTGTTTGGAACATGTTTATGTAAAACTATATCAGTTTGATGCACACTTTATACTGATGTATGCTAATTGTAACGAACCAGCTTGGTATTTTGAATAACTTTCAAATGTATGTGTAAGATTTTTATTTGTTGTCTAATAAATTTATATTTTATTACCGATATGTTATGCCTCATTTAAAGCCCCATTGGCAAATGTTTTGTTTTGTGTATACTTTAGGTAATAGTGTGGCCTTGCATTATTACATTTGCAGGAAGGACACCTAGAGTTTGGCCAGGACTTGTGGCTGTAATGTGTTGCTCAGGCCCTTTTGGAGTGGTGTAACTAACTAGTTAGTGCTGTCAATTTAAAACCAAGTGCTGTGCACCTTGCACTTGCCTGTATTTAGCGCTAAGGAATTATGCTCGTTTCTGTTATTTTTTTATGGACAGCTGCACTTTAATTATTAGCAATGTATAACACATTTTACAAAAAAATTTAAGTAACATTTTGCTTATAAAGGATAAAATGTCTTTACAATCAAAAATGAAAAATGGATATGCCACATCATTTGCCTATATACATGTTAGTTTTTATTTTTTCCTCCAATTATTTTTCTTACTGTCACCATATATCAACAAACAAGATGCCTATTAGACTACAGAATATGTCATGTACCATCTGAAAATTTCAGGAATTTAGTTTAATAGCAGCACATACGCTGTTCATAATTTGTCATTGCACATATAATGAAACACGAACGACCTCTGCTTTAGGAGTGATTCAATAGATTCTCCTTTTCTTTGGCCCCTGAAGCATTCTAAAGCGATTGTCCAATTGTTTCTTTTTATTTGCTGTAAGCACGTTTAAACAATTGCTGTATGTAAGCACTCCATATAGCACAAGGTCTCTTTTTCTTGTAAAATGAATAGCTATATCAGATAAAAACTGTCTACAAATGTCATATGCAATATGGATCTCAAAATGTGGACAAAAAGTAAAAGGAAACAACTGAAATACTGAGTAAAAAAGCATCAATTTTACAAGTATGTTGGAAGATTATGTGATAAACAGGGAGTCATGACATACAGTTATTTGAGAATATAATACATAGCTACCTTGACCTGTAAGAAATGTTTTAACTTGAGCAGAATCTTGTTATTTTTGATCGTTTAGTATAGATTATTGATTTTGGTGAGCACATAATACCACCTTTTATATAAGTCTTTTTAATATTATGATATTTTTTATATATAGTAGTAATATACAAGAATATTGCCTTTTCTTATGTGAATGAGAAATTAAAATTGACCCTATTTGCCATGTTTTTAACATGTGCTTATAAAGTCCCATTTCAGCCTATCTGCCAACTCCATACACTCCCCACCACCACCATCCCTAACTAATCTTTGCCTTTAAAAAAATGCTACCTAAATACTCTTTTTACCCACCTAAATTTACTGTCATTTGACATTCCAGTCTCGAGTCTTCTCTCTTCATTTGTGTACATATGGGGCCTTTCTTCTGGTGTCCACATCACTGCTTGAGTGACCTGGACATCTCCTATTGGCTGTCTAGTGGCAGATTCCTCTCAGGATCCAGGGACCAGCCACAGGGGGCGTATCTGCATCACAGGATTATCTGTCCCCCACACCCAAAACAGTGCCACAATGGACCAAAATCGTGGACTTAATTAAGCAAATCTTCACTTCATCAGGTGAACGATAGGAAGGGATTAATTTTTGCTTAACCACTTGCCGATTGGCTCATGCCGATATACGTCAGCAAAGTGGCACAGGTGCACAAAACAACGTACCCATAAGGCACTGTGTTATCCGCGACCAGCACACACGCCTCTGGTGCCTGTGGGTCCCACGGACTCGATGTCCACCGGTGGCCCACGATCATGGTATGGAGAGGCAGAACGGGGAGATGTCTATGTAAACAAGGAATTTCCTTGTTCTGCCTAGCAGCATGACAGGGATCTACTGCACCCAGTGATCGGGAGCAATGATCTCTGTCATGTTCTAGTTTGCCCATCCCCCTACAGTTAGAACATGCTCAGGGAACACAGTTAATCCCTTGATCGTCCCCTAGTGTTTAACCCCTTCCCTGCCAGTGACATTTACACAGTAATCAGTGCATTTTTGTAGCACTTATCGCTGTATAAATGCCAATGGTCCCAAAATAGTGTCAAAAGTGTCTGATCTGTCCGCCGCAATGTCGCAGTCATGATAAAAAATCGTAGATCACTGCCATTACTAATAAAAAAAAAATTATTAATAAAAATGCCGTAAATGTATCCCCTATTTTGTAGACCTGATAACTTTTGCGCAAACCAATCAGTATATGCTTTCAAAATTGACGCCTTTTTTGTTTATAGCGAAAAAAATAAAAACCGCAGAGGTGATCAAATACCAAAGGGTGATCAAAAGTTCTATTTGTAGGAAGAAAAGGATGTACATTTTGTTTGGGTACAAGGTCGCATGACCGTGCAATTGTCAGTTAAAGCGACACAGTGCCGTATCGCAAAAAAGGCTTGGTCAGGAAGGGGGTAAATCCTTCCGGGGCTGAAGTGGTTAAGTTGGTGTTCAACATCTTGTTCTCTAAAAACATCCTCACAAGCCACTCCCCAACCACCAGTAGCAGAATGTACTGCTGTGTAACTGATATACTCATTATAGACATGTGCAGAACAGAAAAAATAGTTTTATATTGTTTTGGATAGATTAGTAATGTTACTAATTTCATTTAGTTGATAAGTTTTGGATTTTGTTTAGTTTAGTTTTCATTAAATATCACCTTTATTATTCTCTAACGAATTCCAAATTTTCAGAAGGATTCAAATTCGGATTGGTCGAACAATAATCGACCGATTCGAATTCTGTGTGGAGAATAGCTGTTTTTTAAGCAGTGAGCTGGGAAGTTGGCTATTGCCTCCTTAACAAATGATGACTCATCATCTGTCAATGGGCTTCCCCACTGACTGCTGAAATGTATACAATAAAATGGCAGCAATAGAAAATTTATAAAAAAAACAGAGTGGGTCCCCTCCCCCAATCCATACCAAGCCTTTCGGGTCTGGTACTAATTTTAAGGGAAATCCCATGCCAAAAGGTAAAAAAAAGGCGTTGGGTCCTCCCAAAATCCATAACAGACTCTTATCTGAGCATGCAGCCTGGCAGGTCAGGAAAGGAGGGGGAAAGAGCGAGCGTCGCCCCTGAGCCCCCCATGCCAAAGCACCTTATGGGGACAAGGGCCTCTTCTCCACAGCCCTAGGCAGTGGCTATGGGGGTCTACGGACAGGGGGCTAATTGGTATCTGAAAGCTCCTTTTACAAGATGGCCCCCAGATCCAGGCCTCCCCCTATGTGAATGAGTATTGGGTACAGTCACCCTGATTTAAATAAGATTGGGGGGGAACCCAACGCTTTTTTTTCAGAATTTTCTATTGCCGGCATTCTTTTGTTTACATTTCATCTTTTAGTGGGGAAGTCTGTTAGCAGCTGATGAGTCCTTGGTTGTTAAGGATGCGTTGGCTGGCTACCCAGCCCACTGCTTGACAACCAGCTATTCTTCACACAAAATTTGATTCTTTTTTGACTCATCCGCATTTGAATCATTCTGAAAATGTGGAATTCAATAGAAAATAAATAAGCAAAATTTGTTAATATTTCATTTGGAGATTTGAATACATCTGAATCTCAGAATAACCAAAAATTTGTCCGAATTTGTATTGGTACCGAAACGAAACGCACATGTCTATTCAGTATAACAGCATCCTTGACTACTGGGAATTATTGTATAGACAATAGTGTTCACCATAGGTAGCTGGGTTCCTGCCAAAGTAGTAATAGAATAGGCTACAGTGTTATTGAGGTTAACATAACTATAAACCTCCAGCATAACCATCACATTTTCCCAAAATTTAATCTATTAAGATCAAGTGACACTGGCAGGGATATTGGAAATATTTGATACATATTTTGACACAAATGCCTGCTTTAACCTTAAGGCCTCCACTGCAGCCTGAAAATGCTCAGTACAGCTTATTTTTTTACTGAGGTAAAATACAACCCATTAATTGTAATGTGCCTATGCATACAGGCATGTAAACAAGCACCGTGTATTCTTTTGGTCAGTAATTTACACCTCATGTGTGCAAATGCACACAGATTTGTCCATTGACATTGTCAATTTGGTAACAAGCTTCCGCGCATGTGCAAAAATGTGCGCAATTTTGTACGAACACATATGCTCGAAAATGCGAGAAAAAACATTAACAAAAAATGTCTGAAAAAGTAGATGCTCAAACAGGAGTATTGTGTTCAAGAGGCCTTAAAGAACCTGAAAGTTTCCCATGCGTCTCAGGAACTTTGGATGCATTTGGGTTCTCTGTTTTGCACACTTGCTGAAGCTGATATTAGAATGTCTCTCTTTCCCTGCAGGATTTTTTTAATTAATTGTGTATAGTGAATACTATAAGAAATCAACATGAACACCTAAAATTCTTAGGTGAACAACAACAGTCAGTTATGGCTCAGAGATAGCTTGTAATATCTCACCATGTAAGCAGATAAGAATGCAGGGACTCACAATGCTCTATTTATAAATAACCATTTTGGATGGCTTTCTCCTTTAAATTATAATACTGTGAGTGACACAGCATAGGATTCAAATATAACATTTACTGTAAATATTTTAAAACTTGGGTGCGCATGCGTGGCGCCGAGCGTGATGGACGTCTGATGGTGTCCCGGGACTATAACGGCTTCTAGAGGGCTATATTCACCTATCTTCGCAGCGATTTTATCACCCCTCGAGCCCCTCAGACGTGGTGCATGCCTGCGAGAAAGAAAAAACCCAGAGGATCGTCTTAGCACACCCTGACACACTAGCTCCTCCGCACATGTGAGCTCGGCAGCATGTCTCAAAATGGCGCCGCAGGGAGAAGTAAGCCTCCGTCTCCTGCCTCCTCGCCAGGATACTTGCCGGACCAAGCACCGGTGCTGGACACTAGCCGTGAGTACACGGCCTCCCTCACTAAGACTGACCTGGAGACCAGCTTGGAGGCTATGTACTCCAGGCTGGCTGCTAAGTTCCAGACAGAGCTGCATAAAACCTCCCATACTCTCTCTCAGGAGATTGCGGCCTTGGGCTCCAGAACGGAGAGGCTGGAAACGAAACATGATGAGCTGGTGCTTGCATACAGTGACCTCTCCAGAGAACATGAATCTCTGGCCTCTGCCTTCTCCCTGATTCAATCCCAAATAGAAGACCTCGACAACCGTAATTGTCGCAACAATTTGCGCATACGAGGTATCCCAGAATCGATGACAGACCTCATCCCAACAGTGATCCGCCTATTTAAATCTTTTCTCCCAGATGCTGAATCGGCGTCCTTCACTTGCGACCGCATACATAGAGCCCTCAGACCGAAACCACCTGACAATAAACCTCCTAGGGATGTGGTTTTATGCATGAAGGACTTTCTAATCAAGGAGGATATTCTCAGAGCCGCTCGCAATAAGCAACGCATCCTGCTGGACGATCATACTATCCAAATATACCCAGAAATTCCCCCCGCAACCCTGGATAGACGAAGGGGAATGAGAGAGGTCACTATAGCCCTTCAATCCACTCACATTCGCTACAGATGGGGCTTTCCCTTCAAGCTGGTGATTCCCCACAACGGCACCACATATTCTGCCACATCACTCCTAGAAGGCCAGGAGGTATTGGTTAAACTGGGCCTTCTTGATCCTGAAATCATACGCCGGCCACCTTCTACTCCCAGACCCTCACCTATTTGGCACACTCCTCCAACCAGGAGAGACAGACGAAGGATTCGATACGACGTCGGAGATAGAACTGAGGATCCCTTTCGATGATCTTCTTGGCATTTATAATGTTACCAAGTTTTTGCAGCAACCTGCACCTTGTTCCATGTTTCATTAGCTCAGATGTTGGTCCCTTGGAGCCGCGACATGTTCACCCCACCTAGCCTCGCAGACTCTGACTTTTTCTTTATTTTTTACTTCATAGTTCAGCCACATTTTACATTTTTTTTTGTTTCGTCATCACTGCAGGCAAGCTCTTCTCTGTTCGTCATAGAACGGAGCTACTGTTCGGCTGGGTTAGAGACCTAGCAGTCTCGTGAGTTGTGTTTCCTTTTGTCAGGTCAATTTCTTCTACCTGATCCAGTTTTAGGTTACAATGACATTTGCATGGTTACTGGACTTGTTTTTTTTCTTTTTTTCTTTCTTTTTTTTTTTTTCTTATTTTTCAGGTTTTAGTCAGCCTCCTCACTATTTTTGCATCCATACTTTGAAGAAACTTTGTTTCTATGAATCAATACCCACGTTCGCTACAGTGGTCTATATCTGTTATATGTTAATCTTTCCTGCTCTTCAGTGCATGAGTGTCTCGGCCCCTTTATAGGCTTTGGAGTGCAGAGTTTTTGCTACTGTACATTTCTGGACACTAAAACTTATCAGTTCTATAGTATTCTACAACTATTCCTATGGTGATTAACTGCATTTCACATAATGTGAAGGGATTTAACTCCCCAATCAAGAGGCGTAAAGCCTTTACATTTTATAAGCAGCTTGTAGCAAAAATTCTCCTCTTACAAGAGACACATTTTGCTCACTCCTTGCATCCCAAATTTTTTTACAGAAATTTTCCTCAAGCTTTTTATTCTCTGCACCAGTCAAAGAGTAGGTGCGCCGCCATACTCCTGCACTCTACCTTCCCTATGGAGGTAAAACAAGTTTATAAAGACAAGGATAGCAGGTTCGTGATTATCAAGGGGCTTATTCATAATAGAGAACTGACAATTGCTAGTATCTACGCTCCCAATGACTCCCCAGCATCTTTTTTTAAATCTTTCTTTGACCGCCTATCCTTTTATCAGTCATCGCATATGATAATAGGCGGGAATTTTAATATGGTGGCCAACCCTAACCTAGATAGATCTACCATGGCTCCCTCCCCTAAATCTTTTCCTCGATCGCTCTCCAGTGGTCTGCTGGACCATCAGCTGGTTGACTCATGGAGAGCACATAACATTGGTGCTAGGGAGTATACTTTTTACTCCCATCCCCATAATAGTTATGCGAGATTGGATTACATCTATACTACTCCCATTATTCTTGCCAACACCACTGATGCTAGTATTTATCCCTGTACCTGGTCAGACCATCATGCTACAGCTTTTACTACTAAGTTCATTAGACTAGCCCCCACCACTTACTCATGGCGGTTGAATGAGGCACTCCTTTCAGATCTGGTTGTGGAGTCAGAGGTAGCACAAGCTATTGAGGAATACTTTGACATTAATGCCATCCCAGAAACTCCTCCCTCCACGGTCTGGACTGCGCATAAAGCGGTTTTAAGGGGCAAACTAATTAGTATAGCCTCAGTCCAGAACAGAAATGACAGACATAAAATTTTATCCCTTACTAAAGATTTGGATAATCTTTATGAGAACACTAATTCCCTACACTTAGAATCCACCAGACAGTTGATTGACCAAAAGAGATTAGAATTAGACTCCATCTTGTCGAAGAGAGTGGAAAAGGCTCTTCGTTGGTCCAAAGCTAAATTTCTGCTCCACGAGGGTACCTCTTCTACTCTTTTCGCTAGAAAACTAAATCATTCTACCCGCCCTCCCCACGTTTATAGATTAATAACCCCCTCTGGTCATACTACCTCTCACCCCAGGAAGTCCTTAACATTTTTGAACAATTTTACTCTTCCTTGCTAGCGCCTTCCCAACTAAAACCCTCTCCCTCTGAGGAAGCTTGGTTTCAGAATATCCCCATACCATGCCTAACCCAACACAACTAGAAAAACTGAATACACCCATCATGCCTACAGAAGTCTTGAATGTAATAAAATCTTTAAAATCGGGATCGGCCCCTGGTCCGGATGGATTTTCCTCTCTCTACTACAAGAAATTTTCTGCCCTCCTTACTATCAGATTGGTTCATCTCTTCAACTGGGTATTGCAGGGTGGTAGTTTCCCTGAAGAGATGTTATTAGCCAATATGTCCTTAATACCAAAACTGAATAAAAATCATACCCTGCCCCAAAATTACAGACCCATATCGGTCATAAATAACAATTTAAAAATATTTAGTAGGGTCATGGCTGACAGACTAGCAAGTGTAATTCCCTCACTTATTTCCCCCTACCAGTCAGGTTTTATACCTCATAGACTGATTACTGACAATATACGTCTAGCTACGAATATAATACAAGATGCTAACCTGTTCTCGTGGAAGCTCTTTATGCTTAGCCTAGATATACAAAAGGCATTTGATAGTGTCTCATGGACATATATCACTTCTCTCCTACAACATATGGGCTTCCATGGTGAATTCCTTCAGGCTTTCCTTGCCCTTTATCATAACCCTAAGACGAGGATCAGACTCCCAGGCTGTAGCTCAGGATTTTATGGCCTGGGCAGGGGCACAAGACAAGGGTGCCCTCTGCCACCTTTGATCTTTGCCTTAGCTCTCGAACCCCTTGCCATAGCTATACTCCAAAACCCAGATATCTCAGGCTATTCTAAGGGCCACTCGTTGTACAAAATTGGAATGTAGGCAGATGATGTTTTGATGTTTCTCACTAATCCCCTAATTTCCTTACCAAACTTACTTCAGACCCTATCGAAGTTTGCAGAGATCTCGGGCTTATCGATAAATATGGCGAAATCAGTAACCCTGCCTGTGGGTTTTACATCTGAGGAATTACACCACCTCAAATTAGCCTACTCTTTTACTTGGGCCAAATCACACCTCTCGTAACTAGGTATTAACCTGACCGGGGATTTCTGCAAACTCTTTGAGGTTAATTTCCCCCCGATGAACTCTAAATTGAAAGGTATCCTCAAACTATGGTCACACCTGCGCATCTTGTTTCTTGGTAGAATCACTGCACTCAAGATGACAATCCTCCCTAAACTACTTTACCTTTTTAGATCCCTTCCTCTCAAACTTTCTAAAAACTACATACATACTGTCCAGACACTATTTAATAGATTTATTTGGCGTGACAAACCCCCACGATTTGCCAAAGAAGTTTTGTACTGTTCGTCTAAAAGGGGTGGTTTGGGTGTCCCTCAGGTATGGTTTTACTATCTAGCCAGCAGATATACACAACAAGCCCAATGGAACATTAACAACTCCAAAGTCCCCTGGGTCCAATTTGAACGTGAGTCCATCACTCCCCGGTTTCTCCCAGGTCTTATGTGGTCTAACAATCCGGTTGGAACGGAATTGGGCTCTAAGAATTTGATTGCTCATGCAGGCCTACAACTCTGGGTCCAATACAAAAAAACCTATAAACTCATATCTTTAACACCCCTAGGTGCCTCATTTCTAGGAGACCCTAGATTCTCCTCGGCCTATGATAGACCCTCTTGCTTCCAACTTTGGATCGATTTAAATCTAACTACATTAGATAAATTTCTTTTAAACTCAAAATTCATCTTGTTTTCCCATTTACAAACGACTTATCATATCCCAGCCAGTGAATTTTTCCACTTTTTACAAATACGACACTTCTTCCAACAGCACTATCCTGGCCCTATCTCGAACTCTACGACACTATTTGAAGACCTTTGCCACACATCACCTCGTCAAAAGGGTCTCATCTCAATGGTCTATAACCACTTAGAAGCTACTACAGAAAACCCTACCTTAAAGTATAGAACATAGTGGAAACTGGAACTAGGTCTTGAAGACGATGACTTAGGCTGGGTAGACTGCTGGAAAAATTTGTGCAGGTGTACTAAGTCCATAATGGTACGTGAAACCGCTATCAAATTGATAACTCACTGGTACTACACCCCAATGTGCATACACAAGATTTATCCACAGTCCTCCCACCCATGTTTTAGGGGTTGTCCCCAACAAGGTTCCTTTTTTCATATCTTTTGGGAATGCGAGAAATTACAGCCCACTTGGAAGGAAATTTTAAAGTTGATAGATAAATTGGCAGGTAAACCTATTGGTCTGTCCTACCAACACTGTATTTTATTTCAATCCCCTCCAGACTCTCCCAAACCGTTGGTTAAACTGATTCATTCAATTTGTGTAGCCATGCAATGGGCGATTGCTCTACATTGGAAGTCACCATCTGTTCCATTCACACAAGTAGTCACAAGAATAGATCACATGATGCTGGCTGACAAGATTTATCAAACCTTACACGACTCTATCCCTCAGTATGATGCTAAATGGAATCCATGGTTCTTATTTAGACTCCAAGTCTGACCGTTTTATTTTTTTGGTATATTATTATTATTTTTATTATGATTTTGTTTTCTTCCCTTTTTGTCTCTCACTGTACTTCTCTTTACTCTGTTAAGCTAAGTCTTTCAGACTTCTTCAATTGTTTTACTAGGCATATTCACCAATATGGTATTATTTCTGTACCTAACTTATGTGAACGATATCTGTTGCCTGGATCCTATACGCTCATTGTTCTGATTGTCTTTATTTACCTATGTTCCCTTTTGTTACCTAATAAAAGCTTTTTGAAAACAAAAAAAAATTTAAAACTTGAAATTTATGTAATCCTGTGTTCATGAAACCATTAATATTCATATAAACTGTAGTAAACATTATTTTTTTGGAAACAAAATAAAAACTAGGGGTTTCTGTAAAAACATGAACTCAATCTGCATGGTTAATGGTGCTGGCATGTATTTCCAACAAGCAGCAATCCAAATAGATTCATGATTGGTGAGAGGTTTTTGGGGATTCAACCTGGCAACATGGATAGATTTGGTAACAAGGTAGTGATGTTGTTTGGTCCTGGATAAATGTTAGTTGGCTTTAGCAATCCAATTGTAAAAAAAATGAGTTTTTTTTTAAAGTGTATTTCTAGCCCCTAAACTATTGAGTGGAGAAACCACTAACCCCAGTGAGGTTGATTAAACCCTTGCATGCAAAGTAAATGTGCTTCAACATTAGACATGTGCACACTGAAATATTTTGTTTCGGAATTTTGTTTTCATCCAAAAAATAAATTTATTTAGTTACTCCCGAAATTCATTTTTATTTATTTCATTTTTCGTTAAAAATTGCATTAGTCTGAAAATCCTAATTAATTAAGGCTCGGATGTGTCATTGAAGGCTTATGGTGTCTGTCGAATGTTCAAAGAAGATTCGACTGAGCAGCTAAACTGTACGTGTACATTTCCGGTCGAATTGTCCGACTACAAGCTAGCTGTAGTAGAATTCTAATGTTGTATGACTAGTAATAATTATATTTATTAATTATTTTACTAGTCAACCAACATTAGAATTTTTCTATAGCCTATGGGCAGATGCATTTGACCAGAAATGTATGATTGCAGTGTCGTACAGTTTAGCTGCTCCGTCGAATCTTCTTAGAACTTTCACAGACACCATAAGCCAAAGATTCAATGTTTGTATGTTTTTCATTTCTTTGTCGAATCTTCGTCGTTCATGTTGAATGGTCTACTCTACCCCAACAGTCAGCCAACTTTCACATTCGTTTGTCAATCTCCAAGTGCAAAGGCGGACGCGCCATCCGACGTTGTGTCAGATATTGATGTGGCATTATAATATGGAATCTATAATAATAACCCCTCACCACAGCACGGACAGCCTCTGAGGCTATCACAACACTAGCAACACTAGTATCACTATCAAGTTCACAACACTAACACAATAGCAGCAGATTATTATGAAAAAGTTAAGTTGAACTGTAGCTTGCTTCACTATTGTTCTGCTGCTGTGCTTATGCTTCAATACTAATTAATTCAGGTTCTCTGACAAACGGACCAGCTAAGATTGACTGTCTTCTGAAATGATTCAGTGTGTGTGTCTCTCTGCTAGCAAATTGTACATGAAAGTAAGTTGGCTGTACGTGTGTACTTAGTTCTAGCTATTTTACTGCCCCTCCTCTTTGGTAATAATCGGCCAATAACATTCATCATCATCATTATTTTTATTTTACTTCCCCCACCCAATTCCAGCAGCGATCTTTTCTCTCTATATCCAATCTTTTCTCTCTATGTCGAATCTTTTCTCTCTATGTAGAATAATCTTGGACTAATAGAGTTAAGGTTAGGCACATTCGACCACAGGTTCGATAGACACAGATTGTTATTGTAAGCGTCATGTCGAATCTCCTATCTATATCGAACTGTTGTCACAACAAAAACGAAAATAAAGCATTTGTTTATGTCCGATCTTTTGGTTTTCGTATTCTGCACTTTCGTTATCGTTTATTAAAATGATAACGAAAATACCTGAAATTCGGATGAAAATGCATTCAGACGAAAAGGAATGCACGTGTCTATTCAACATTTCCTTGGTAATTTGGCCTGCAGTAGAATAGGTCAAGCCAAGGATCTAGATTATCATGCAGAGGTTTATCTGTTCAAGGTGCCATTGGCTTGGCTGCCAGTATTTTCATCCTGTGCTCCGGATTTGTTCTCATTGCTGCAATGGAGAGTGTATTTCCCTGTAGAGGCTGTGTTATTTTGAGTGTAAAGAGCTTTGCTACCCTCAAGAAAAGATGACAAAGCTCTGACTCGGTGCAGCTTGTTTGCCCCATTATAAGGACTGCTATTTCAAAAGCTTAAAGCCAAAATCTAGATAAATCTTAGGTATTGGTTTCAAGTGATATCAGGTTGAAACAGTGAGGGGATCTTAACAGCAGTAAAAATGTTGCTGAGGGTCTTACCCTCCCCAATGCTAAGTAAACCACACAGGAGGTAAAAGGCATACAGGCATCCAACACTCTCCGGAGTGTTTAATGCTGAAGACTATAGAGCTTGAAGCCAGTGGAGATTGGACTCATCTCTTGCCAGGGAGGTAATTATTTAGAGGCTTCTATTGCAGAGAGCTTTTTCATTTTTTACTTTTTGAAGCAAAATTAGCTGTGAGTGTCCATCTGCTTATATTCTCGTCACTACAGCAACCAACTACAATTTTGTAAATATTTACCAAAATCCTAATTCTTTTGCATTAGTAATTAGTGCACTTTTTTAAAAGTACTATACCAAGAGCCTAGTGCACAAATTACATACAGAATATTACAGGAAGTATGGCATCCAAAGCATGCCCTTAGGGTCCAGTCTTTAGGTGTTTATCCTGTTATGTGAGTGCTAACATCTAAAAAGTAGTTGATTCTACAGCATTTCAAATAATTCAATTCATTTTTTTGTGGAGGAGCGTGGGACACAGACACACAGGATGCTGTCTCAACATATTAAGTTAATTGTTTGACAGGCAAGTAAAGAGCTGTCAATTTTGCTATCTCTAAATGTTGCAGATGAGTCTTCTGGATCAGTCTGCTTTTTTACCTAGGTACAAAGTTTGATTCCTCAAAAAAGACAAAATGGAAGGCGTGTCTAGCTCTAAGGAAGGGGGTCTGCCCCTGAAACGTGTCAGATTTACCCTGTGATATGGTCCTGCACATGTCCATACACTGTGTGATTTTTATAGCTCAACTGAGAATTGTGTTTTGTGAGTACCCATTTTTATGGATTTTATTATTCATTAAATTGTAATTGGTAATGCACTAGGTGTGCGCGCCTTCCATTTTGTCTTTTTTGTAGTTTTGATCCGATTACCCATCTAAGGAAGGCAGCATCCACCCAGTCTTGGAATACCAATGTCCCTGTTGCCTTTTACTTTAGAAGACCCCTTAGCGCTGGAAGTGACTGTGTGTCTTTTTGTATTTCTAAAGTTTGATTCCTGTTTATCTTTGTAACCACTTCAAAATTCCCCATAGCTGCGCCAAGGGTCTTTTCTTGTCTGCATGAATTCAGTTAGACACTCTTGAATTCAGCTACTAGTTCTTCACAAAAAGTACTGCTGAACGTTTTTACTTTCATGTCCAAGAAAGCTATTTGAATCTGCTCAGTGCATTGAGCAATCAACTCTATGAAATAAGTTCCCAGGTTTCTATATCCATGACTTCTGTTCAAGTTCTAGTAATACTAGTGATGAGCAAACTGACCTGAGATTGG
This sequence comes from Aquarana catesbeiana, assembly GCF_042186555.1. Classification (NCBI taxonomy): domain Eukaryota; kingdom Metazoa; phylum Chordata; class Amphibia; order Anura; family Ranidae; genus Aquarana; species Aquarana catesbeiana. The sequence goes on from NC_133327.1 coordinate 578,190,729, forward strand.
TTTGCTGGAGGATTTACAAACTCGATCTGAAATCTGCAAATGCCTGATTTCTATTGAAGTCTATGGAAGACAAATCTTGTAATTTTTTCTGTCCTTTTAGCAGGCCAATTTGCAAACTTTTGGTGAAAATGACATGGGTAGCTGAGCACTACAATAGAAGGCATGTACAGTGGGAACGGAAAGTATTCAGACCCCCTTAAATTTTTCTTACTTTTTTTATTTAGCAGCCATTTGCTAAAATCATTTAAGTTCATTTTTTCCCTCATTAATTAATTAAACACAGCACCCCATATTGACAGAAAAACACAGAATTGTTGACATTTTTGCAGATTTATTAAAAAAGAAAATCTGAAATATCACATGGTCCTGGAGGGGCAGGAGGCGGAGCCTAGCGGAGCAGACATGCATTGTTAGAGCTCCACACCGCTGAGGAGAGAAGAGAAGGACAAAGCGGAGCCTGCAGACTCAAAAGGTATCCATTTGAACCTCTTTGCCCCTGGGAACAAACTGTGAAAGTTTGGGCAGGAAATATGGTACTGGGAGGAAACCGCGGCAGAAATAAAAATCACCTCACAAAGAGCTCACAGGCACTCACTGCAGCTGAAGCAGCTCCAGTCACCTCACAAGATACAGCATCAGGGCGCTCTCACAGACAGAAAATGTCACAGCAAGACTCTCCATTTGAGTCAGATACAGAACAAATCCTCTCACAAACTTCTCCACAAGCCTCCTCAGTATCCCCAGTAATATTATTACAATTTGAAAAGATGCTTCATAAGGCTTTAAAACAAACCTCAGACCAAATAACAAAAAGCCTAACCAAAGAAATAAGAGAGCTGGGAAACCGCACCGCAGCCTTAGAAATAAAAATGGATGAAATTGAAATTACAACCCAAGAAAATATAACAGAATTGGAACAATTAAAAAAGAGAATTTAATACTTCAAACTAAGCTCGAAGATTACGAAAATAGAGCCAGACGTTCAAACTTGCGCATAAGGGGAATACCTGAAACTGTGACAGACCTGCAATCTACTATTACTGCTCTATTACAAGAACTAAAGCCAGATATCCCTATTGAACGTTTAGAACTGGACAGAGTACACAGAGCCCTCACAGCCAAAAAGAAAGATGGACCCCCACGTGATATAATCACAAAATTTCATTATTACAGAACGAAAGAACAAATACTAATTGCTGCAAGAGAAAAAAAGGAACTTAATTTTCATGGACACAATTATCAAATTTTTGCTGACCTATCCGAACTTACTATTACTAAAAGACGATCCATGAAACCCCAACTAATGGAACTGCAACGCCACAACATTATGTATCAATGGGGCTTCCCCTTTTCAGTCAGATTTAACTACCAAGGTACAATTTACAGAAGCAGATCAGCAGATGAACTACAACAAACCCTTTTAAAATTAAATCTGACAGAACCCACAAGCAGCAACACTCCCACACGCAGAAAAATGGCATCATCTTCACCTTCAGGCTTTCAGAACAAAATTGGAATCATCATTCTCACAAAAGAGGCCGTTATGCCACATCATCCATGGACCAAGAAGATTCAATGGACTGACATCCTAATTCCTGATATCTCTTCATTTATTATACTAAGAGATGGTTCTCTATAAAAAACCTGTATTTATAACTGAATGTAACTGCATTCTGATAGTCACACACTGTGTGGGATCATGTTACATTCCAGTTATATTTCTTATTACGTCTGATTCATATAGCCTTTGAATATATAAGTGAAATAAGGAAATTCTTGTTCAGTTATATATTATCAGGTAATAATAATAGATTTATTACTTTTTAGGACAAATATGTTCAATAATCCAGAAGTAATGGAAGCTTTTTCTTTCTTTTCTTAAAACAAATATATTATTACCTAACTAGTTCCTAGAATTATGTTTTTGTTTATTTTAATCTGAAGCAATACAACCTCAATTTTATGAGTTAACATATCTAAACAGTTACATATGAATAAAATATGTAATTATTTACTCTAAAAGGGTTAAAATCCCAAAATAATTCAAACTATCTTCATCAATACCAAAGTTATTAACAGTACCTTTCTAACTGAATTATTTAGCCTAGGGCAAGACTAACCATATACAACCACCCTGGAATAAATAATTTCAACAAAAACTATATTCTGCACTCCAATTAATGAAACATCATTTTGATGTCTTTTGACATAGCACTTCTCTCCTGTAAGCGGAAGATCCGTGTACCCCCATTAGCCCTCCTCATTCTCCCAACCATATTATGTGGGAGTGTGACGAAGGCACTTATTCCCCTGAGAGAGATATTTATTCTCTTTCACGGGTAAATTGTGATTACTTGCAAAAAATAATTTATACAATGTATCATCTAATCTCATATGTTTTTTGTTTACTCTTTACTCCAGAATTCACTGGTTTCTTTTCTATCTATTCATCTCTTCAGTCCACACAGGTTGATCTGCGCAGTCAGCTCTGCATAACAAAAAGTAAGTCAAAACTATTTGATCTATTGCCATGGCACCACTGAATATACTTTCCCTGAATGTTCAGGGAATAAATGTCCCTCAAAAAAGGACCAAAGCCTTCCGTACTTCCCATAACAAGAAGGCTCACATAGTATGCCTCCAAGAAACACACTTCACCAAAGATTCTACTCCAAAATATATTTCTCCTTTTTATCAACAAATTTACACGGCTTCTGCCTGTACCAAGCAAAGGGGAACTCTAATTGCATTTCACCGATCCACACCATTCACCTTATCATCAGAAATTAAAGACCCAGAAGGTAGATACCTGATACTCATGGGTTATATAATGGATACAGCAATCACGGTGATTTCCTACTACGCTCCTAACAAACAACCTACACCATTCCTCTCACATATATTACAAGTGATTAATACACACAAAATAGGAACAGTGATAATGTGTGGGGATTCGAACCAGGTCCTCCTCCCATTTCTAGATAAATCACCTTTTACACCATCCAAAATAACCTCTAGATTACCTTTTTCTCAACTTCTTTCCAAATACAATCTGGTAGATTCATGGAGAGAAAGTAACCCAATGAAAAAGAAATTCACTTATTTCTCGCACCCTCATCAAACCTTCACCAGAATAGATCATATTTTTCTACTATAGCCTCAGCCATACCAAAAGCGCATGACCCAATGTGGTACTTACCGGACATAATGCTCAAACACCCACTACATCAGATGGCCATTGAACAAAGGAATACATATCAATTAATAATACAACAGACATCTCCCCAATAACACTGTGGGAAGCTCATAAGCCTGTCTTGCGTGGTACAATACAAAGACAAATGGCTCTATTTAAACGGGAACGCAAAAATCTAGCAAAAAAACTAGAACTCAATTTTAATGCAGCCTACATATCATTTCATGATAATCCATCTCAGAGTACAAAATCTCATCTGGAAAAATCTAGATTGGAATACGATCTATTTCTCACTGAGTCAGTTGATAAATCCCTCAAACACAATTTCTACATGAATACAAACAAACCAGGTACATATTTGGCTCGGGCATTAAATTCAACTAACAAATCTTTCAAACCAATACGTTTGAAATTATCAAAAAATGTTTACACTTGTAATCCAGTTAAAATAGTCCATAAATTTCACTCACATCTCGCAACTTTATACAAGACAAACAATTAATTTAATCCTACAGAGGCTGAATCCTTCTTCTCAAAAATAACCTTACCTGAGTTATCTCAGAATCAAAAAAGCAGTTTGGATGAGCCTATAACTATAGATGAAGTTGCTAACGCCATAAAAGACCTAAAACTTAACAAAAGACCAGGCCCAGACGGCTACTCGGCTTTATACTATAAAACATTCTCAGAAATACTCTCTCCCATTCTCACTAAAACTTTTAACAAACTTCTAGATGGACATTCTTTTCGGCAAGAAACACTAATGGCAATTGTTTGTATGATCCCAAAACCCCTTTCTGATGATACTTCCTGTGTGAATTATCGGCCTATCTCTCTGTTAAACCTCGATATTAAATTATTAGCAAAAATAATAGCAAAACGCCTCAATAGCATTATAGGAAAATTAATACATAGAGATCAAGTAGGCTTCATGCCAAATAGACAGGCAGGCGATAATATACGCAGGGCAGTGTTATTGGCACATATTGCTAAAAAACAGGAAAATCCCTTTATGTTTTCTATCTCTCGATATTACGAGGGCATTTGACACAGTATCCTGGCAATATATGCAATATTCATTACAAAAATGGGGTTTTGGACCCCACTTTTTAACATGGATCAAAGCATTATATAATAAACCCAAAGCCTATATAAAATATGCTGGATACAAATCTGAAGCCTTTAATATCGAAAGAGGTACCCGACAGGGTTGCCCATTATCTCCCTTATTATTTGCCCTTATACTCGAACCCATGGCCCAATACATCAGAACAAACCAAACTATAACTGGCATTGAAGTAGGAGGTATTACACACAAATTATGTATATTTGCAGACGATATATTACTTTTTCTATCATCACCACAGGTCTCTGGTCCTAACTTAATACCAGCTCTTGATGGATTTGCAGCCCTATCCGGCCTTATGATTAATCCTAAGAAATGCCTAGTGCTTAATATTTCACTCACAAACATGGAATTGATCCCGGCTAGGGCTGCACTCCCATTCACATGGGCAGAAAAATCAATCCCATATCTTGGAATTCATTTAACAGCATCTCATTCTGACTTATTCTCAACTAATTATCCTCCTGTATTAAGACAGATCACAAATCTAATAAAACAATGGTCGCAACTTCCTTTATCCTGGATGGGGGAGATTAATGCAATCAAAATGACTATTCTACCCAAATTGCTTTATCTATTCAGAGTCCTCCCTATTCCAATTCCTTCCTATTTTTTGAGAATAGTACAAAAAAGAGCAACTTCGTTTATATGGGGCTCTTCTAAACCACGTATACCTATACACACACTACATCTTCCCAAAAATAAAGGAGGCCTGGGATACCCTAATTTTACTAACTACTACAGAGCAGCACATTTGGCCAGTCTGTCCAAATACCATGCAAAACAGGAAATCCCATTATGGGTATTTATAGAGGCTTCAGAAAATGACCCTCTATTAATATCAAATTTATTATGGCTTGATCCTAAACACCGCTTTAAAATTCATAATCCCATAACTAAACACTTCTTATCTCTCTGGGATAAACTAAAAACCAAATATCAGTTACAATCTCCACACAATCCTCTCCTTTCTTTTATCAGAAATCCGGCCTTTTATCCGGCATGGATCTACCCAAATTCTTTTAAAGCTTGGACAACATCAGGCATTCAGACACTAAATGACTTCATAGCATCTAAATCATTCCTTTCATTCCCATCGCTTAGAGAAAAATATGATCTACCAAACTCTGAGATATTTAGATATCTCCAAATCAAAAATTTCTATACACCATTCCTAAAGGGGGATACACCATTATCCCAATTATCCATTTTTGAATCAATCTGTACAAAAGATCCATTTGCTAAAGGTACAATTTCATCACTTTATAATCAATTATATGGAGTAGCAAATCTTAATAGACCCTCTTACGTTCAGAGGTGGGAGGAGGACCTGGGACGAACTTTAGAAGACACGGACTGGTCTAACATATGGCTCACATCTAAGTCATCTTCACCCAACATCTTAGCACTGGAGACAAATTATAAAGTCCTAACTCGCTGGTACCTTGTACCCGCTAGAGTGGCAAAATATTCACCTAATACCTCAGCTCTTTGTTTTCGAGGATGCCCAGAAATAGGCACATATTTACACATATGGTGGACGTGCCCAGTAATCCAAACCTTCTGGAAGGAAGTCTTCGTGATTGCATCTAAAATATTTCAAAAAATAATACAACCAGATCCATATTTAACTTAATCTAAAACCGGAATGGTTAACACTCTCTCAATTCAAACTAATGATCCAACTAATAACGGCTGCAAAACAAACAGTGGCCAAGGCATGGAAATCTCCTACATTGGTACTAGCAGAAACAATTCACAGAATGAATAATACAATGTCCCATGCTAAGATGGTAGCCATCGATCAAAATCAAATTCCAAAATTTGAAAAACTTTGGCATCCTTGGATAAAACAACAGTTCCTGTCAAACTTCAATGACTCTGTCATGTTGCCATGGTAACAGATTAAATGACTTACAGAGACACCCATTCTAAGGCTTCAAAGAGAACTAAAAAGAATAATAAACTGACGAGCGGGACAACCTTGTGGACCATACCTCTACCTTTCAACCCTTTTTCTTCTTTCTCTTTCCTTTTCTCCACCTTACGATTAAAGCTCATTATCAGAATTTATTTGACCTATATACACTCTACTTGTAAACAATATGTATAGTAGGTATAAATCATTTAAATACCTACAAAAGTAACTAAGGAAATTATATATATCTTTAATTTAGGTTTACGTGAACCCAATGTTTAATATTTGAAATTTCATGATATTTACCTATATAAACCCTACTGTAAAACAATGAGCTTACTTTATAGATCCTTGTAAACTTACTTTATGTATCTTTATAACATTGTATACTCAATAAACTTCTTTTGACAAGGAAATATCACATGGTCCTAAGTATTCAGACCCTTTGCTGTGACACTCATATTTTTAACTCAGGTGCTGTCCATTTCTTCTGATCATCCTTGAGATGGTTCTACACCTTCATATGAGTCCAGCTGTGTTTGATTATATTGATTGGACTTGATTAGGAAAGCCACACACCTGTCTATATAAGACCTTACAGCTCACAGTGCATGTCAGAGCAAATGAGAATCATGAGGTCAAAGTAACTGCCTGAAGAGCTCAGAGACAGAACTGTGGCAAGGTTACAAAAAAAATTCTGCAGCAATTAAGGTTCCCAAGAGCACAGTGGCCTCCATAATCCTTAAATGGAAGACATTTGGGACGACCAGAACCCTTCCTAGAGCTGGCCGTCTGGCCAAACTGAGCTATCAGGGGAGAAGAGCCTTGGTGAAAGAGGTAAAGAAAAACTCAAAGATCACTGTGGCTGAGCTCCAGAGATGTAGTCAGGAGATAGGGAGAAAGTTGTAGAAATTCAACCATCACTGCAGCCCTCTGCCAGTCGGGGCTTTATGGCAGAGTGGCCCAACGGAAGCCTCTCCTCAGTGCAAGACACATGAAAGCCTGCATGGAGTTTGCTAAAAAAAACACCTGAAGGACTCCAAGATGGTGAGAAATAAGATTCTTTGGTCTGATGAGACCAAGATAGAACTTTTTGGCCTTAATTCTAAGCGGTATGTGTGGAGAAAACCAGGCACTGCTCATCACCTGTAAAATACAGTCCCAACAGTGAAGCATGGTGGTGGCAGCATCATGCTGTGGGGGTGCTTTTCAGCTGCAGGGACAGGACAACTGGTTGCAATCGAGGGAAAGATGAATGTGGCCAAGTACAGGGATATCCTGGACAAAAACCTTCTCCAGAGTGCTCAGGACCTCAGAGTGGACCGAAGGTTTACCTTCCAACAAGACAATGACCCTAAGCACACAGGTAAAATAATGAAGGAGTGGCTTCACAACAACTCTGTGACTGTTCTTGAATGGCCCAGCCAGAGCCCTGACTTAAACCCAATTGAGCATCTCTGGAGAGACCTAAAAATGGCTGTCCACCAACGTTTACCATCCAACCTGATAGAACTGGAGAGGATCTGCAAGGAGGAATGGCAGAGGATCCCCAAATCCAGGTGTGAAAAACTTGTTGCATCTTTCCCAAAAAGACTCATGGCTGTACTAGATCAAAAGGGTGCATCTACTAAATACTGAGCAAAGGGTCTGAATACTTAGGACCATGTGATATTTCAGCTTTTATTTTTTAATAAATCTTCAAAAATGTCAACAATTTTGTGTTTTTCTGCAAATATGGGGTGCTGTGTGTACATTAATGAGGAAAAAAATGAACTTAAATGATTTTAGCAAATGACTGCAATATAACAAAGAGTGAAAAATTTAAGGGGGTCTGAATACTTTCTGTCCCCACTGTACCAATGCAATTTTTTTTTTACAGTTCAGCAAGGAGTAGTTCTTTTGATGCAGCTTAAAGGGTGATATAGAAAGTGCACAATTCCAAAGTTTGAGGCATGCCTTAAATCTGCATGTGAAGTGCTACATCTGTAAGATATACTGCAGAAAAAAAATTAGATTACAGTTGTCTTCCTGTTGGCTTCTTTTTAAAGTGTTTCATGCCAACGCACATCTTCCGGGGATGCTAGTAAGACTTACTAGCATCCCCAGAAGATGTGCATTGGCATGAAACACATGGGAGGAGGTATATGCTAATGTCACGCCGCCACTTCCAGTTTCAGAACTGGTGGCCATCTGAGTCAGTGCATTGTTGTACATGTTTTTACTACTTGGCATCTGGATGTTTTCTTATCATTTCTATGTGATTCCTATGCATCAGTAATAAATGACTACACTATATCTGACCTGTTTTGGTATTTGGCTCCTTGCGCGAGTGCTTCTTTTCCATCTAGTAGCATTATGGGCTTTTCCAAATCCTCCCCAGCGGTGAGCTGTTGCTGCTACAGTCAATGGATGGATGGAGCTGGATGTCCATAGGGTGGAAGCTGAGATTGGTAATTCCCAAAGGATGATTTGCTTACTCTCAATTGCACGTGGTGTCCCCTTTTTTGGATGGTGGAAGCAATACACAGACATTTCTGGAGTTAAATCATTTTTTAGTTTAGTTGTGCATTTTTTTGTTTTCATTTTCATGTTTTTATGCACATGATTTATAGTGGATGTTTTAAATTATTTATTCACTTGATTACTTAATTTGCTGTTGCTATATTAAGGTGCTGCACCTTTATTACTACCTGAATTTATACCTGTGTCTCTGAGTCTCAGCCTGTGATCCTGGTGTTCCTCAGGCTGCATCCTGCTCCAGTAACTCTATGCACCCCTACCAACATTCAGTCTTCCTTCACCACTGTGACTCCCTGTGTAATCTAGTTATCTACCTGCTCCTCTTCAATAGTGTGATTCCCTATGTGTTCCCTCTTATTACTAACACCTGTACACCTAGTCTGTTTTCTTCCTCTGTGCCTCTCTTCCTGTGTGCTCCTACCAGTTTGGAGTGTTGCCTGCTGCTTTGATAGTACTTATAAAAAAATTAATTAATTAAAAAAAGGTAGATATTTAAAAAAAATATAATAAAGACACATTTTTTGTGATACATTGGGAATATTTAAATCCTGGGAACCAAAATGAATATCAAATATTTTCTGCTCGCTATTTTTTGTTCACCTGTTCCTCTATCTGACATAACACAGCCACACCTTGAGTTTCCAGTAAAGATATAAAATAACTATAACTATAGAATCCAGGGAACCAATGAGATTTAATCAAGGATTGTGTTTGGTCTTTCCTTGGATCAGATCTCCTGGCGCTCTAAATACTTGAACCTGATGAACATCTGTGATTTTTTTCAGTCTAATTTAACTATAAATGTAATCAATATCCTCATATTTAACAAATGGCAATAATAACAAATATTTTGGAATACTTAGAAGAGAAGAGTGAATGAGCGAGATTTTTTTAAGGTCTTTAAAATGCTAACCCTAGGGTATGCTGTATTGTACAGTGCCTCTTTTTTAATGTTTGACAGATACACACAAAATGACTTTATTAGAAAAATAAAACCATGCTTAGCATTCAGTATTCAAATCTTGCACATTACTTTTGTCAGGAAAAAAATATATGCATATGTTATTTGATAACATTATCAGGCATGAATAAGTACAGTATTAGTCAATTTTATATGCCGTCTTGCATGAAATCTGTGTGTTTAAAAAATATGATCATTTGCATTTCATGGACTTGATAACCTCAAGAGTACACTTGAAATTCAGGCAATGCCCACATCGCTTCCCTGCTTACCCCATTTTTAACCGAAGACCAATGGTTTCTATTAAGAGATCAGGCAGGGACTCTGACAAGCCAGTCAATAACTATGTGAGGTTACTTCATTAATGCTATAATGGCTGATAGAGTGAGAGGTAACAAAACAGGTTCCTGACAGCAGCAAATGAAAATGATAGAGATTCCTGAAGCAGTGCGCCTTTCCTTTGTCATTGTCTTCTGCTTGAGCTTATTCAAAACCTGGCATTTATGTATTCAGCCTTGATGAATGTTGCTGGCTTTAAGTACTTTTTCCATCTCTAATGTAGTGCCAGTTTCACATTGTTCTTTGTTTCTTTTTTATTTCTATAACCTCTGTTGTCGAGGCATTGCTGGCTGGAGAGTTGCAGACACTGGCTAGTCTTCTCTTGCTGTTACTTTAACATGTGATAAGACAATATACTTCAAGAGCTCATAGGATCAAACATTAGTCCCTAAGCTTTTAACTTGATATATATTTACTCATCACTTTAATAAAAACATATCTGTGTCTCTATGGTAAATATTAATGAATTACATCTTATGCCCCGTACACACGGTCGGATTTTCCGATGGAAAATGTCCGATCGGAGCGTGTTGTCAGAAATTCCGACCGTGTGTGGGCTCCATCGGACATTTTCCATCGGATTTTCCGACACACAAAGTTGGAGAGCAGGAGATAAAATTTTCCGACAACAAAATCCGTTGTCGGAAATTCCGATCGTGTGTACACAAATCCGACGGACAAAGTGCCACGCATGCTCAGAATAAATAAAGAGATGAAAGCTATTGGCCACTGCCCCGTTTATAGTCCCGACGTACATGTTTTACGTCACTGCGTTTAAAACGATCGGATTTTCCGACAACTTTGTGTGACCGTGTGTATGCAAGACAACTTTGAGCCAACATCCGTCGGAAAAAATCCATGGATTTTGTTGTCGGAATGTCCGAACAAAGTCCGACCGTGTGTACGGGGCATTAGGATGTTTGGTTATTAAAATCTGTATCTGTTCAACTTGCAGCAAAAACTGATGGCACTGAGTCATGGTTACAGTATAAGACATGTTTATGTGATTGTGATGTAAGATATATCCATTCCAGGGCAGAAGTATTCCTATGATTATAGGCGTGCACAGGGGGTGTGCCAGGTGTGCCTGAGCACACTCTATTAACACTGTGCAGTACAGATTCCCCTGCTGATATTTCACCAAAGCCCCCCAATTATTATGTAAAAAAGAATCCAAAAATAAATGAATAAAAGGAAAAAACGACTGACGCCAACCTCTGCTCTGCTCATGCTGACACATCCACTGCCCTGCTAACACCGTCCATGTTTTAATGCATTTTAAAATGTTTTTTACATTTATTTATAAGAGTGTATGTATATATTATGCATACATACATACGCACACATGTGTTTGAGCTTTGGGGTGCACACCCTAATGCTATAGGCTGCACACACCTATGCCTATGATCAATGCTACCTAAAACTATACTTGGAATGTAACATGCTCAATAATAAACCCTGCCTCTCCCAATCAAAAAAAAATGTATGTAAATAATTACACAGATCTCACATTGCATACACGTGTAGGTCACCAGAAGGCAAAAGCTGATATCCAGAAAAGCAAACTATATAAATGTATTTCTTTTTAAATACAAAATGTTGGAATGGAATATGCTAAGATTGGCACATACATCTTCGATATGTACTAAAATGCAGAGGACCAATTATAAATTCCTGTCTAGGTGATACAGAGTCCCGAAGATGTTGGCTATTGCATACTCCTCAGCCTCAGATAGATGCTGACGGGGTTGCAGGCTACAGGGGGTTGCAGGCTACAGGGTCAGGGATCCCATATCCATATTTGATGGGAGTGCCCCAAGCTCAGGCCATTCTGGGTAGATCTTAGGTCTCTAATATTTGAAATAACCAGGGTTGATATAAATCAATGATTTTTTTTTTAATTAAAAAAAAATCAGATTTTTTTCATTTAAAACAGATTTTTTATTTTTTATTTTATTCAAATTTATTTGAATAACATGCCTTTGGAGTAAAAATCTAAAAATAGTTTTCTATTTAAGATACATTAATAATTTAGTTTATTCAGCATGAAATGGAGCTTAGTTATGTAGCATGGGGCTGTATATTCTGCAATATTTTCATTTTTGATAAACTCATTCAATGAATCCAAGCTCTGCAAGCTGAGATAACATGCACTGCATTGATGCATTCACACAATTTCACATTAACTATGACATAAAACAAAGTTCAGGAATATTCCTTTATCCCATTGTTTTGCAAATCTATGCACACTACAAACTGTATGATTGAATTGGTTCTGATATTAGTGTTTTACTAATCTGACAGCTTATTATTCTAAATGGGAAACCTTCATTTTGTTTGCAAATATTAACCACTTACCGCCCACACCATATAGCTATATGACATCAGCAAAGTGGTTCTGTTATCCTCACTGGACATCACATGACGTGATCAGGATAATAAGCTGCCGCACGCAGCATGGCGATCGGTGGTGCTGCTTTTCAGTCTGACACACTGCAACTCTGATCTAGGTAAAGAGTCTCTGACGGAGACGCTTTACTACGTGATCAGCTGTGTCCAATCATATAGGCTGCTCTCCTGACAGGGGGGTCTGTTCTGATTGATTATCAGTGCATCAGTGATTCAGTGATCAGTAATTATCAGTGATTATCAGTGCAGCCCCCTGTGGATGCCCACATAGGACCACCAGGGATGCCAGCAGGACCACCAGGGATGGCCACCACTGATGACCACCAGGTATGCCATCCATGGCCACCAGGGATGCCAATCTGTGCCCACAAATGGTGCCAATCAGTGCCCACAAATGGTGCCAATCAGTGCCCATCACTAATGCCTGCCGGTGCCTCCTTGTCAGTGATACCCATCAGTGCTATCTACCAGTGTCCATCAGTGCCACCCATAAGTACCCATCAGTGCAGCCTTTCATTGCCCATCAGTGTCTCATTTGAGTGCCCATCAGTGTCGCATTTGAGTGCCCATCAGTGCCACCTATGAGTGCCCATCAGTGCTGCATATCAATGACACCTATAATTGCCAATCATTGCCGCCTATCAGTGCCCATCAGTGTCGCATATCAGTGCCCATCATCAGTGCCACCTCATCAGTGCCCATCAGTACCACCTTATCAGTGCCCAACAGTGCAGTCTCATCAGTGTCCAAAATGTATTTACAAAATTTTATAACAGAAACGAAGAAGAAAAAACCCTAGAGGTGATCAAATACCACCAAAAGAAAGCTCTATTTGTGGGAACAAAATTTTGTTTGGGTACAGTGTAGCAATTGTCAGTAAACCACTTAAGGACTGAGCCTCTTTTTGAGATTTGTTGTTTACAAGTTAAACAGTTTTTTGCTAGAAAACTACTTAGAACCCCCAAACATTATACATTTTTTTTCTAACACCCTAGAGCAAGGGTCTTCAAACTATGGCCCTCAAGTTGTTCAAGAACTACAATTCCCATCATGCTTAGCCATGTCTGTGAATGTCAGAGTTTTACAATGCCTCATGGGATGTGTAGTTCCACAACAGCTGGAGGGCCGTAGTTTGAGGATCCTTGCCCTAGAGAAAATGGCGGTCGTTGCAATACTTTCTGGCACACATATTTGCGCATTTTAATTAAAAAATAAGACAACAGTAAAGTTAGCCCAGTTTTTTTTTATATTGTGAAAGATAATGTTACGCCGAGTAAATTGATACCCAACATGTCACGCTTCAAAATTGCGCCGCTTGTGGAATGGCAACAAACTTACCCTTAAAAATCTCCATAGGCGATGTTTAAAAAATTTTACAGGTTGCATGTTTTGAGTTAAAGAGGAGGTCTAGGGCTAGAATTATTTCTCTTGCTCTACCGTTCGCAGCGATACCTCACATGTGTGGTTTGAACAACGTTTTCATATACGGGCGGTACTCACATGTGCGTTCGCTTCTGCACTTGAGCTCGGCGGGACGGGGTGTGTTTAATTTTTTTTCTTATTTATTTTACCTTTTATTTTTTTATACTGTTCTTTAAAAAAAAATTGTGTTACTTTTATTCCTATTACAAGGAATGTAAACATCCCTTGTAATAGAAAAAAAAACATGACAGGACCTCTTAAATATGAGATCTGGGGTCAAAAAGACCTCAGATTTCATATTTACACTAAAATGTAATAAAAAAAAAAAATTGTCATTTAACCACTTCAGCCCCGGAAGGATTTACCCCCTTCCTGACCAGAGCACTTTTTACAATTCGGCACTGCGTCACTTTAACTGCTAATTGCGCGGTCATGCAATGCTGTACCCAAACGAAATTTGCATCCTTTTCTTCCCACAAATAGAGCTTTCTTTTGATGGTATTTGATCACCTCTGCCGTTTTTATTTTTTGCGCTATAAACGGAAAAAGACTGAAAATTTTGAAAAAAAATGATATTTTCTACTTTTTGTTATAAAAAAAATCCAATAAACTAAATTTTAGTCATACATTTAGGCCAAAATGTATTCAGCCACATGTCTTTGGTAAAAAAAATGTCAATAAGCGTATATTTATTGGTTTGCGCAAAAGTTATAGCGTCTACAAACTAGGGTACATTTTCTGGAATTTACACAGCTTTTAGTTTATGACTGCCTATGTCATTTCTTGAGGTGCTAAAATGGCAGGGCAGTACAAACCCCCCCAAATGACCCCATTTTGGAAAGTAGACACCCCAAGGAAATTGCTGAGAGGCATGTTGAGCCCATTGAATATTTATTTTTTTTGTCCCAAGTGATTGAATAATGACAAAAAAAAAAATTTACAAAAAGTTGTCAATAAATGATATATTGCTCACACAGGCCATGGGCATATGTGGAATTGCACCCCAAAATACATTCAGCTGCTTCTCCTGAGTACGGGGATACCACAATATGGCACAAACCCCCCCCAAATGACCCCATTTTGGAAAGTAGACACCCCAAGCTATTTGCTGAGAGGCATGGTGAGTATTTTGCAGCTCTCATTTGTTTTTGAAAATGAAGAAAGACCAGAAAAAAATTTTTTTTTTTTTCTTTTTTCAATTTTCAAAACTTTGTGACAAAAAGTGAGGTCTGCAAAATACTCACTATACCGCTCAGCAAATAGCTTGGGGTGTCTACTTTCCAAAATTGGGTCATTTGGGGGGGTTTTGTGCCACCTGGGCATTCCATGGCCTCCGAAACTGTGATAGGCAGTGAAGAGTGAAATCAAAAATTTACGGCCTTAGAAAGCCTGAAGGCGGTGCTTGGTTTTCGGGGTCCCGTGCGCGGCTAGGCTCCCAAAAAGTCCCACACATGTGGTATCCCCGTACTCAGGAGAAGCAACAGAATTTATTTTGGGGTGTAATTTCACAAATCCCCATGGCATGTTTGAGCAATATAACATTTAGTGACAACTTTGTGCAAAAAAAAAAAAAAAAAAAAAAATTTGTCTCTTTCCCTCAACTTGTGTCACAATATAAAATATTCCATGGACTCGACATGACTCTCAGCAAATAGCTTGGGGTGTCTACTTTCCAAAATGGGGTCATTTGGGGGGGTTTGAACTGTCCTGGCATTTTATGCACAACATTTAGAAGCTTATGTCACACATTACCCACTCTTCTAACCACTTGAAGACAAAGCCCTTTCTGACACTTTTTGATTACATGAAAAAATTATTTTTTTTTGCAAGAAAATTACTTTGAACCCCCAAACATTATATATTATTTTAAAGCAAATGCCCTACAGATTAAAATGGTGGGTGTTTCATTTTTTTTTTCACACAGTAATTGCGCAGCGATTTTTCAAACGCATTTTTTGTGGAAAATTTTAATGCACTAAAACACACTATATTGCCCAAATGTTTGATGAAATAAAAAAGATGATCTTAGGCCGAGTACATGGATACCAAACATGACATGCTTTAAAATTGCGCACAAACGTGCAGTGGCAACAAAATTAATACATTTTTAAAAGCCTTTAAAAGCCTTTACAGGTTACCACTTTAGATTTACAGAGGAGGTCTACTGCTAAAATTACTGCCCTCGATCTGACCTTCGCGGTGATACCTCACATGCATGGTGCAATTGCTGTTTACATTTGACGCCAGACCGACGCTTGCGTTCGCCTTAGCGCGAGAGCAGGGGGGACAGGGGTGCTTTTTTTTTTTTTTTTTTTTTTTCTTTATTATTTTTTTGCTTTTTTATCTTATCTTTAAACTTTTCCTTTCATTTTTTTTTAAATCATTTTTATTGTTATCTCAGGAAATGTAAATATCCCCTATGATAGCAATAGGTAGTGACAGGTACTCTTTTTTGAAAAAATTGGGGTCTATTAGACCCTAGATCTCTCCTCTGCCCTCAAAGCATCTGACCACACCAAGATCGGTGTGATAAAATGCTTCCCCAATTTCCCAATGGCGCTGTTTACATCCGGCGAAATCTAAGTCATAAAATGCTCGTAGCTTCCGGTTTCTTAGGCCATAGAGATGTTTGGAGCCACTCTGGTCTCTGATCAGCTCTATGGTCAGCTGGCTGAATCAACGGCTGCATTTCTCAGGTTCCCTGTTGAGACAGGAGAGCCAGAGAAAAACACGGAAGACTTGTGGGGAGGGGGCATTCCCTCCCACTGCTTGTAAAAGCAGTCTAGAGGCTAATTAGCCGCTAGGATTGCTTTTACATGAAAGCCGACCGCTGGCTAAAAAGAATGATACCAAGATGATACCTAAACCTGCAGGCATCATTCTGGTATAACCACTCAAAGTCGTGAATGGCGTACCTGAAGACAAAAAAATGGTTAACAATAAAGCACAGTAAACGGTAAAGTATAAAAAATTGCATACCTGAAAAGCAAACATGATAAAACATAATAACAATAAAACATTGCAGAATATAATACAGTAAAAAAGAGCAGAACAATAGAGAGAGAATAGAGAGAGAGAGAACAATGAAACGACAACTATTTTTTTTTATTTTTGTTTGTGTTTTTTTTTTTTTTACACTTTTTTTTGTAACTGTAACTTTTATAACTGTAACCGATTCCAGGTTCGGGTCTCTCAAAATGCGATGGCATCTTGGGAGACCCTGTGATAGTGTGCCTAGTCTGTGCAATGCTTTACCCTACGCTAATACTCAACTAGTGAATGGTAGCGTTCAAAACATTCACCAATGCAAAGACCAGGATTGTCAGGACAGGAGGGACAATAATAGCGGGTGTCACGCCTATATCCACGCTTGCTGCAGACACAACATCTTTTTTGGGGGGGTTCGTTGGGTAGGGGTACTCGGGAGGACATAAAGAAAATGCCTCTCATGCAGCCGACTGCATTTGGTTGGGGATGTGAATGGGGGAAGTACGGGCGCTGCAGAAGCGGTGGGTTCCCAATTAGGATTGGCGAATGCAGCAGGAAGGGCATTATGGGCATGACAGGCCTATGTTTGTCTTTTTGGTGGCAGCGGGACACTACTTGTGCTTGCCACCTCACCAGCTTGAACTGCACTTATGGGACTCGCCACGTCACCAAGTGTTACTGCAGTGCTGGTTTGACTACGACCGGGGTGTACTAGGCCGCTGGTGCTTGCCAGTTCACCAAAACGCTACAAAAAAAAGTGACAGTGATCGATCGATACTGCACTTCGGTGGGCTGGGCTGGGCCGGGCGGAGGGGCAAAACGCAGGTGCTAGCAGGTATCTGGGCTGATCCCGCTAACACTGCGTTTTTGGGAACCCTAAACTGCTGGGGACGCTAGTATAGATCTGATCGGATCAGATATTGATCCGATCAGATACTATACCACTAAGGGAGGCGTATGCTGCGTGCGTGGGTGTTAGCGGTACTGGCGCTAATCTGACACTGCCTGGGGCTGGTGCTTGCCAGTTCACCAAAATGCTACCAAGAAAACTGTTAGCGATCGCAGGGATCAGGCCTGACTCTGCGAACGCTGCAGTTATGCGTTTAGTGTTTTGTAAGTGACAGTGATCGATCGATACTGCACTTGGGTGGGCTGGGCTGGGCCGGGCGGAGGGGAAAAACGCAGGTGCTAGCAGATATCTGTACTGATCCCGCTAACACTGCGTTTTTGGGAACCCTAAACTGCTGGGGACGCTAGTATAGATCTGATCGGATCAGATATTGATGCGTTCAGATACTATACCACTAAGGGAGGTGTACGGTGCGTGTACGGTGCGTGCGTGGGTGTTCGCGGTACTGGAGCTAATCTGACGCTGCCTGGGGCGACGCATATCACCGCCGGGCGATCAGGGGGCTAAACCTTTATTCGGTAATAAACGGTGGGTGCCCTGACACTATAAAAAATAAACGAACTAACCAGCGTCACCCGTAACAGTTATACGGTGATCAGCAGTGAAAGGGTTAACTAGGGGGCAATCAAGGGGTTAAAACATTTATTAGATAGTATATGGGGGTTCCTGTCGCTATAAAACGCTGACAGCGAACCTAAATATTTACGTTCCTAACTGGCGTCACCAGTGACACTAATACAGCGATCAGAAAAATGATCGCTTAGCGACACTGGCGACAGGGGGTGATCAAGGGGTTAAAACTTTATTAGGGGGGGTTAGGGGGGTACCCTAGACCTACAGGGGGCTAATACTCACTGCCCTACCACAGTAACTGTCACAAACTGACACTATGCAGTAATCAGGAAGAAAAAAAAAAAAAAAAACCTGCTTGGTGTCAGTTTGTGACTGGGGGGGTGATTGGGGGGGATCGGGGGGAGATCGGGGGGGGATCGGGGGTGTTTAGTGTGCCTGGCATGTTCTACTGTGTTGTGTGTGAGTGTTGGTGCACTTACATGTCGTCTCTCCTCGGCGCTGGAACGGAAACTGCCCAGCCGAGGAGAGATGACATCACATCCTCTGCCTCTGTGTACTATACAGAGGCAGGGGATGTTCCTCATTGGCTGGGAGCGATCGCGAGGGGGGGCCACGATCGGATGGTCTCCCCCTCGTCTCTCATTGCTCCCAACCAAATGCCGACCGCCGATGGCACCGGGGGGGGTTCCGATCGGACCCCCCGCCCGCGGGAAGGCAATCACGTACCAGGTACGTGATTTTGCCTGCCCGTGCCGCTCTGCTCACATATATAGACGTGAGGCGGTCGGCAAGTGGTTAAAAAAATTAAAAAAAAAATGGCCCTTAAAAGCTATGGGCAGAAGTGATGTTTTGACATTGCTTCCACCCTGCAATGGTATGGAGACGGGGGGGGCATCTTCCCCTCACTCGTCTCCATACCCAGCAAGGGAGAATATCCGATCACCTCCGCCGCTGCAGACGGCTCCGGCGAATCCGCCGCAGAGACCACTTTTATCTGAAAGCGGACCGCCGGCCGAAGAAGAGGATACCGGGGTTATGGCAGCTAGCTGCTTCCATAACAACAATATTCCTCTTCAAAGTTAGGATGTATATCAGTGTGCAGCGGTCCGTAAGTGGTTAAACAGCGACAGCTCTGAAAGCTTAAAATTGGCTTGGGCAGGAAGGGGGGCAAAGTGCCCTGTATTAAAGTGGTTGAAGATTCTAACTACCAGTAAGAATAAGTCCTTACATTTAAAGAGCACCTATCATTTCAGATCCATCATGACATCCATCATGTCACTGCCGCATCACCAGCCATCCCATTAGTGAATGGGAGTATCGTGAGTCAACAGCAGGTCAGAGGAGGAGCTGCTGCAGGACAGAGATGACCGTTGCTCTTTAAAAATTATGATTTAAATCAAGTTGATTTAAATCAAGCCTTTTTACTAGTGATTTAAATCATGATTTAAATCGTGATTTAAATCGACTTGATTGAAATCAAATCCACTCTGGAAAAAACTACTGTCTCGATTCAGGATGACCCCATGCAGTGCCTCTTTCATGGCACTCAAAGTTCTATCAAGGCATACAAGAAGAATATAGTCTCACACCTGTTAGATGCAGCTAAAGGACTAATTCCAGTCTTCTGGTAAAAACAACAAGTGCCCACTATAGGACACTGTACGAAACAGGTTAACGATCACATGGAAGATGAGAAATGAGTCTGTACCTATGGTAATAGATTTGAAGAGTTCTATGCTAAATAGGAACCATGGGTCTATTATAGCATAGTGAATAGGAGTTAATAGGCTCCTACGGCATGGAGTAGAGGTTTTTCTTTTTTTAGAATTTCCTACATTTGCTAATTGTGTATATGGGAATCTTTACTTTTCCTTATTTTACTTTTCTTTTTTTTTTCTGTTTTGCTGTACCTTCTCTTTTTCTTAATGAACAGTTAAACGTTTTGAGGATTTGTAGTGGTGTTTTATTTTTTTTCTTCATTTGTTTGTATGAATGTTAACATATAGAAAATAAATATTGTATTAAATAAATAATAATAAATACAAAATGTTTAAAATATCACAGATAGATCAAAAGTTTTAAAGATATATCACCATAAATTATATCTCCAAGTTATATTATTTGTCATTTTTGGTAGTAACTTTTATAATTAGAAATGATATTTCATGCCTGCATGCAGCTGCTGCGCATGAGACCATTTAGAAAATGATCTCTGAGTCAGAGTTTTATCAATAGAAAATCTTATGAATGGACTATAGTGCACCAACCATTTTTATACACTTAGAAAGGCTAAAATGAGGACATAAGATGAATAAATCTCCTGTTATCTGTTTGCACTAGGCTTAAACAATTAATGCTTTTTTTTATAAAGCTAAGCCATTCATAAAAAAAGATCTTCTGAGATACAAGATACATTTGACAGCTTTGCACAGGTATCTTGTTGAGCAACAGGGAACAACGACTGTGTAAACATTGTATGGTCTATCTTAAAGTGATGTCAAGACTATTATTGTATCTAAATATTTAACTTTAATTTCTCAGAAATTGAGCTGGTTGTTCAAAATTTCACCCTAATCCATACTGATAAGTTACCACTCTGTAATCAGACTGTTTTAGACTGGGTGCCCTGTGTACTTCAGCCTGAGGTTGATTGGCTGGCCTTCCATCTTTGCTCTAAATCCTGTGCAGGTGAATACAGCAAGGAAACTGATTTAAAAACAACGGAATGGGTTATTGAAGGGCACAAGTGCCAGGGTGCTGTCACGTATTTGGTGGTTGAGCCCGATATGCAGAAGGAGGCCTCTCTTACGTCCCTGACTCACGGCCCCTGGTAGAGTAGACAGGAAGCACAGGAGTACAGCACAGCACGAGTGCCTGGCAGGATCAACAGCTGGATGGCTGGTCTGGAGCTCCAGATGATGCTGAGACAACTGGAACAGCAGGTGGGATGCAGCAGACTGTAAGCTGAAGCAGGCAGAGCAGGGAGACACTCACAAGATGCAGGAAGATGGTCCCAGGGATTGGAACACAGGAAGGCCAGACAGGATGGGTCATACACAAGCGAGCAGTACTGGAGCAGATGTAGGAGGCTGAAGGAGAGTCACAGAACAAGCCGGGTTGGCTGGTACGGATGAGCCAGTGGATCCGACAGTGGCAACGTCGTGGACAGGCCAGGGTCAGGTGCAGGCAGATGGCAAAGGGTAGTCACAAGGCAAGCCAGATATCACAGGAACAGATCAGGATACACAGATAACTCTCAGGGAATGCTGTAGATCAGACAGCAGGGTTTCCTTGTCACAGCAGAGTTTAAATAGCGGGCCTGGTGCCGGTAATCGCGCATTTGTGCACTCTTACGTGCATGCGCATAGACAAGCATTCACGCATGCACGTACGCACAGGCACCCTCAAGCGCGCACCCACTTGTGTGGAACTGCTACTCCCAGCAAGCCTTTCCTGACAGGTGCAGACACTGTAGACTGGAACTTGGGAGTGTACCAGAGTGCCAGGGGTACAACTGGTGGTACTCTGTGGATTTGCCAAGTTCACTTATAGGCAGAGTTGTGTCACAAGCGTCCCGTAACAGTTGAGCTAGAAGACACTGAATCCTATGCGAGATCAGAGTAATAAGTAAGCAGAGGTCAGTAACATGCAGGCAATAAGATACAAAGCCAATGCACAGAATCTTGGTCAGAAGTCCAGGCTGAGGTTGGAAATAGTGAACATAAACAGACAAGTGTAATCCAGAAGCAGGTCAGGTGCAAGCTGGGCCAATAACAGGGTCAATGTAATGCCGCGTACACACGGCCGGACTTCTCAACAGAAAAAGTCCTATGGGAGTTTTTGGTCGGACATTCCGACCGTGTGCACATCCCATCGGACTTTTTCTGTCAGCATTTCCGATGGACTCAGATATAGAACATGTTATAAATCTTTCCGTCAGGAATGCCAACGGAGTTTAGCCCATTGGCAAGTCCGGCTGTGTGTACGCGGCATAAGTATCATGATCAGGAACACAAGACTAATGACCATTCAGCAACAATCTTGTGCAGAGTTCAGGTATGACTGCAGTGCTTGCATGTCTGTGTGTGTGCATGCTTGTGTGTGTGCTTTTGCGATTATGGTTGTGCAACAATGTGCATGGAGTTAGGCTTCTATGCCTTTAACCTCCCTGGCGGTATGATTATTTCGGATTTTAGGTGCTGAAAGCGGTACCATTATTTTGCATGGAAATTTGGCGTTTTATATTGTAGGTCTGTAAATCTTAACAATAACACACTTAAATCTGTCCAAACCAGAGTCTAGTAGATATCCCGGGTATGATAAAGTTTGAAACACAAAAACATAAATTATAATATAATAAATAAAAATAAATAATTAAAAAAAAAAAAAAAAAGAATAATAAAATAAATTTCCCCACAATTCACTATCGCTCAATTCTGCAAGTGTTCTAATTTACTATCGCTGTTTTCTAGCTGGTCTAAAGCCACTTTTGACGTAAAGGGACACTTTTTGGTTGCTATGGACAATCTCCAGTTTCCAGGCAGAAAGAACAGTATATATCATATAAAACTGCATGCAGGGCATGGGCCAAAGCACTGGGGACAAAAGGGATGTGAAATCATTTCATACAGTACTGTAATCTGTAAGATTACAGTACTGTATGTGTTATGATTTTTACTTTTTTTTTAATTTGCCGCCAGGCTCCGCCCCCGTGCGTCGCGCCGCTCGCAGGGAATGGAGCCTGGCACGGAGAGGCTTCGGAGGAGGACGGAGCCCTCGGACACTGCGGGTGACATCGCAGGATCCCGGGGAAAAGGTAAGTAACGCCGTCCCAGGATCCTGCAATGCGATCCCGAGTGTGGCTCGGGGTTACCG
The DNA here is from genome assembly GCF_042186555.1 of Aquarana catesbeiana. Lineage (NCBI taxonomy): Eukaryota > Metazoa > Chordata > Amphibia > Anura > Ranidae > Aquarana > Aquarana catesbeiana. The sequence goes on from NC_133327.1 coordinate 578,213,966, forward strand.
CTAATGGTACTGAATTTTAACCCCGAGCCACACTCGGGAAAACCGCCAGGGAGGTTAAAAATGTGCACGCATGCACATTAGCCCTACAGTTGGCACAATGTTTATGTACATTTCAAGACTGGATGGACATGAATAGACATCATTTCTCAGGTAAAATGACTGTCATATATTTATTGCATCTGTGTATTTATCAGTTTTTCTGGAGTTCAATGTTAAAGTATAATTAAATCCAATGGATGGTGTTAATAATAGGCTGCATTGTTATTTTTTTTTCTTAAGATGCATTCAAAAATATGTTTTGCAGAATTAAAGCAGGATGGGAGTGTGGCTACCAAGCTCCTGCATGAACGCCTAAGCAGAGAGCTCCGTGTCTTCTATAGGAACTGCAACGTGCCGATGGATATCCGAACGGCTCACACCACCACAGACTTCCTCCATAGAGCCGGTCATCTCATCGGGATGCCTCGGAAGTGCAAAGGCTTGTCACAGCTCCATAAACTGCCACATTTCTTCCCGCGGACGGCTCGCGGCCTGGTCCAAGATGGCGCCGGCAGCGCCTCTCCAGCCTCATCCAGCAGCCCCAGCTCTGCAACGCTGAGTCCGGGCTCAAAGGGTCACTCTACCCACCTGTCCCCAGATGCCTCCATGCTGCTGTCTCGCAGCCTAACCAAGTCTAAACCCGGCATGGTGTCTGACACCGGCGATAAGGTGAGCACATGTCAGGACTCCATGGATGACACTAGGGAGCTGGTTGAGACAATAAACTCCTTCCCCACGGCAAATAAACCCATATCTGACACCATGCTGAAGGACATGCTTGTCTCTCTACGCAGCTCCATCCATGCTGATATGCTGGAGTGCATGAGGGGTTTTAAAGCTGAAGTGCATGAACTGGGGGAAGAGTAGATCATGTGGAGCATAAAATGGGTGAATTTGCCTCTTCTTACAATTCATTAGTAGATGCCAACAATGACCAATCCGACGAGGTGTCATGGCTGAAGACTAAAGTGGTGGACCTCGAGGACTGGTCTAGGAGAAATAATATAAAAATCTGAGGTGTCCCTGAATCTACACTTCCTGCGCAGTTACAACAATACGCCCAGGACCTCATGAAAGCTTTTCTCCCTGACCTGTCTGACTCAGATCTAGTAATAGACAGGATCCACCATCTCCCTAAGCCGTCTCACCTCCCGGATAACATCCCAAGAGATGTTTTGATGCGTGTTCATTTTTTCCAGGTTAAGGAGCGCTTTATGATGGCCTTCCACAAAAATAAGCAACCACCCAAGAAATATTCCGCTGTTCAACTCTTTGCTGATCTCTCACAATTCACCATGCAGAGACGCAAATCCCTTTTACCCATCACAAAGGCATTGCACAATTAGGATATAGCTGGGGGTACCCAGCCAAATTGATTGTCACGCGTGATGATCATACATCTGTGATAAACAGCCTAGACGAAGGGTTTGTACTACTCCGGGCCTGGGACATTCTTCCAGAACAAACCAAGGAGGGCCTACCTTTTACATCTAAAATAGAAACCCAGAATACCTGGCAAGTGGTCTCTCACAAAAAGAAAAACAAAAAAACACAACGACTGAATACCTTGGCTTCCAAACTACCTTAATCTACAAAGTTCCTATAAAACAATGAGTGCTCAAACTCCCCTCCCCCGAGACATGCACAGTGGTACTGCCATCAGATTCATGTTTGAATCTCCTTTTTTACCTTGTTGGTTCAAGCCAAATTACTTGATTTGTTCTTGTTGTTACTATTATTGTTTTTGTTTTTTCTTTTTCCCTTTTGTCCTATCTGAGAGGGACTCTGATTCTACGAACAAAGTGCTACACAAGATGTGTCTTCAAAGGCAACTTGTGAAACCTCATCCAGATCTGCAACGTCTTGACCTCCCTGAAGTATTGTCATTTTCATTCTCATCTCTCACCCATGGTACTTAACATAGTTTCATTTAATGTCCACGGACTAAACCACCCAGAAAAAAGGTCCGCACTGTGGACAAAGGCCCAAAAGTTACATGCAGACATATTGTGCATACAGGAGTCACACTTCTTAGCCTCTAACCCGCCTCGTTTCCAACACAAAAACTACCCTCACATATTTCTTGCTTCAGCTCCACAAAAGCAAAAAGGAGTGATCATCGTTATTAGAAACTCTGTTGCCTTCATACCTAAAGAAGTAATAACAGACCCTGCTGGTAGATATATAATCCTTGTTGGAGACTTTAATAACCGTACCTACACAATAGTCAACCTATATGCACCTAATACTCACCAATTACGTTTTCTAAAAAATGGACACTCAACAAGCTTGCAAGGGTTAAGAAAGGTGCTGTAATCATTTGTGGGGACTACAATATCACAGTTGATTATAACGTAGACACTACCACTAAATCTAAATGCCCCCTGCCTAAGCTGCAGTCAACTCTCCATGTTGAAGATCTCTATGATGTCTGGAGGCAATGATGGCAAACCTATGGCACGCATGCCACAGCTGGCACGTATAGCCATCTCTGCGGGCACGCGAGAGGGTCCAGGTTCACAGCGGGGAGGAACGCGGCAGCAAGCAGCGGCGAGGTGCAGGAAATTATCTGCATGAGTGAGTGGGCGGCTCCGCAGCCTCCATGCAGAAGGCTACAGACCTGAGAGCACGGGAGGGATAGAAGCAAGCAGTGGCGAGGTGCAAGAAACTGTCTGCACAAGTGAGTGGGCGGCCCCGCATCCTCCACGTGGTAGGCTACAGGCCTGACAGTGCAGGAGGGAGAGAAGAACCTTACCACTTAATTTTATGGTTGAAGAGGGGCATACCTGGTGTCTTCTGGAGCATGGACTCCTCAAACCTCCAACAGTGAGGCCCGGAGAACAGACTGACTGTGGGCCCGGAAGACGAGGACAGACGGAGAGGAGTAAGCTGTGAGGGAGCCGCTGGATGGAACAGAGCAGAGGGCTCTCCCGGATCAAGGATGGAGACTGGTACTGGGCACAATTATACACTGAATACCTGCATACAAAGACTGGGGCAGGGAGGCAGAGCAGGGATTGCAGATAGGGACAGAGCTATTGGTCTCCCTTTCTCTCAGTTCCCCTCTTTTTCAGTCCCCCCTGTGTCCCCCTCTTTCTGCTCCCCCTCGCTGTCCCCTCTCTCTGTGTGTCACCCCTCTCTCTCGCTGTCCCCCTCTCTCTGTGTCCCCTCTCTCTGTGTGTCTCCCTCTCTCTGTGCATGTGTCCACCCTCTGTGTGTGTGTCCCCCCTCTCTTTGTGTGTCTCCCCCTCTCTGTGTGTGTCCCCCCTCTGTGTGTGTCCCCCCTCTCTCTCTCTCTGTGTCCCCTCTCTCTCTCTGTGTCCCCCTCTCTGTGTGTCCCCCCTCTGTGTGTGTCCCCCCTTTCTGTGTTTGTTTCCCCCTCTCTGTGTGTGTCCCCTCTCTCTCTCTCTCTGTCCCCCCTCTGTGTGTGTCCCCCTCTCTGTGTGTGTGTGTCCCCTCTCTGTGTGTCCCCCCTCTGTGTGTGTCCCCCCTCTCTCTGTGTGACCCCCCTCTGTGTGTGTCCCCCCTCTCTGTGTGCCCCCTCTGTGTGTGTGTGTGTCCCCTCTCTCTGTGCGTGTCCCCCCTCACTCTGTGCATGTCCCCCCTCTCTCTGTGTGTGCCCCCCCTGTGTGTGTCCCCTCTCTCTGTGTGCCCCCCCTCTCTCTCTCTGTGTCCCCCCTCTCTCTCTGTGTATTCCCTCTCTCTTTTTCCCCTCTCTCTCTCTCTGTGTCCTCTCTCTCTCTCTCTCCCCTCCCTCTCTCTGTCCCCCCTCCCTCTCAGCATCTCTCACACCCCCCTCTCTCTCTCTCTCTCTCTCTCTCTATCTATCTCTCTCTGTCCCCTCTCTCTCTCTGTGTCCCCCCTCTCTCTCTCTCTCTGTCTCCCCCCTCTCTCTGTGCCCCCCCTCTCTCTGTGTCCACCCTCTCTGTGTCCCCCCTCTCTCTCTGTCCCCTCCCTCTCTCTCACACACACAACCTTTCTCTTTTACACACATCCCCATCTCTCTCACACACCCCCTCTCTTTCGCTCAGCACCCCTCTCTCGTGAATTGCCGTGTTGGCACTTTGCAACACAAAACCAACTTATTTATTTCAGTTTGGGCACTCGGGCTCAAAAAGGTTCGCCATCACTGTCTGGAGGTGTCAGCACTCTAACGAGCATGACTACACCTTACACTCCTCCAGACACAACTCGTACTCTCGTATAGATATGATTGTTGTAGACAGAACCCTGCTGCAGGCGGTATCCTCCTCTACCATCCATGACATCTCGTGGTCAGACCACGCACCTGTCTCTATCACAGTGGTGGAGGGGAATGCCCCTGACCTGGCTTACATATGGAGAGCTAATTCCAGTTTTTTTCAGACACCCGTTCATGTGACCTCCTTAACCAATCATCTGAAACATTTCTTCGCATTAAACACCGAATCGGTGTCTGACCCCACGACACTATGGTGCGCCCACAAGGCCTTTATTAGGGGCATTCTACTACAAATCAGCTCAAGACTTAAAAGACAGAGAGCACTTAAATTTGACCGCCTATTAGGTGACATTAAATCTCTGGAAACACAAAACAAAGACACACTTAGCACTGACTTATCAAACAAATTGATCAAGCTCCGATCTGACCTCAGATTTCTGCTCCTAGAACAACATGATAAATATATTAGCTCACTGAAATTGACACACTACTCCACAGGAAACAAAGCTGGCAGGTTTTTGGCCCGTTGCCTAAAAGACAAAAAAACCCGCACAAAATTCTTTACTTAATCTGCACGACAGACAACAGTAAAATATTTAGTCCCAAAGACATTGCAGATGCCTTTGCTGACTATCACTCATCCCTATATAACATCAAAAATGATCCCAACACTCCCCAACCCACGGATGAAGCTATTCAATCTTTCCTGGCAGATATTAAACTCCCCTCACTAACGCAAACACAATTAATGACCCTGAACGCACCTATCACAGAGGCAGAAATACAGAATTAAAGCTGGACTAAATTCTCCTAAACAAAAAAATCACTAGGAGGTACAGTTTTTTGAAAGAGGACACTCCACCAGCTCCTGGTGACTATTTGCTTTCTTTGTACAGTTCATGGTGAGAATAAAGCCAGGTGCAAATGAGTTACATGATCAGAAGCCACCCAATGGTCAAAGAGGAGCATTGCACAGACCGGGAGGTATCGACCTCATAGGTGGTCGCAGCAGTGGTGTATTGGTGACAGGATTCTGAGCTTGTCATCACTGGAGGACAGCATTGCAAGAGGTAGGTGTGTGCCATAATCGTGAAATTTTGGCAAATTATGGTCAATTTACCTCCTACCAATGTGTTTCGTTTCCCTTTAAATACTTAGCACTATATAAGTCAGTCTGCATCCATGGCACAGGGGTGAGTGTATGTTTGATTTGAATGAGCTGATCAGGCTCCTTCACTAATTGTTACCAATTATTCAAAAGGTAGGCAGTGCAGAGGCAGCTGTTATTAAAGAGGAGCTACAGTCTCCTAATTAATTTTTTTTTTTTTTTAATCAAGAGTAAGTTTATTGAGAAATAGTGGTTGACCCTGTGCTACGGTGTCTATCAAGTAAAAAGAAAGTGGCCCTAGTAGTTATGTCCAGTAAATGGATGCCACAGTTATATAAAAAAATGACAGGAGATATATAAAGGGATGTATAAAGGAGAAAGGAGAATTGCTGCCTCTACATAATACTGCCACCTTGGTGGAGTATACAAAATGAATGGTAAGGTGTAGAAATGGCACTTAATAAAGTGCCTAATAATTTAACTGTACCTTTGGCTTTACCACTAATTCTATGCAGAGATATTAGGATGTCAAAATATAAGATGAAAATAAGGATGAAATAAAGCTGTAAAAAACGGTGTTATACCCTCTTCCTTATAGGGCCAAGCCCTAGGCCAGAAAGATTTATAAAGGTGGTGTTACTCTCCTTGGAAAAAGTGATAAACTCGGATTTTAAACCAGCTATAATCAGAAGATTTGTTGTGAGGTGTGTAACACCCCCTGCCTGTCACAAAGCTAGTAGATGTATACAAATGGTGCAATATAGTGTTCCTAGTATTGTAAAGTTGTGTGATAAACCAAAAAATATATGCCAAAAATCAAAAATAGAATAAGTGTGTTACACCCTCTGGTGCGTGTCAAAGTGATGAACTGCACCTATACAATAATCATGCAGCAGAGTAAGTTTATTGGAAAAAAGAAAAAAAAATAACAACACAACTGGGTAAATACACATACAATCAGAGAGTACATGCAGCAAGAAATACAGGTACAACTTCTTTTTTACCTTCTGACAGCTTATGCCGGCCATACACGGTTTGAATTTCGTAAGAATTTTCTTTCGAAAATCGTATGAAAGAATTTTCGTATGAATTTCGCCCCATTAGTGGGCTGCAACAACGGCCGATTTTCGTGCGGCGAACACATTTGAGGAATCAGACATGTTGGAAATTTTTAGAAAAATGAATGATTTTCTAATCAATGATGGGAGAATCGTGCGAGAAATGTAATAAGAAAAGAAAATTTACGGAGAGAAAAGAAGATTCCCGGCCACGAAAATTCTTTTGTGTAGCAACATGCGGTGAAATTGAAGGCTTGGTCGGCTGAATTTCAAAAATCAATAGTGGCATCATCGGATCACAAAAAAAACGAACATTCTGATTTTGAAAAGAAAATTCGTTTGAAATTCGACCGTGTATGGCCTGCTTTATACATTCACTATTATGTGATAGTTTAGGCTGCTATGAACCCATGAGTCGCGCATAATAGAATGCAGTTTGTCGTTAAGTTACAAAAAGGAGAGAAAGATCTTAGAACCAACCCGTATATCTTACATGCATCAATAATTGATTGACAAACCTATGTTTTAGTATAGCAAAAAAAAAGGAAAGAGGAAACAAAACAGTTATACCCCTAAAGGGTATAAACTACCTAATGTTAACAGACTTCTCAGAGGATATATTGTGTCCACTCCAACCCTTCTTGCAGACCATGCCAGAACTATACTGCATCTCATACCTTAACTCACCTATGTCTCCCTGATCTCACCTCACATTTGTAAGAGCCTTTCTTTCACTAATTGAGTTGGGCCTACTAAGCCCATGCCGTCTCTGCGTCCCATCCCCTGTCCGGGCAGGTAATTTGTCCCTTCCGTGATCTATATAATTATTAAAATCTCCCACGACCAAGATCGGAACCCCGGACAGCGGGATAAGAAGTCTGCCAAAGTTTTCAGTAGGCCAGTAGAGAATGGAGGAGGGATTTACACACCCGCTAAGATACATTATTATCCCATATAGGGAGCACAAAAGAAAAATACATCAACCATCTGGATACTTGTTAACCTCTATAGCAGAGAATTGTATGCCACGTTTTACTAGGAGACTCACCCCCCTCGAGTACACTGAGTATGTGGCATGATATTGATGACAAAATTGTTGTGTAGTGAATTGAGGAGTAGAGATCGGGGGAAGTGACTCTCCTGCAAACAAATCACATCTGCGTTCACATGCCTGATCGTGTGAAGCACTTTGAGGAGCTTGACGGGATTATTCAAGCCCCGGACATTCCAGGACAAAAATCTGGTTATCTTGGACATTGCATTAGCATATCAATAACAATAAGGATAACTTTAGGTAATGTAGCCTGAGTAAAGGACACTGGGAGAAAATAGGCTAGTGAGGAAGTCTCGTTCCTGAGTGTTGGGAGGTAAAAGAAAATTTTTGTATTTCCATTCCAAGAAGCAACGTGGTGGTGATAGGAGACATGAGACAGTCGCAAGTAGGGCAAAGTCTTTGCTTTGTAAAAGGGGTAGCACTGTAAAGGGCCTCACGGTAAGATGGACAACAAAGTAAAAAACAACGTGAAACTGGCCAACATGACCAAATTGAATTTGCAAGGGGTTATTGGAGGTCTGGACCAGACCACCCCGGGGGGCAAAAGTGGAAGCGCACCGTATTGTCTTAGTAACTTCTCTGCATCAAGAATAGGGATGAGCCGAACACCCCCCTGTTCGGTTCGCACCAGAACATGCGAACAGGAAAAAAATTCGTTCGAACACGCGAACGCCGTTAAAGTCTATGGGACACGAACATGAATAATCAAAAGTGCTAATTTTAAAGGCTAATATGCAAGTTATTGTCATAAAAAGTGTTTGGGGACCCGGGTCCTCCCCCAGGGGACATGAATCAATGCAAAAAAAAGTTTTAAAAACGGCCGTTTTTTCAGGAGCAGTGATTTTAATAATGCTTAAAGTCAAACAATAAAAGTGTAATATCCCTTTAAATTTCATACCTGGGGGGTGTCTATAGTATGCCTGTAAAGGGGCGCATGTTTCCTGTGTTTAGAACAGTCTGACAGCAAAATGACATTTGGAAGGAAAAAACTCATTTAAAACTACCGCGGCTATTGCATTGCCGACAATACACATAGAAGTTCATTGATAAAAACGGCATGGGAATTCCCCACAGGGCAACCCCGAACCAAAATTAAAAAAAAAAAATGATGTGGGAGTCCCCCTAAATTCCATACAAGGCCCTTCAGGTCTGGTATGGATATTAAGGGGAACCCCAGCCAAAATTTTAAAAAAAAATTGACGTGGGGTTCCCCCTAAATTCCATACCAGACCCTTCAGGTCTGGTATGGATTTTAAGGGGAACCCCGCGCCAAAAAAAAAAAAAAAAAACGGCATGGGGTCCCCCTAAAAATCCATACCAGACCCTTATCCGAGCACGCAACCTGGCAGGCCGCAGGAAAAGAGGGGGGGACGAGAGTGCGGCCCCCCCCCCTCCTGAACCGTACCAGGCCACATGCCCTCAACATTGGGAGGGTGCTTTGGGGTAGCCCCCCAAAACACCTTGTCCCCATGTTGATGAAGACAAGGGCCTCATCCCCACAACCCTGGCCGGTGGTTGTGGGGGTCTGCGGGCGGGGGGCTTATCGGAATCTGGAAGCCCCCTTTAACAAGGGGACCCCCAGATCCCGGCCCCCCCCCTGTGTGAAATGGTAAGGGGGTACAAAAGTACCCCTACCATTTCACTAAAAAACTGTCAAAAATGTTAAAAATGACAAGAGACAGTTTTTGACAATTCCTTTATTTAAATGCTTCTTCTTTCTTCTTTCTTCCTTCATCTTCTTCTTCTTCTGGTTCTTCTGGCTCTTCTGGTTCTTCCTCCGGCGTTCTCGTCCAGCATCTTCTCCGCGGCGTCTTCTATCTTCTTCTCCTCGGGCCGCTCCGCACCCATGGCATGAGGGGAGGCTCCCGCTCTTCTCTTCATCTTCTTCTCATCTTCTTCTCTTCTTCATCTTCTTCTTCATCTTCTTCTTCTTCTTCCTTCTTCTCTTCTTCCTGTCTTCTCCGGGCCGCTCCGCAGCCATGCTGTGGCATGGAGGGAGGCTCCCGCTGTGTGACGGCGTCTCTTCGTCTGACGGTTCTTAAATAACGGGGGGCGGGGCCACCCGGTGACCCCGCCCCCCTCTGACGCACGGTGACATGACGGGACTTCCCTGTGGCATTCCCCGTGACGTCACAGGGAAGTCCCTCAAGTCACCGTGCGTCAGAGGGGGGCGGGGTCACCGGATGGCCCCGCCCCCCGTTATTTAAGAACCGTCAGACGAAGAGACGCCGTCACACAGCGGGAGCCTCCCTCCATGCCACAGCATGGCTGCGGAGCGGCCCGGAGAAGACAGGAAGAAGAGAAGAAGGAAGAAGAAGAAGAAGAAGAAGAAGAAGATGAAGAAGAAGATGAAGAAGAAGATGAAGAAGAGAAGAAGATGAAGAGAAGAGCGGGAGCCTCCCCCCTCATGCCATGGGTGCGGAGCGGCCCGAGGAGAAGAAGATAGAAGACGCCGCGGAGAAGATGCTGGACGAGAACGCCGGAGGAAGAACCAGAAGAGCCAGAAGAACCAGAAGAAGAAGAAGAAGATGAAGGAAGAAAGAAGAAGCATTTAAATAAAGGAATTGTCAAAAACTGTCTCTTGTCATTTTTAACATTTTTGACAGTTTTTTAGTGAAATGGTAGGGGTAAGTACCCCCTTACCATTTCACACAGGGGGGGGGCCGGGATCTGGGGGTCCCCTTGTTAAAGGGGGCTTCCAGATTCCGATAAGCCCCCCGCCCGCAGACCCCCACAACCACCGGCCACGGTTGTGAGGATGAGGCCCTTGTCCTCATCAACATGGGGACAAGGTGTTTTGGGGGGCTACCCCAAAGCACCCTCCCAATGTTGAGGGCATGTGGCCTGGTACGGTTCAGGAGGGGGGGGGGGGCCGCACTCTCGTCCCCCCCTCTTTTCCTGCAGCCTGCCAGGTTGCGTGCTCGGATAAGGGTCTGGTATGGATTTTTAGGGGGACCCCATGCCGTTTTTTTTTTTTTTTTTTTGGCGCGGGGTTCCCCTTAAAATCCATACCAGACCTGAAGGGTCTGGTATGGAATTTAGGGGGAACCCCACGTCAATTTTTTTTTTAAATTTTGGCTGGGGTTCCCCTTAATATCCATACCAGACCTGAAGGGCCTTGTATGGAATTTAGGGGGACCCCCACATCATTTTTTTTTTTTTATTTTGGTTCGGGGTTGCCCTGTGGGGAATTCCCATGCCGTTTTTATCAATGAACTTCTATGTGTATTGTCGGCAATGCAATAGCCGCGGTAGTTTTAAATGAGTTTTTTCCTTCCAAATGTCATTTTGCTGTCAGACTGTTCTAAACACAGGAAACATGCGCCCCTTTACAGGCATACTATAGACACCCCCCAGGTATGAAATTTAAAGGGATATTACACTTTTATTGTTTGACTTTAAGCATTAATAAAATCACTGCTCCTGAAAAAACGTCCGTTTTTAAAACTTTTTTTTGCATTGATCCATGTCCCCTGGGGCAGGACCCGGGTCCCCAAACACTTTTTATGACAATAACTTGCATATAAGCCTTTAAAATTAGCACTTTTGATTTCTCCCATAGACTTTTAAAGGGTGTTCCGCGGCATTCGAATTTGCCGCGAACACCCCAAATTGTTCGCTGTTCGGCGAACTTGCGAACAGCCAATGTTCGAGTAGAACATGAGTTCGACTCGAACTCGAAGCTCATCCCTAATCAAGAACAATAAGCCCTGTTAGTCCTGGTAGTCTGTATATCAACAGCTTTCTCCGCCTGGTGATAGATCCAGAAAAACAACAGGGTGCCTATTGGTATGGTACTTTACCTATCAGGAGGAGCGGGGCGTCGGTTGCGAGCTTCACTGATCAGACTTTCTTCCCGATCCAGCCATTGTGCAGCTGTAATGGAAATTTGTAAGTTCTGTATATAATTGGGTGGCACAGTGGTGCAGTGGGTAGCACTTTCGCCTAGTAGTAAGAAGGGTCGCTGGTTCGAATCCCAACCACGACACTACCTGCCTGGAGTTTGCATGTTCTCCCTGTGCCTGCGTGGGTTTCCTCCCACACTCCAAAGACATGCTGGTAGGTTAATTGGATCCTGTCTAAAATTGTCCCTAGTATGTATGAATTGGAGTTAGGGACCTTAGATTGTAAGCTCCTGGAGGGTAGGGACTGATGTGAATGTACAATGTATATGTAAAGCGCTGCGTAAATTGATGGCGCTATATAAGTACCTGAAATAATAATAATTGTATTGTATTTTGTATGTATTGCACATTGCCCTCACTGTGCAACAGCACTAATAATGTTTTCAGTAAATGTTTACATTCTTTCGAGTCCTAATTAGAATAAGCCTGCCTATGTAACGCCCCTTGTTACGATAAGCCTACAATTGTAATATTAATGTGATACCTACGTAATCATGTGCATAAAAACCTTCAATTGCGTCATAATAAAGCAGAACAGTAATTTGGAAAGATGCGGAGCGTATCTTTTGTGTCTGTTCCCTACTGCAGTAGTTATTATTAATTTGGAACCACTAATCAATATGAGGATAGGAGTTGCCTATCATCAATTTAACCGAGTCACAGCCACAGCCATGGTAAATCAAAGAAGTGCACTGAGACCAGTGCTTCTACCCTGAGACAGGCTGGGTATAGCATGGCATATTTTAAATCAAGGGCCCTGAGGTGTTTTTTAACTTCAATGAATTTTGCGCGCTGCTTCTGCAGCTCAGCCGAGAAGTCTGGAAAAAAGGATATTTTGGCATTATCAATTTTTAAGGCATCTGGTTTGATCCTAGCATTATGCAATAGTGAATCTCTGTCCTTGTAGTGAAGAAGCTTGAATAGGAAGGGTCTTGGGGGAGCTCCCAGTGGCAGAGGCCTAGCTGGGACCCTATGTGCATGCTCCATAGAGAACATAGGGGTAAACACATCTCTACCAAACGCAGCAATCAACCATTTTTCAATGAATTCTACCGGGTTCTTTCCTTCCACTCTTTTGGGATACCCGATCATTCTGACATTGTTTCTCTTCATTCTGTTCTCTAATTCCTCTATGCGGGAGGAGTGCTGTGTGAGGAGATGGTTGTTGTACGTGAGGTTCCTTTGCATGGGTGCCATGTCATCCTCAATGGAGCTCACTCTCCCTTCCACTGCAGATGTTCTCTCTCTCTCAGTTTTTGGGAGTCTTGCCTTAGGAAGGTGATTTCCGCTTTGACCCTTTTTATCTCAGCTGTAAGGGCTGTTAGAGAGGCATTGCATGTATTGACTGCTGTGAATATGTCTCTAATAGGGATGAGCCAAACACCCCCCGGTTCGGTTCGCACCAGAACTTGCGAACAGACCAAAACTGCACGAACGTTATAACCCCATTGAAGTCTATGGGACGCGAACGTTTGAAATCAAAAGTGCTCATTTTAAAGGCTAATTTGCATGGTATTGTCCTAAAAAGTGTTTGGGGACCTGGGTCCTGCCCCAGGGCACATGTATCAATGCAAAAAAAAGTTTTAAAAACGGCCATTTTTTTGGGAACAGTGATTTTAATAATGCTTAAAGTCAAACAATAAAAGTGTAATATTCCTTTAAATTTCATACCTGGGGGGTGTCTATAGTATGCCTGTAAAGGGGAGCATGTTTCCCATGTTTAGAACAGTCTGACAGCAAAATGACATTTCAAAAGAAAAAAAGTCATTTAAAACTACTCGCGGCTATTAATGAATTGCCGGTCTGACAATACACATAAAAGTTAATTGATAAAAACTGCATGGGATTTCCCCACAGGGGAACCCTGAACCAAAATTGAAAAAAAAAAACTGGCGTGGGGGTCCCCCTAAATTCTATACCAGGCCCTTCAGGTCTGGTATTAAAAATGACAAGAGACAGTTTTTGATAATTCCTTTATTTAAAGTCTTCTTTTTTCCATCTTCTATCTTCTTTCTTCTATCTTCCTTCGGTTTCTTCCTCCGTCTTCTTCTTCCTCCGATCCTCTGCTTCTTTCTCCGGTGTTCTCGTCTGGCATCTCCCTCTGCGGCATCTTCTTATCTTCATCTTCTTCTCTTCATCTTCTTTTCGGGCCGCTCCGCATCCATGATTGGATGGGAGGCTCCCGCTGTGTGAAGCTTCTCTCTTCATCTTTTTCTCTTCATCTTTTTCTCGCAATGGATCAAAGGGAGGTTATGAAATAGGATCAAAGGGAGGTTACGAAATACTAAAATTAAATTTTATTTAGGTTTAGATACACTTAGTTGTATTTATCTATGATTGCACAATGTATCGCTAAAAATAATACAATGTATAATAGTAAAAATCACTATTATGTATATAAAAAAAATAATTATCTCTGTTGCTGCATCCTTAACTGGGATCACTTGGCTGGAATAAAGAAAACAGGTATACAAGAATTTGTAACAATAGGCATGTAACAGAAGGCTAGTCAAAATAATACATTACGATTTTAATAAAAGAAAACAGAGAATACAGTCAATATGTCTTGCTGTGAGACGCAAAAATAACTGAATTCTGTTTTTTGATTAGTAATGTTAATAAAAGAAGTATAAAAGGAGCCAGTATAGAAAGCATGCTTAATGCTAACTTTTACATTATATAAAACAATATGCACAATATGTACAGTTCCCCGGCAAGGCACAGGTTGTTCACAGTGAGATGAATCTACTAACCCCTTGTCCTATTCTTTCGGAATGAAATAAATTGCTTATCATGGTGAGCTCTTTTATGCTCTGTAAAATTAAGAAGGCTGAATAGAATATAAAAAGAGTTATTTTCAAATAGGGAAAGAGAAGCTTATCTAACAATTGATTCTATCTAAATAAGCTATTTTAGAATTGGTATTTTGGCCTAGATTTATCTAACAAAGTAAAGTCTCTGGCAGAAAGCCGTCCTTACTTTGCAGTTTCAAGATGTCAGTTTATCAAATTATAACAATGTACCCAATTTATGCACTTGGGAAAAAAATGACATTATTGTTAATTGTTAGTAAATGTAGTAACATTAAAACTTTTCTTTGATATTAAAGGGCATTTCATATTAAGTGGAAAATGGGCCCACTTCCTTCAGCTTTTTTAACATATTTAACTACTTCAGTCCCCAGGCCTTTTCTTCCCTAAACCACTTTGAGTCCCAGCACAGTTATTTCATATTGCCTATGTCTCAGTTCTGCGCAATATAGCTTTTCACCCAGGTTTACACTGAGCTGCGGGAATGAATTTGTGTGAGTTCAGCTGAACTCGCACGATTTCACTCCCGCATGTCCGTACTGATTTTGGCCACGATTTCAGAGACATCTGTGCAGATTTCTCTCTAGTACAGAAACTACTTTTTGAAATCGGTGCAGTGCCGCAGATGCGGAGTCGCACCGATTAGGACGGTGCCATTGACAGCAATTGCCGCCGATTTGACATGTCAAATCGCATGTCAAAACACTCCAGTGTGAACCAGTGTTTTTTAGTCTTCCATAATGTATAATACTTCTTTTTTTTTTGGTGACTTGGTATTTGGTAGCAAATTTGGATATGAAAAGAATAAATAATGTGCAGCGTTAACAAACCAATAATCAATGAAAACAATAAAATTATTCAAAATCAATAAAAATATGTATATATGTTGTAAATATATACATAAAAGCAATACAGTGAATTTGTGATAAATCATATAATATGTTTTTAACATTAATAATTTTTGTATTTAGCAAATTCGGATATACATATATTTGTCTTCTGATTTTATTTGGAATAAACAGTAAAATATTAGAAAAGCATGCATTTCCTGTCATTTTTCCCAACGCAACATTTACATAAGTTGCACACCTCCATATCCTTGCCCCAAAATATAATAAATAGAGTTTACTGATCAAAATGATATTGCATTAGTGTGCTTTCTATGTAATGTAAAGATCAGTGTTTACTTTATAGAAGAGCTTTATTGCCCTTTTGACTAAACACTGCATCACACGCAGGTTAAAATAAACAGTCTGTGTAAATTGTTAGCATAACCATAAGATAACATTGACTTGGGTTAATGAGGGAACAAATTATCATGATAGCAACTTTCAGAGATTTGAGGGCGCAAAAAATTCTAATGATATTGCATTTACGTATGTGAGCATTTGATGCTTGCTTGGTAAGAGCAAATGTCATCATCCAGATCATCTGATGTAATTCTTGGGACTAGGGATGAGCCCACGGTTCGAGTCAAACCCAAGTTCAACACGAACATCGGGTTTTCGTTTGTTCTAAAATGAACCGAACATTATGGGGCGTTCACGGAAAATGTAAGCACTGCGGAATGTCCCATAATGCACTGTGAGATTGCAGTGCATTGCAGTGTTGCCAACCGTCAGTATTTTTACCGGGTACTTTTCTCCTGCCAGTAAATGCCAGTAACAGGAAAAGGTTGCCAGTAAAAAAATATGGCTGAGCCGGCCCAAACCCAGAGTGCCTGCTACAGTGTTAGATGCGGTGCCTGAGCATGTTGTGTGACCTCATGGTGCAAGGGAACCTGAGCGGAGTGGGCACAGCCTCGTGTGCGGGACTGTGGAATTGGAGCTAGGCAAGCCCGGAGTGGAACTGTCATTGCTATTTGGACTTCAGTGGACTAAAGGGACCACCTGGCATGGGTCGAGATTGTTACTGTGACTCAGTAGTCGACTTGTCATGTTGGTGAGGTGTCATCATCATCTGTGGTGCTACACAATGCTGTCAATGTCACTGTGAGTCAATGTCATGTGTGCGCCTGCCCATTCTGATTTCTTGCCCTCCTGAGTCCTGTCCCTAAGCTACTTACTTACTATGTCAAAAATAATGTAAGAAATATTATTTTTGCCATTATATATCTACCTTACATCATATTGCTAATTGCATATTGTACTTGTTTGTAGCCTAAATACTGAAATTTGCACTTGAAACTTGCACTTGTAAATACTTGCACATTTGCACTTGTAATTTTGTAACTTTTGGAGATGCCAGTGGAAACATGGCTGTGCCAGTAAATTTTGGGTGTTGTGTCAGTAAATTTCAATCTGGTAAGTTAGCAACACTGGTGCATTGCTATATGAAGATTGGCCAAAGCATGCACCTGACCTTCATGCTTTGGCCAATCACAGCGTGCTCTGCTGAGAGAGCCATAATTGTCCAAAAGCATGGTGCCTTTGGCCAATCATAGCTCAGGGGGACTAAGTCCATGCCCCACACTCTATAAGGCTGCTTACAGAGCGGCTGTGTGTAGTGTTGTTAGCGTGGACAGAGAGATAGCTTGAGTAAGATTAGGCAGTCAGTCAGATTATTCAGTTATTGGCAGTGTATTTGATATATTTTTATATATATATATATATATATATATATATATATATATATTTTTATATATATATATATATATATATATATATATATATATATATATATATATATATATATATATACTCTGAATCCAGTGTAGCCTATATCTACAGTGCATTCTGTAGTGTGCAGTTGCTAATACAGTGCAGGCAATGTACACAGCATCTAATACAGTCTGTACAGTTTCTACTACACTTCTGGTGGTGTACACAGTATATAATACAGTGCAGCCATTGTACAGTTGCAAAAAACTGTGCAGGCGGTGTACACAGTATCTAATACAGTGTGTATAGTTTCTACACTTCTGGTGGTGTACACAGTATACAATACAGTGCAGCCATTGTACACTTTATAATACACTTCATGGGGTGTACACAATATCTAATACAGTGTAGTGTGGTGTTGCAAAACAAAAAAATACATCATGTCTGGAAGGCCACCACAGAGAGGCAGACGCTCACAGGCCACTAAAAGAGGGCAAGAAGCCTCTGTGTCTACAGTCAACAGTGGTGATCGTGGACATGGTTCATCTTCTGCAGGTGGCCGTGGTGCATGCTTGTCCTTTTTTGCTGCAGCTGGCTGTGTTATTTAGCCACAACATGCAGAAGTTGGGGAAGTGGATATTGAAGTCGTCCTCATCCTCCTCATCCTCTGTCACCCAGGCTCAAAGTAGTTTGCCTTCCAACGCAGCTGCCAAAGCAGCCTATTCCACTGACTCCTTTTCCACAGTCACTCCTTCCGTAGCCCCACCATCATGCACGGAGGAGTCCCCAGAATTATTCAGCCACAGTGTCAGTTATATGCTGCTGGAGTATGCGCAGCGATTTGAAGGCTCCGATGTTAGTTCCCAGGTTGAGGAAGGGAGTAACATGAGCCTAGAGAGAGGGGGAGCCACAGTAGGACAAGAAACTGGCAGTTATGTTTCACAGCAGGCCCATTCCTACGCCCAACAAGAGTATCTGTGAGGGGTTACAATGTTGTGGCACCACCACCCAAGGCCCAATTTTTCTGCCCATATTTAACAGGGGCATGTAATTTACAATTCTTGATATAATATTTCACAGCAGGGCCCGTTCCTGTGCCCAAGAAGAGTAACTGTGAGGGCTTACAGTGTTCTGGTACCACCAACACCTAAGGCCCAATGTTCTGCAGAGTGTATATAGGGCAGGCCGTATAGTATATATACTGCTGTTCAGAGTATATAGTGCCGAGGGGACCCCCCACCATTTGAAAAAAAAATTGGTGCGAGGTTCCCCTTAATAGCCATACCAGACCTGAAGGTTCTGGTATGGATTTGGGGGGGACATCCATGCCATTTTTTTTGGCATTTTTGGTATTTTTATCTATATTGCCGGGATCCAACAATACATTACAGCCGTGAGCAGTTTTGAATTACATTTTTTCCTTCAGAAATGTCATTTTTCTGTGGCACTGTTATAAACATGGGAAAGATGCGCTACTTTACAGGCATACTAAGAACACCCCCCATCATGATATTTAAAGGAATATTTAATTTTTATTGTTTCACTTTAAGCATTATTAAATTCACTGCTCCCAAAAAAACTGCAGTTTTTAAAACTTTTTTTTGCATTGATAAATGTGTCCTGGGGCAGGACCCGGGTCCCCAAACACTTTTTATGCCAATAACTTGAATATAAGCCTTTAAAATGAGCACTTTTGATTTTTCACATTTGTGTCCCATTTGACTTTAACGGTGTTCGCGTGTTTGAACAAATGTTTTGTCTGTTCGCATGTTCTGCTGCGAACCGAACCGGGGGGGTGTTCAGCTCATCCCTAGTTGGGACCTGGAGCTTAATATGCAGATGGAAATATTGTCACCAGTCAGTGTCCCTGATCACCATCACACCAATTATATGACAACACTGTACTGACCCGTTGACCATATGTAAAAAAATGTAAATGTGATTTTTTATTTCTTCATTTTCCAAAATATTATGACAAAAAAATACAACTTCAAAAAAACTCATCACTCTTGCTAAACACCCTGGAGTGTCTGTTTTCTAAAAAAGCGGTCATTTGGAGGCTAATTGTAATGTCCTGGCTTTTTCGGGCCTCAAGAAATGAGATAGGCCATCAGTACATCAGGCTTGAACAATTTTCAGAAATATACCATAGTTTGTGGACCTTATAACTTTCCTACAGACTAAATATTATACATTAATTTGGGTTATTTTCACCAAAGAAATGTAGCAGAATACATTTTGACCTAAATTTATGAAGAACAATTATTTTATTTGCAAAAATTTTGATTAAATACCACCAAAAGAAAGCTTTAGTTGTGTGAACAAAATGATAAAAATTTAATTTGGATACTGTGTTGCATGACCGTGCAATTCTCATTCAAAGTGCGACACCGCTGAAAAAGGGTACCCATTGAAGATTAATTCTGATAGCATGAGAGCTTGCTAATCAGAGCCAGTGAGCTTTCCGACTGATTGTGTTTGCTTTGCTATATTGAGTTCCCAATACCTTGTGGAGGAACCCCTTTGGAGGATTTTAAATGAGATGAAATCCAGTTTTGCTTTGCCAATATAACAAGAGCAGAGGGTATGCGTAGAGAAATGTCCCAAACACTGCACACTAGACATGTGCAGTTCATTTTGTTCCAAACTGAAGTTCAGACAAATTTTTCATTATTTCTAAATTTCGAATGTATTCATATTTCTGAATTAAAATAGTAATGAATTTTAATGAATCCGAAATAACGAAACAAAATTTTGGGAGAAATTGGAAGTCGAATGGTTTTCAAATTGAATTAGAATAGTTTAGATATACTATAATAGATTATAAAAGAATAGAATCGAAAATAAAGAATAGAATATAATAGAATAGAAAATAAAGGGATAGAAAAGAATAGAATTGAAAAATCAAAGAACAGAATAAAATAGAATAGAAGATTAAGGAATAGAATAGAATGAAAAATAAAACAGAAAGAATATAACCATCTTCTGAATTTCTAATACAACACAAAACAATAAAATAGAAAAGAATAGACTAGAAAAAAAAGAATAGAATGAGATAGAATAAAATAGAAAGAATATACCCTTCTTCCGAAATTTGAATTTCAAATACAATAAATCAAATAGAATAGAATAGGAAAGAATTGAACAGAATAAAAAAAAAAAAAACAATAAAAAACAAAATAGAAAGAATATAACCAGTTCCCAAAATTTGAATAGAATAAATTTTAATTTGAATAGAAAAGAATAGATTATAATAGAATAGAAAATAAAAAAATAGAATAGAAAAAAATAAAATAGAAATAATATAGCCATCTTCTGAAATTCAAATTTCAAACAGAATACATTTGAATTAGATTAGAATAGAATATAATATAAATGAAGAGAATAGAAAAGAATAGTATAGAATAAACAATAGAAAATTAGAAATTAGATTTTTGAATAGAAATCAAAAGAATAAAATGTAATAGAAAAGAAAATAATAGAAAAGAAAATAAAAGAATAGAATAGAAAAGAAAAAACAATAGATTAGAATAGAAAGAATATAACCATTTTCCAAAATTCTAATTTCGAATAGAATGAATTCTATTTTGAATGGAATGAGGTTGGAATTCAAATGCAATTCGAATGGTTTTCGAATACGAATCAATTTGTACTTTCGAATTCAGAAAATTTTAATCAATTAGAATTCCGAAAACAAATTCAACTAATTTAACAAATTTAACTAAACAAATTTGTGTAAATAGAATTGAAACAAAACTAAAATTGTATTGTTCTGCACATGTCTACTGCACACCTAGCAAAGCCATTGGTAAACAGGTTAATGCAGCCTCAGCCAACTTCATCCAAAACCATGCTCCCAATGCATTTCACCCTGCCCATGGAGCTTAATCACGGAGGAAGGGTAGATATTTTAATGGGGCACCTTTTTGATAGCACTGAGACACTGTATTTTGACCGTGGGACACTCAGTTACTGATCAAGAAAAGTTTTCCAAAGTTCCTATTTGACAGAAGTCCATCTAATGATCTATGGCAAGCTTTACTTTCTGCTGTGTCTACAGGTCAAGAAATAAAAGTAATTCCTCCTAAAGTGACACAAACAGCTAACAAATTTTGGTTTTAGATGTACTTTAACCACTTCAGCACTGGAAAGATTTACCTCCTTAACGACCAGGATATTTTTTGCGATACAGAGCTGCGTTATTTTAACCACTTCAGCCCCGGAAGGATTTACCCCCTTCCTGACCAGAGCACTTTTTCCAATTTGGCACTGCATCGCTTTAACTGCTAATTGCGCGGTCATGCAATGCTGTACCCAAACGAAATTTGCGTCCTTTTCTTCCCACAAATAGAGCTTTCTTTTGATGGTATTTGATCACCTCTGCCATTTTTATTTTTTGCGCTATACACGGAAAAAGACCGAAAATTTTGAAAAAAAATGATATTTTCTACTTTTTGTTCTAAAAAAAATCCAATAAACTCAATTTTAGTCATACATTTAGGCCAAAATGTATTTGGCCACATGTCTTTGGTAAAAAAAATGTCAATAAGTGTATATTTATTGGTTTGCGCAAAAGTTATAGCGCCTACAAACTAGGGTACATTTTCTGGAATTTACACAGCCTTTAATTTATGACTGCCTATGTCGTTTCTTGAGGTGCTAAAATGGCAGGGCAGTACAAAACCCCCCCAAATGACCCCATTTTGGAAAGTAAACACCCCAAGGAAATTGCTGAGAGGCATGTTGAGCCCATTGAATATTCATTTTTTTTGTCCCAAGTGATTGAATAATGACAAAAAAAAAAAGAAATTACAAAAAGTTGTCACTAAATGATATATTGCTCACACAGGCCATGGGCATATGTGGAATTGCACCCCAAAATACATTTAGCTGCTTCTCCTGAGTATGGGGATACCACATGTGTGGGACTTTTTGGGAGCCTAGCCACATACGGGGCCCCGAAAACCAATCACTGCCTTCAGGATTTCTAAGGGCGTACATTTTTGATTTTACTCCTCACTACCTATCACAGTTTTGAAGGCCATAAAATGCCCAGATGGCACAAACCCCCCCAAATGACCCCATTTTGGAAAGTAGACACCCCAAGCTATTTGCTGAGAGGCATGTTGAGTCCATGGAATATTTTATATTTTGACACAAGTTGCAGGAAAGTGACAATTTATTTATTTATTTATTTTTTTTTGCACAAAGTTGTCACTAAATGATATATTGCTCACACAGGTCATGGGCATATGTGGAATTGCACCCCAAAATACATTCTGCTGCTTCTCTTGAGTACGGGGATACCACATGTGTGGGACTTTTTAGGAGCCTAGCCGCGTACGGGCCCCCGAAAACCAATCACCGCCTTCAGGATTTCTAAGGGTGTACATTTTTGATTTCACTCTTCACTGCCTATCACAGTTTCGGAGGTCATGGAATGCCCAGGTGGCACAAACCCCCCCCAAATGACGCCATTTTGGAAAGTAGACACCCCAAGCTATTTGCTGAGAGGCATGGTGAGTATTTTGCAGCTCTCATTTGTTTTTGAAAATGAAGAAAGACAAAAAAAAAAATTTTTTTTTTCTTTTTTTAATTTTCAAAACTTTGTGACAAAAAGTGAGGTCTGCAAAATACTCACTATACCGCTCAGCAAATAGCTTTGGGTGTCTACTTTCCAAAATGGGGTCATTTGGGGGGGTTTTGTGCCACCTGGGCATTCCATGGCCTCCGAGACTGTGATAGGCAGTGAAGAGTGAAATCAAAAATTTACGCCCTTAGAAAGCCTGAAGGCGGTGCTTGGTTTTCGGGGTCCCATACGCGGCTAGGCTCCCAAAAAGTCTCACACATGTGGTATCCCCGTACTCAGGAGAAGCAGCAGAATGTATTTTGGGGTGTAATTTCACATATTCCCATGGCATGTTTGAGCAATATATCATTTAGTGACAACTTTGTGCAAAAAAAAAAAAAAAAATTTGTCTCTTTCCCGCAACTTGTGTCACAATATAAAATATTCCATGGACTCGACATGCCTCTCAGCAAATAGCTTGGGGTGTCTACTTTCCAAAATGGGGTCATTTGGGGGGGGGGTTGAACTGTCCTGGCATTTTATGCACAACATTTAGAAGCTTATGTCACACATCACCCACTCTTCTAACCACTTGAAGACAAAGCCCTTTCTGACACTTTTTGATTACATGAAAAAATTATTTTTTTTTGCAAGAAAATTACTTTG
This sequence comes from Aquarana catesbeiana, assembly GCF_042186555.1. Classification (NCBI taxonomy): domain Eukaryota; kingdom Metazoa; phylum Chordata; class Amphibia; order Anura; family Ranidae; genus Aquarana; species Aquarana catesbeiana. The sequence goes on from NC_133327.1 coordinate 578,236,976, forward strand.
AACCCCCACACATTATATATTTATTTAAAGCAAATGCCCTACAGATTAAAATGGTGGGTGTTTCATTTTTTTTTTTCACACAGTATTTGCGCAGCGATTTTTCAAACGCATTTTTTGGGGAAAAAACACACTTTTTTACATTTTAATGCACTAAAACACACTATATAAAAAATATGATCTTAGGCCGAGTACATGGATACCAAACATGACATGCTTTACAATTGCGCACAAACGTGCAGTGGCAACAAAATAAATACATTTTTAAAAGCCTTTAAAAGCCTATACAGGTTACCACTTTAGATTTACAGAGGAGGTCTACTGCTAAAATTACTGCCCTCGATCTGACCTTCACGGCGATACCTCACATGCATGGTGCAATTGCTGTTTACATTTGACGCCAGACCGACGCTTGCGTTCGCCTTAGTGCGAGAGCAGGGGGGACAGGGGTGCTTTTTTTTTTTTTTTTTTTTCTTTATTATTTTTTTGCTTTTTTATCTTATTTTAAAACTGTTCCTTTCATTTTTTTTTTTTTAATCATTTTTATTGTTATCTCAGGGAATGTAAATATCCCCTATGATAGCAATAGGTAGTGACAGGTACTCTTTTTTGAAAAAATTGGGGTCTATTAGACCCTAGATTTCTCCTCTGCCCTCAAAGCATCTGACCACACCAAGATCGGTGTGATAAAATGCTTCTCCAATTTCCCAATGGCGCTATTTACATCCGGCGAAATCTAAGTCATAAAATGCTCGTAGCTTCCGGTTTCTTAGGCCATAGAGATGTTTGGAGCCACTCTGGTCTCTGATCAGCTCTATGGTCAGCTGGCTGAATCACCGGCTGCATTCTCAGGTTCCCTGTTGAGACAGGAGAGCCAGAGAAAAACACGGAAGACGGTGGGGGGGCATTCTCTCCCACTGCTTGTAAAAGCAGTCTAGAGGCTAATTAGCCGCTAGGATTGCTTTTACATGAAAGCCGACCGCTGGCTGAAAAGAATTATACCAAGATGATACCTAAACCTGCAAGCATCATTCTGGTATAACCACTCAAAGTCGTGAATGGTGTACCTGAAGACAAAAAAATGGTTAACAATAAAGCACAGTAAACGGTAAAGTATAAAAAATTGCATACATGAAAAGCAAACATGATAAAACATGATAACAATAAAACATTGCAGAATAGAATACAGTAAAAAAGAGCAGAACAATAGAGAGAATAGAGAGAGAGAGAATAGAGAGAGAACAATAAAACGACAACTATTATTTTTTATTTTATATTTTTGTTTGTGTTTTTTTTTTTTTTTTTTTACACTTTTTTTGTAACTGTAACTTTTATAACTGTAACCGGTTCCAGGTTCGGGTCTCTCAAAATGCGATGGCATCTTGGGAGACCCTGTGAAAGTGTGCCTAGTCTGTGCAATGCTGTACCCTACGCTAATACTCAACTAGTGAATGGTAGCGTTCAAAACATTCACCAATGCAAAGACCAGGATTGTCAGGACAGGAGGGACAATAATAGCGGGTGTCACGCCTATATCCGCGTTTGCTGCAGACACAACATCTTTTTTGGGGGGGTTCGTTGGGTAGGGGTACTCGGGAGGACATAAAAATGCCTCTCATGCAGCCGACTGCATTTGGTTGGGGATGTGAATGGGGGAAGTACGGGCGCTGCAGAAGCGGTGGGTTCCCAATTAGGATTGGCGAATGCAGCAGGAAGGGCACCATGGGCACGACGGGCCTGTGTTTGTCTTTTTGGTGGCAGCGGGACACTACTTGTGCTTGCCACCTCACCAGCTTGAACTGCACTTATGGGACTCGCCACGTCACCAAGTGTTACTGCAGTGCTGGTTTGACTACAACCGGGGTGTACTAGGCCGCTGGCGCTTGCCAGGTCACCAAAACGCTACCAAAAAAACTGTTAGCGATCGCAGGGATCAGGCCTGACTCTGCGAATGCTGCAGTTATGCATTTAGTGTTTTGTAAGTGACAGTGATCGATCGATACTGCACTTGGGCGGGCTGGGCTGGGCCGGGCGGAGGGGCAAAACGCAGGTGCTAGCAGGTATCTGGGCTGATCCCACTAACACTGCGTTTTTGGGAACCCTAAACTGCTGGGGACGCCAGTATAGATCTGATCGGATCAGATATTGATCAGTTCAGATACTATACCACTAAGGGAGGTGTACGGTGCGTGCGTGGGTGTTAGCGCGACCGGCGCTAACCTGACGCTGCCTGGGGCTGGTGCTTGCCAGTTCACCAAAACGCTACCAAAAAAACTGTTAGCGATCGCAGGGATCAGGCCTGACTCTGCGAACGCTGCAGTTATGCGTTTAGTGTTTTGTAAGTGACAGTGATCGATCGATACTGCACTTGGGTGGGCTGGGCTGGGCCGGGTGGAGGGGCAAAACGCTGGTGCTAGCAGGTATCTGGGCTGATCCCGCTAACACTGCGTTTTTGGGAACCCTAAACTGCTGGGGACGCTAGTATAGATCTGTACGGATCAGATATTGATCCAATCAGATACTATGCCACTAAGGGAGGTGTACGCTGCGTGCGTGGGTGTTAGCGCGACCGGCGCTAACCTGACGCCTGGGGCTGGTGCTTGCCAGTTCACCAAAACGCTACCAAAAAAACTGTTAGCGATCGCAGGGATCAGGCCTGACTCTGCGAACGCTGCAGTTATGCGTTTAGTGTTTTGTAAGTGACAGTGATCAGTGGGCTGGGCTGGGCTGGGCTGGGCCGGGCGGAGGGGCAAAACGCTGGTGCTAGCAGGTATCTGGGCTGATCCCGCTAACACTGCGTTTTTGGGAACCCCAAACTGCTGGGGAAGCTAGTATAGATCTGAACGGATCAGATATTGATCCGATCAGATACTATACCACTAAGGGAGGCGTATGCTGCGTGCGTGGGTGTTAGCGGTACTGGCGCTAATCTGACGCTGCCTGGGGCGATGCATATCACCGCCGGGCGATCAGGGGGCTAAACCTTTATTCGGTAATAAACAGCGGGTGCCCTGACACTATAAAAAATAAACAAACTAACCAGCGTCACCCGTAACGGTTATACGGTGATCAGTGGTGAAAGGGTTAACTAGGGGGCAATCAAGGGGTTAAAACATTTATTAGATAGTATATAGGGGTCCGTGTCGCTATAAAACGCTGACGGCGAACCTAAATATTTACCTCCCTAACTAGCGTCACCAGCGACACTAATACAGCGATCAGAAAAATGATCGCTTAGTGACACTGGTGACAGGGGGTGATCAAGGGGTTAAAACTTTATTAGGGGGGGTTAGGGGGGTATCCTAGACCTAAAGGGGGCCTAACACTCACTGCCCTAACACTGTAACTGTCACAAACTGACACCAATACAGTAATCAGAAAAAAAAAAAAAAAACCTGCTTGGTGTCAGTTTGTGACGGGGGGGGGTGATTGGGGGGGGATCGGGGGGTGATCGGGGGGGGGATCGGGGTGTTTAGTGTGCCTGGCATGTTCTACTGTGTGTGTAGTGTTGGTGCACTCACATACCTGTCTTCTCTCCTCGGGCCGGAACGGAAATTACCGAGCCGAGGAGAGATGACATCATTTCCTCTGCCTCTGTGTACAATACAGAGGCAGGGAAATGATCCCATTGGCTGGGAGCGATCGCGAGGGGGGGGCCACGAATGGATGGCCTCCCCCTCACCACCGATCGCCGGGGGAGATTTGCCGACCGCCGCAGGCACCGGGGGGGGGTCCGATCGGACCCCCCACCCGCGGGCAGGCAAGGACGTACCTGTAAGTCCTTTTGCCTGCCCGTGCCCCTCTGTCGACGTACATCGTCGTGCGGTGGTCGGCAAGTGGTTAACTGACAATTGTGCGGTCATGCGACGTTGTATTCAAACAAAATTGATGTCCGTTTTTCCCTACAAATAGAGCTTTCTTTTGGTGGTACTTGATATTTTTTGTGCTGTAAACAAAAAAAGAGCAACAATTTTGAAAAAAAGACAATATTTTTTACTTTCTGCTATAAAAAATATCCAATAAAAATATGTAAAAAATCTAATTTCTTCATCAATTTAGGCCAATTTGTATTCTGCTACATATTTTTGGTAAAGGCATATATTAGTTGGTTTGCGCAAATGTTATCGTGTTTACAAACTATTGGATAGATTTAGGGACTTTTTATTTATTTTTATTTTTTTTAATAGTAATGGAAGCGATCAGCGATTTTTAGTGGGACTGCGACATTGCGGAGGACAAATTGGACACTAAGTGACACTTTTTGGGGACCAGTGACACAATACAGTGATCAGTGCTAACAAAATGCACTGACACTGTATAAATGACACTGGCAGGGAAGGGGTTAACATCAGGGGCAATCAAAAGGTTCAATGTGTTCCCTATTAGGGATGGGCCTAACACCCCACCTCGGTTCACACCAGAACACCTCGAACAGGCAAAAAGTTCTAGTGAACATGTGAACCCTACTAAATTCTATGGGACACAAACATGAAAAATCCAAAGTCCTCATTTTAAAGGCTTACAGTATCTCACAAAAGTGAGTACACCCCTCAATTTTTTTGAAATATTTCATTATATCTTTTCATGTGACAACACTGAAGAAATTACACTTTGCTACAATGTAAAGTAGAGAGTATACAGCTTGTATAACAGTGTTAATGTGCTGTCCCCTCAAAATAACTCATCACAGAACCATTAATATCTAAACTGCTGGCAACAAAAGTGAGTACACCCCTAGGTGAAAATGTCCAAATTGGGCCCAATTAGCCATTTTCCCTCCCCGGTGTCATGTGATTCATTAGTGTAGGTGTGTTAAATTTGGTGTTATCGCTCTCACTCTCTCATACTGATCACTGGAAGTTCAACATGGCACCTCAAGGAAAAGAACTCCGTGTGAATCTAAAAAAAAGATATGTTGCTCAACATAAAGATGGCCTAGACTATAAAAAGATTGACAAGACCCTGAAACTGAGCTGCAGCACGGTGGCCAAGACCATACAGCAGTTTAACAGGACAGGTCGCCCAAAGAAGTTGAGTGATCACACTCAGCATCATATCCAGAGGTCGTCTTTGGGAAATAGATGTATGAGTGTTGCCAGCTGTCAGAAATCATGAATCAGACTGAGACAGAAGTAAAGTTAAATACCAAATAATAATAATAAAAAAAAAGGTAAACAGAGTAAACGTAGTCAAAACATAGCCAGAGTTCAGGAACCGGAACGGATAGTCAGACAAGCCAAAATGTCAGGGAGCTAGAGAACAGCGTAGTAGAACAGCAAGCAGGATCTGGAGCCAGAAGGAATGTCAGCCAAGCAAGTCTTTAAAAGGAACACAGAAGAGCGTCTCTACAGATGTGACCAAGGTGAAGGCAGAGATCATCTGGGCTGTACGGCTTAAGTAGGCAGTGTGTAGGAAAAATTGTGAAAAAAATGTGCTGTCTTATACAAATAGTGGTAGCTGCCAGCACATTAGATAATCTGTGAATAAGTGAACAAATAAAGTAGTATAGTGCAGCACCGATGAAGATGAAATATGCAATAAAATTATCACAATATAAAGTGAATATGATAAATGAATATTCAAAACAAAAATACACAACAATAAAATAACACAACAATAACAATAACAACAATAAAATAGCATAAACCAACAGTGTCAGTGCATATAAAGCGCATAAAGTCCATATATGACATCAAATATAGTGACTGTGAATCTGTGTGAACTGGTTGTCTGTAGATAATCCACCACCATAAGGAAAGGGGCTCACCAGACAGGTTGAACCCAACTAGGCGTATGCCTGATGAGTCAACCAAGCTTTTGGTGTAACACACCCAAGGAGATGCAGCAACCACGACTTCCAAAATAGACCAAATCAGGGATCCGTGACAATTTTGACATCAGTAGCTGTCTACCATAGGAATAGTGACCAGAATTCGTGAGCGATTCCTCTCAATATGGCATATGGCAAAAGGAGAAAAATAGGGCCACAAAATGTGATACCGTAAAATGTAAAGCATTTATTGAAAAATGATAAAATGGTCATTCACATTTGAGAAGACATTAAAAACATTGAATAAAATCAAAGCAACGCAGTGGCATCAGCAGAGCCCGTCCTGATGTTTTGTCCTACTAAGGCATCCTCTGTGGTCACAAGTGTGTCTTGCCTACAGTCAAGCATGGTGGTGGGAGTGTCATGGTGCCCTTCTTTCAGAGACTGGGCCACAGGGCAATATTCCAACATGATAACCACCCCAAACACACCTCCAAGATGACCACTGCCTTGCTAAAGAAGCTGAGGGTAAAGATGAGGGTAAAGATGAGGGTAAGGATGATGGAATGGCCAAGCATGCAGGGCCGCCATCAGGGGGGTACAGCCATTACAACTGTAAGGGGCCCTGGAGCCTGAGAAACCCACCTGAGCCAGAAGAAGGCAGGAATGGTGAAGGGGTGCATTAGAGAAACGATCTCACAGTGTGTGCTCTCTATGGCATTGAGCTCAGACATCTTTACTGCCACCTCTGACTACTATGTGCATGTGCACCCCTCGTGTACTGGGCTTTTCTATGTGAGCAACATGTCAGCTTTGTGAAAATGAGCTGGGACCAGGTAGGAAGAAATTCTTTACAAGTAGGGGCTGCGAGGGAAAGGGAGGGGGCTGTTTGTGTACAGGGAGGGGCCAGAGCCTTGTGTGTTTACAGATTTGTGTATGTGGGGGGCTGCCATATATACAAGTGTGGGTAGGGGGCTGGCATATATACAGGCAGTGGCGGTGCACCCCCCTCTCTCCAGCCACCCACCTCTATATTTCATGGATAAATTCATGCATTGCATTGCATGAATCTATCCATCGCTGCTCTAGACACCCCCTATTCAGGCATCCGGCCCCTTTTTGGACGCCAGGCACCTGATTTACAGTGGCAGGGGTGTATTTTTGAAGCATCTGATTAGAGAGATAGGCGCTTATAGGATTCAAAAAGGGTGAAATGCGAGTGCAGAGCATTGTGCTCGCAGTTCACCCAGGTGTGTTAGAACAGCGAATGAATATTTGCTTTCTAACACTGAACCGCTTCTTAACCAATCAGGAAGCGTGGGTGTGTTACCCGCCACCTGATTGGCTAAAACATCAGGTGCTGTGATTGGACACCTATCAGGAGGAGGAGAGGAGATGCATGGAGGACACAGTGTTAACTTTTAAATGGGCACAGTGGCTGCATTTGATGGGCACAGTGGCTGCATTTGATGGGTACAGTGGCGATATTTGATGGGTACAGTGGCAGCATTTGATGGGCACAGTGATGGCATTTGATGGGCACAGTGAAGACATTTGATGCACAGTGGCAGCGTTTGATGGGCACAGTGGCAGCAATTGATGGCACAGTGGCTGCATTTGATGGGCACAGTGGATGCAATTGATGGACACAGTGGCTGCGTTTGATGGCACAGTGGCTGCGTTTGATGGGCACAATGGCTGCATTTTGATGGCACAGTAGCTGCGTTTCATGGCACTGTGGCTGCAATTGATTGGCACAGTGACTGCGTTTGATGTTTTTTTCTGAATTTTCCAGTTTGTTTGCACCCCCCTCAAAAATTTGGAGCCCCAGCCACCCCTGTATACAGGTGTGTGTGTGGGGGGGCTGGTATTTATACAGGTGTGTGGGGGGCTGACATATATACAGGTGTGTGGGGGCTGGCATATATACAGGTGTGTGGGGGGCTGACATATATACAGGATTGAGGGGGCTGAGTGTGTACAGGTGGGGTGGCCGGTGTGCGGATTCAGAAGGAAGGCCTGGGAAATGTTGGTGGTCAGGCTGGGGATGGCAGGCCTAAAAGTGTGTAAGAGGCCCAAAAATTTCTGATGGCTGCCCTGCAAGCATGTTGTCCAGGAAATGGTAACCTCCCAGGGTCTGGAAAGGCATTACACACATTTTTCTTCAAGGTGTCCTGAGGATGTTTCATCCTCTGCTCCCTCTGTGAAGGCAGGATGAGCTCTGCAACTTCATCTTTGTAACGTGGATCAAGAAGGGTTGCCAGCCAGTAATGATCCCTCTCCTTGATACCACAAATCCTCAGGTCTTTTCGCAGACTTTGCAGAATCAGGGGGCCCATGCAGCGGAAGTTTGCAGAGTCATGAGATTCTGAGTCCTCTTGGTCACTAAGGATGACATTGTCAGGAACTACCACCTCCCAGCTACGTACAACTCCTGGGGTTTCTAGGGACTGAAAACCATCCCTTGAAGACAGCTGTATGTTATTCTCCACATCCATGCTGACCAAATCCTCCTCCTCCTCCTCTTCCTCCTGTGTGTCTGTTGGCCACAGCAGGAATGGTATCTACATAAAGGGGGCCTTGAGAGGAAAGGAAGTCCTCCTCTTCCTCCCACTGTCCTGCCTGAAGTGCCCTGTCCATGTTGCCATGAAGCATGTGCTCCAGCAGGAAGACTAGAGGGACAGTGTCACTGATGCATGCATTGTCACTGCTCACCATCCTTGTGGCCTCCTCAAATGGTGACAGGACAGTGCATGCATCATTTATCAGTAGCCACTGGCGTGGCAAAAAGAAGCCAAGCTCCCCTGAGCCTGTCCTTGAGCCATACTCGCACAGGTACTCATTGATAGCCTTCTGCTGCGTGTGCAGCTGCTGCAGCATTGCAAATGTTGTGTTCCACCTGGTGGTCATGTCACAGATGAGGCGGTTGATGGGCAGGTTGAATTCCTGTTGAATGTCCGGGTCGAGCATTGGCATTGTATGACCGTCGGAAATGGCCACAGACTTTTCTGGCCTGCCTCAGAAGATCTTGTAAGCCAGAGTATTTGTCCAAGAAACACTGCACCACAAAATTCAGGATGTGTGCCAAGCATACAACATGTGTCAAGTGTCCCTGTCGGAGGGCGGAAAGAAGGTTGGTGCCATTGTTGCATACAATCATTCCTGGCTCAAGCTGCCATGGTGTCAACCACCTCTGAGCCTGCGCCTGCAGAGCTGACAAAATCTCTGCCCCAGTATGGCTCCTGTCCCCTAGATAGACCAACTAAAGCACCGCATGTCATCTTTTAGCCTGAGTGCTTGCGTAGCCCCTTGAATGCTTAGGGAGCACTGCTGGTTCAGAGGACAATTCAGCAGAAGAGGCCATAGAGGAAGAAGAAGAAGAGGGGGTGGAGCAGACACATGTGACACAATCACCAACAGCTTTTTGGAGGCGTGGTGGTGGAACAAGCTCCAGCACTGAACCCTGTCCTGCATCGCTCCCAGCTGCCAGCAGAGTAACCCAGTGCACCGTGAAGGAAATGTAGCGTCCCTGATCATGCCTGCTGGACCATGAGTCAGCAGTAATGTGAACCTTGCTGCTGACCGCCTTATCCAATGAGGCCAAAACATTGCCTTCCCCATGATGGTACAGAGCTGGAATGACCTTACCTGAAAAGAAATTTATTTTGGAACCTGCCACTGTGGTACAGCACAGTCCGCAAATTCACAGAAGGGGGGAGAGTCTACCAGATGAAAAGGCAGCACTTTTAGTGCTAGCAAATTGGCCAAGCTAGCATTTAGATGCTGAACATGTGGATGGCTGGGACAGTATTTTTTTATGGTTCAGCATCTGGGGTAGTGTAATTTGCCTGCTGAAATCAACAGGTGGTGTACTGTTACAGATTGGCTGCAAGTACTTGTGGCACCCATTACTATAAAATCTGTTAGGTACCTTTTTTTTTTATAATATTATGTAGTATTTGTATGATTTTATATCTATATGACTATATGTTTGTATTCTTTTACATAAATAAACCATACATTTCTTGATGTAAGCATCTGATCACGTGCCTTCCATCCACTTCCTACTAAACAGTCCTTTGCAGACCACCCCTGGTCAGCTAAGGCAGCGGGACACGCTCCATCATCTCCCCCAGTCCTATCTCTGACTACAATACTACCTTTGTTTTACAGCAAACGATCTCACAAGCGCAGGAGTATTTTTCACCATATCTTGTTCACACTTTTGCACCTGCTAGTAGAGCCTGACTTGTAGGAGAAGACCTCTCATACAACGCTGGTTCAGGAGCCACTGGAGTGGGGACAGTGGTCTCGTGAGCACAGTGGGGTAGGAGTGCCTGTTGAGGTAGAAGTCTCTGACGCTGGAGCAGAGTAGAGATCCCTCCAGGGATGACTGGCCTGCAGGTAAGGTGGTAACCAGAGAGCAGCAGGCAGCAGCACTGAAGATGCAGATGCAGAGATCACTGGAGCTGGAACTGAATGCACAACAGCACAGAAGCAACGGCAGGCAAAAGCAAGCTCAGACAGTCCAGATCGGCAGGCAAACAAGACAGGTAATAACGGCAGGCAAAAGCAGAATCGGTAGGCAGGCAGAGGTCGGCAACGGAATAGTAGAAACAGCAGCAGCAGGGTCAGGCAAGCCGGGTCGGATTGGAGCAGGAGGGATGGTCAGACAAGCCGGGTCAATATGGTAATCGATCAATCAGGTGCAGGTTAACAGGTTCACAGAGCTGAGACGAAACAGCAGCACACCCCTGCAGCAGGAGCGCTCCTTGGCGCCAAAACTGCACGAATGCGCGCGCGCACATACGCGCCAGCGTGTGCCCGAACGCCGCGCTGATGCACAGTAACAGCTGGAGATTGCTGCATTGTCTGGACCTGGGCGCCGGTGCATAGGCACATGCAAATGTCCCGGTCTGGTGCTGACAGATCCCTGACATTGCCCTCCTCCAAAGGGCAGCCTCCGGATGCCCACACGCCTTCTTTTCTCAGGGTGAGCAGAGAAATAAGCGCAAACTAATCGCCTGGCGTGGACATTGCTGTCTGGTTCCCATGAGTTACTCTCTGGACCGTAACCTTTCTATTTAATCAGAAATTGATTTTGTCCTTGTCTTCTTCTACAGTCAAGAATAGCCTCAACTTCAAATTCCTCACTTCCATCTACTAAGGTTCAGGAGGTCTAGTTCCTCTATCAGGGAAGGGATCAGGTATAGCAGGTTTAAGCAGAGACACATGAAATACCGGGTGAATCTTGAGAGAATCAGGCAAAGTCAGTTCATAAGATACTTCATTAATTCTCCTCTTAACTGGGAAGGGTCCCATAAACCTAGGTGCCAACTTCTTAGACGGACATGCTAACTTGATATTACTGGTAGAAAGCCATACCTGATCACCAAGCTGTAAATTCAGCTCCCCTCTTCTTCTTCGATCGAAGACTCTCTTGCTGTCTGCCGGGGCCTTGGACACCGCCTCCTGCAGCATCTGATTGTTGTGGCTGAGGAAGTCCACTGTATTCTGTACTGCCGGAACTGAAGATTCTGGAAGGAAATCAGGTAGAAAGGTTAAATGAAAGCCATAATTGGCGAAAAAAGGGGATTGACCGGTGGCTGAATGGTTGGCATTGTATGCAAATTCTGCTAAGGGCAGCAGGAACACCCAATCATCCTGTGTGAAGGATGTAAAACATCTGATGTACTGTTCAAGGGTCTGATTGGTCCTTTCAGTCTGCCCATTAGTTTGAGGATGATAGGTCGAAGACAAGGCCAGTTCAATCTTTAGGATTTCACACAGGGCTCTCCAAAAACGTGAGGTGAATTGTACCCCTCTGTCAGAAACTATATTTGCAGGGACTCCATGTAGTCTGATAATTTCCTTGATGAATATGCGGGCGGTTTCGATGGCAGATGGAGTTCCCCTTGAAGGAAGGAAATGGGCCATCTTGGTTAGGCGGTCTACCACTACAAAGATGGCTGAACACCCCTCAGAACATGGAAGCTCTACTATAAAATCCATGGAAATCATTTTCCAGGGTCTATCAGGTACAGGCAAAGGTTTTAACAGACCCCAAGCCTGATTTCTAGACGTCTTGTTCTGGGTACAGATAGGGCAGGAGCTGACTTATTTTTCGCAAAAGTCTTTCAGATTGGGCCACCAGAATGTGCGTTGCACAAGTTCCAGGGTCTTGCGGACCCCAAAGTGACCTGCCAGTGGATGATCATGAAGGAGCGTCAAGACCTTGACCCAAACCTCCTCAGGAACAAAAATTTGGCTCCCCTTCCAGAACAATCCATCTCTGATCATCAGAGTAGTCCCTGTGGGCCTAGATGAATCAGAGGATGCTTCTTTATTCTGGGAGAGTAGGTCTGTTTGCAGGAGTAGGAAATTGTTTGCCGGCAAGATGGTGTCAGGAATGGATAAGTTATTCGGGTTGTCATGCATCCATGACAATGCATCCGGTTTGATATTTTTAGAGCCTGACCGGTAAGTTATATGAAAACAAAAACGAGAGAAGAACAGAGCCCAGCGGGCTTGCCGAGGCTTCAGTCGTTTAGCAGATCTTAAATACTCTAAGTTCTTGTGGTCAGTGTAAATTAATACTGGATGCATAGCCCCCTCCAACAGGTACCTCCACTCCTCCAGAGCAGCCTTAATAGCGAGAAGCTCCCGGTCACCAACATCATAGTTCTTTTCTGCAGAAGAAAGTTTACGGGAGAAAAACCCCACAGGATGCATTAGATCTTTGCTGCCTTTACGTTGTGAGAGTATTGCACCCACCGCTATTTCAGAAGCGTCAACTTCCAAAATGAACGGTAATGACGGGGTTCAGGGTGGCTGAGCATTGGGGCCGAGGTAAACAGTCTCTTGAGATTCTCAAAAGCATCCTGGACTGATTGATTCAAGGAGAAATGGGCATTCTGCTTAGTCAACTGCGTGATGGGTGCAATTATGGCCGAGAATCCCCTGATGAATTTCCTATAAAAGTTTGCAAAACCGATAAACCGCTGAATTCCCTTCTTGTCTAGGGGCACCGGCCAGTCCAGAACAGCGGATACTTTCTGGGGATCCATTTTGATGCCAGTTGGAGAGATTATCAACCCCAGGAATTGGATGCTTTGTTGCTCTAACTTGCATTTCTCTGCCTTTGCATAAAGTCTGTGTAAGCAGAGACGGCCCAACACCCTGCAGACATGTTCTTGATGTAGCTCAAGAGATTCCGAGAAGGTCAGGATATCGTCCAGGTATGCGATCACAAACATGTCTAAAAAGTACCTGAGAACATCATTAATCAGATGTTGGAAGGTCGCAGGGGCGTTACAGAGTCCAAAGGGCATGACCAAGTATTCATAATGCCCGAATCGGGTCCGAAAAGCTGTTTTCCATTCATGCCCGGCCCGAATGCGGATCAGGTTGTAGGCCCCTCTTAGATCGAGTTTAGTAAAGATGACAGCAGTCCTTAACTTTTGGAATAGTTCAGGTATCAAGGGTAGGGAATACCGATTTTTAACCGTAATTTTGTTCAATTCCCGATAATCTATACACGGGCGGAGAGTCTTGTCCTTCTTGGTGACAAAAAGTATTCCGGCACCTGCTGGGGAAGTGGAGTGACGGATGAACCCCTTTGCCAAGTTTTCATCAACATATGTTTTTAGTGCCTCTTGCTCTTTTTCTGATAAAGGGAAGATACGTTCGAATGGAATCTTGGATTCTGGCAGCAACTCAATTGGGCAGTCATAGGGATGATGAGGTGGAAGGGAGTCTGCCCCCTTCTTGCTAAAAACATTGATGAACTTGTGGTATTATTTAGGTATGGACTGGCATAATTTCTCGTCGGTGTCAAGACATAGAAGAGTAGCTGAGGAGTCGGGATTTTCCACCAAACAGTGTTCTTGACAGTAGGACGACAAAAACGTTACGTTCTCCAGAGACCCAGTTGATGTGCGGGTTGTGGGCTTGGAGCCAGGGAATGCCCAAGATAACTGGAAACAGTGGAAAAGTAATGGCATCAAGGGTCAGCAGCTCCTTATGTTGGGAGGAAATGGTAGCAGGCAAAGGAAGGGTCTCATGAATTACTTGTCCGGATTTAATGCGGGAGCCATCAGCTAGGAAAACAGAAAGTCCATGAGTCTTAGTCCGTAAAGGAATGTTATGCTGGCTGGCAAAGGTCAAGTCGATAAAACAGCTGCATGCTCCGGAGTCAATGATAGCGTTGACTAGAATTATCTCTTCCTGGAGCTGTAACGAGAGAGGAATGGCAAGGTGGGTAGAGTTGGCAGACAAAGCAGAGAGACTGGTAGACACAGAAGATGAGCACTTACTTATCTTGACTGGACAATTATGGACATAGTGTCCAGTTCCACCACAATAGAGGTACAGGTTAAGTTGACGATGACGTGCCCATTCTTCAGGGGACAAGGCAGGTCGCATTAGCCCTAGCTGCATGGGTTCAGAAGTGTCAGGCGTGGCGTTGACTGGATTCACACTGGGTGAAGGTAGGTAGCATGCTACAGGAACCAGAGCCCTTGCTGTCATCCAGGCTGGGCGGGCTTGCTGAGCGGAGCGTTCAGATCGATGTTCCTGGAGGCGACGGTCAATCTGGATTGCCAAGGAGATCAAAGCCTCAAGAGTATCTGGTATGCCAACTCGAGCAAGTTCATCTTTCAACCCTTCAGATAGGCCCATGCAGAACTGATGTTGTAGGGCCGCATCGTTCCACTGCATGTCTGCGCTCCAGCGTCTGAAGTCTGTGACATAGTCCTCGGCCGGTCTGCGGCCTTGCTGGAGCGTGAACAGGGCTGACTCGGCTGTGGCAGTCCGTTGAGGGTCCTCATAGATCTGGGCCATGGCTTCAAAAAAGGAGGGTAAAGATTGGGTTAAGGCTGAGTCCCCCTCAAGTAAACGGTGAGCCCAGGTCTGAGATTCCCCTTGTAGGAGGGAAATCACAAACCCCACCTTAGTAACTTCCAGTGAGAAGGTTCAGGGTTGTAAGGCAAAAAAAAGCTGGTAGGCATTGCGAAAGGCCCGAAACTTGGTCCGGTCTCTGGAAAACCTCTCTGGGATAGGGACCCTCGGTTCAGGTGGAAGCATCACAACGGAAGGAGCCAGAGCAGGCTGTGCTGGAGCTGCGGCTCAAGAGGAAGCCATGGGACTAGGCCCAGCGAGATTCTGAACATGTCCTTCAAGTCTGGTATAATTGTCCTGAAGGGATTTCACCGCTTGAGTGAGGGCCACAAGATGAGTGCAGATCTCCTTCATCAGGGAGGTATCTCCTGCAGGCTCAGTCGTGGCTGTTTCGTACTCTTAGGTACCTGGTAGTAGAGCCTGACTTGTAGGAGAAGACCTCTCATACAACGCTGGTTCAGGAGCCACTGGAGTGGGGACAGTGATCTCATGAGCATAGTGGGGTAGGAGTGCCTGTTGAGGTAGAAGTCTCTGATGCTGGAGAAGAGTAGAGATCCCTCCAGGGATGGCTGGACTGCAGGTAAGGTGGTAACCAGAGAGCAGCAGGCAACAGCACTGAAGATGCAGATGCAGAGATCACTGGAGCTGGAACTGAAGGCACAACAGCACAGAAGAAACGGCAGGCAAAAGCAAGGTCAGACAGTCCGGATCGGCAGGCAAACAAGATGGGTAATAACGGCAGGCAAAAGCAGAGTCGGTAGGCAGGCAGAGGTCGGCAACGGAATAGTAGAAACAGCAGCAGGGTCAGGCAGGCCGGGTCGGATTGGAGAAGGAGGGATGGTCAGACAAGCTGGGTCAATATGGTAATCAATCAATCAGGTGCAGGTTAACAGGTTTGCAGAGCTGAGACAAAACAGCAGCGCACCCCTGCAGCAGGAGAACACTTATGCGCCCCTTGGCGCCAAAATGGCACGAATGTGAACGCGCGTGTGCACATACGCGCCGCACACCTGCACGCGCCTGAATGCCGTGCTGATGCACAGTAACAGCTGAAGATTGCTGCATCATCTGGACCGGGGCGCGCCAGTGCATAGGCACATGCAAATGTCCCAGTCTGGTGCTGACAGATCCCTGACACCATCATTTCTCTCAGTGCAGGTTTTTGAGAAGGCTTGAGGTATAGTAGAGATCTCAGATGAGGAGCAAAAAGGAGTCTGCATTTTTTATGGCGTGGGTCTTTCAGGTGCTGTTGCCAATAGACTGCACGGCAGGTCGTCATATGTCTTATCAAGCATGTAGTGCCCAAGTGGCTGGTGTTCTGGCCACGCTTGATTTGCCTCAGACAGAGATTGCAAACAGCAACGCTGCAATCTACTGCATGTTTTTAAAAAAGCCCACACCAATGAACTTTTGGAAATCAGCAGGGAGTCAGCAGCACCCTGCACCTGTGGAGCTCTGTGGTGTGATGCAATAGGGTGAGTGCCCTTAAGCTGGCCCCTGGAGGACATCCTACCTGGTTGGAGTTGTGCCTCCTCCTCCTCACTTTCCTCCTCTCTTCTCTCAGTCACCCAAGTACAGTCAGTGACCTCATCATGCCCTCCCTCCTATTCACTGGAGCAAACTTGGCAGTATGCTGCAGCTGGGGGAACATGACTGCTAGTTTCTTGTCCTTCTGTGGAACCCCCTCTCTCTAGGCTCACATTACTCCCTTCCTCAACCCGGGAATCAACATCAGAGCATTCAAATTGCTGCGCATCCTCCAGCAGCATGTAACCGACACTGTGATCGAATAATTCTGCTGACTCCTCCATGCATAATGGTGGGGCTATGGAAAAAGTTGGACTTGTGTGGACAAGGAGCCGGTGGAATAGGCCACTTTGGAAGCTGCAGTGGAAGGCAAACTAGTATGAGCCTGGGAGACGGAGGATGGCTTAGTTATCCACTCCACCAACTCTTCTGCATGTTGTGGCTCAATAACATGGCCAGCAGCAGAAAAAAAGGACAAGCGTGCCCTGCCTGAAGAGGATGCCCCATGTCCACGACCACCACTTTTCATTGTAGACACAGAGGCTGCTTGCCCTCTTTTAGTGGCCTGTGAGCGTCTGCTTCTCTTTGTTGGCCTTCCAGACACGATGGGGTTTTTTTCTTTGCTTGGTGCACTATAAACTGTTTTATTATTTTTTTTATTGTTTTTTTGAGGGGGGAGTTTTATAACTCTTTATTACAAAGTAGTGTGGGAAGGGAATATGGTGATTGGGTGCAATTTTTGTGTGCATGATGCACTAAAAACCATTTTATTATATTTTTTTATTAAGAAAATAACTATGCAGCAACTGTGGAGAATTTTTTTTTCACTGCTGCTGCAAAAAATAAATGTAAAAAAAAAAGAAAAAGCGAACCAGTGCTGATGCAGAAAGAGAAAAACCTGCGATGCAGAAGGGGGGGGGACAGCAATTATGCCCTAAATTTTCTTAGTGCTGCTGCGCAATGGAAAAAAATAAAAAACAAAAAAACAAAACATTGCTGTGCTGATGCTGAAGGAATAACACCTGTGACACAGAAGGGGGAGTACTAATAATGCAGCAGCAGAACCTGATACTGCAAAAAAAAAAAATGAAAAAGAATCAGTGGTGACACACCGTCACTTCAGTAGCACTACAACACTGTGTTATTCACATTACACTGCTCTGTATTGTATATGCTGCACTATACTGTGTTATGCATACCACTGTACACTGTAGTATATACTATTCACTTCACTATATACTCTGCACGGCACTGTAGTATATAATATGCACTGCGCTATATACCCTCTGCACTGCACTGTAGTATATACTATGCACTGCACTATATACTCTCCACTGCAGTATATACACGCTGCACTGCACTGTACTATATACTATGCGCTGCACTATATACACTATGCACTGCTCTGTAGTACAGTATATACTATTCACTGCATTATATACTGCCCTGTATTATGTATTATACACTGCCTGTGCTGTATTCAGCATCCCCCAGTGTAGTGTAGTGTAGCAGTGAGTTTAGTATATATATTGCAGTCAGTGTGAATATATATTACAGTGCAGTCAGTATATATATTCTCTACTGACTGCACTGTAATATATATTCACACTGACTGCACTGTAATATATATACTACACTCACTGCACTGTGATATATATACTACACTGACTGCACTGGGATATATATACTACACTGTAGTATACAGTATATTCTACACTGCCTGCACTAACTAACCTGCCTACGCTATCTCCACTCCAACAGACTACATACATCCGCAGTGTAAACAGCCTTATATAGTGTGGGGCATGGACTTAGCCCCTAAGCTATAATTTGGCCAAAGGCAACCTGCCTTTGGCCAATTATGGCTCTCACAGCACATCGCGCTGTGATTGGCTAAAGCATGCAGGTCAGGTACATGCTTTGTCAAATCAGCAGCCGTCAATGCACTGCGATGTCGCAGTGCATTAAGGGGCACTCCGCGGCAGGTGAACTTGCTGCGAGCACCCCATATGTTTGTTTGTTCTACGAACTAACAAACAGCTGATGTTCAAGTCGAACTTACGTTCGACTCAAACATCTAGCCCATCCCTATTCCCTATGTGTGCTTTCTAACTGTGTGGGGGATGCTGACACTAGATGAAGAGAGAGATCGGTGTTCCTGATTAGTAAGAATCACAGATCTTGCTCTTTCTCTGACAGAACGAGTCTGTCTGCCTATGTTTACATATTCAGACTGCCGTTCTGTTATTCCCCGTAACGATCGCGGGTGGCTGGTGGCCATCGCAGCCCCTGGATGCGCTGATTGGCTCCTGCTCTGTCCAATCACAGCAGGAGGGGATCGCTGGCAGCGCACGCGCTTGCCCCAGACCAGAAAGTGTGAGCAACATACAGGTACATTGTTCGCGCATCCGGGCCACCCTGTTGTAGTAAATGTGCTGTGAGTGGTCCGCAACTGTTTAAAGCTAATCACTAGGCAGATAGAAAAAAAAGATACACATTCATGCAGCAATGTAATCATACAAACATCATTTGATGTATTTCTAAATTCAAACAGTGTAGTTACTGAATTTCACCTAGGGTCACCCTCTTGCAGTCTCTGTACAGCAGGCCTGGAATGTGAGAGAAAGAAGCAGTACAAGGAGACAATCAGATCATGTGCTAACAAGAAGCATGCTGATAGGAAGAGAAAATAGTGTAACAGGAACATTGAACCTGAACTACACTGCAAAAACACTATTTAATGTATGTTTTACTATTCAAAGCAAACTCACCCATCCATCAATGTCTCCATGCTTTATTTTGTTGAGAAATCACTTTGAAAAACACCCCTCTAGCATTTCTTGCTGAGGCCATCTTGAATAAGGGCAGATGCTTCATGTAGCATTTACCTCCTGAAATCTGTCTGCTTTTAGCTCAGGCATGCAGGCAAGAAGGGTGTTCTTAACTAAGAAAGCCCCCCCCCCCCCCGAGGACTCCTGGGATGTATAACATCATTTGCCTAAGCCTGGAAACCAGGAAGTAACTGAAGAAATGTAAAAAAAAAAGAGTTTAAAACAAGTAAATATGATGCACTTTCCTATCTATTTACTAGCAGCATAACGGTTAAAGTAGTCAATATTGATTGAGAGAGTGAATTTCTACCTTAACCTGTTCCTGACTGCCCACCGCTCTGCACCAGATCACGTACCTAGTCTGTTATCTGACACTTCTGGGTCTGGGATACTCATGCGCGCCTCCTGCGACCCACTCCCACTGTGATTATACACAGCAGGAGCTGACCTGCGGATTCCACATGCTTGATGTCCGCCGGTAGACAGCGATCATTGGGCAGATAGCCAGAACAGCAATCTGCCTATGTAAACAAGGCAGATTGCCATTCTGTCAGTAGGGAAGGCATCAATCCTGTGTTTCTGCTAAGCAGGAACATGGATCAGTGCCCTCTATTAGTAAAAGCACTGCTCAAGCAGTGAGAAAACACTGGTTAGGCATACAGTTAACCCTTTGATTGCCACTGATGTTTAACCCCCTCCCAGCCAGTGTCATTAGTACAGTGACAGTGCATATGTTTAGCACTGATCACTGTATTAGTGTCAGTTAGTGTCCCGACTGTCTGCCGCAATATCGCATTCCTGATTGCCACCATTACTAGTAAAAAAAATTAAAAAATAAAAATATCCTATAGTTTGTAGAAACGATAACTTTTGTGCAAACCAGACAATATACGCGCATTGTGATTTTTTTACCACAAATATGTAGCAGAATACATATTGGCCTAAATTAATGAAGAAATTTAAAATTTTCATTTTTTTCATTGGATATGTTTTATAGCAGAAAGTAAAAAATATTGTTTTGTTTTTTTTCAAAATTGTCGGTCTGTTTTTGTTTATAGCGTGAAAATTTAAACCCACAGGAGGTGTTCAACTACCACCAAAAGAAAGCTCTATTAGTAGGAAAAAGATACATAAAATGTGTTTGTGTACAGTGTCGCACGACCATGCAATTGTCAGTTAAATTAACGCAGTAGCGTATTGCAAAAAGTGGCCTGGTTGGGGGGGGTAAACCTTCCAGAGGTCATGTGGTTAACTAATCACTATACTGCTTCTGCTTTCACTGTCCAGTCACAGGAATTGGGTTGAATGATGCTGGCCATCAGACTGAGGATATTGGGTTGAATGATGCTGCCCATCAGACTGAGGATATCTAGCAGCAGAAAATAAGTATTGTAGAGGAAATTTGTGGACTGAAGCTGAATATTGCAGCAAAAGATATTTTTTTATTTGAACTTTTAATACGATATTCATTTTTTATCTTGCTTTTGGCTGAAGTTCTGCTTTAACCACTTCCCTACTGGCTCACATACATATACGGCGGCAGGTTGGCTCTCCTGCGCGAATCTGCGTATATGTATTGCGGCTCCTTTAAGAGCCATAGCAGGCGCAGGCGCGCACCCGCTGCACAGCGGGTGACCCTATGCGCGTGGCTGGCGGGTGCGATCACCGCTGGCCACCCACGATCAGGGGCACGAGAGCCAGAACGGGGATTTGTGTGTAAACACACAAATCCCTGTTCTGACATGTGAGGAGTGACAGATCGTCTGTTCCTACTAAGTAGTACCAGAGATCTGGCTCCCCCTCTGGTCAGTCTCATCCCCTCAAAGTTAGAACACACCTAGGGAACACAATTAACCCCTTGATCACCTCCTAGTGGTAACCACTTCCCTGCCAGTGACATTCACACAGTAATCAGTGCATTTTTATAGCACTGATCGCTGTATAACAGTCAATGGTCCTAAAACAGTGTCAAAAGTGTCCGGTCTGTCCACTGCAATGTTGCAGTCCACTAAAAATCACAGATCACTGCCATTACTAGTAAAAAAAATGAATGAATAATAAAAATGCCATAAAATTGACATACATCTATTCCCTATTTTGTAGATGCTATAACTTTTGCGCAAACCAATCAATATACGCTTATTGCAATTTTTTTACCAAAAATATGTAGAAGATTACATATTGGTCTAAACTGATGAAGAAATTTTTTTTTTATTATTTTTTTGGATATTTATTATAGCAAAAAGTAAAAAATATTGTTTTTTTTTTAATTGTCGCTCTTTTTTTGTAGCTTTTTTTTTCTTTTTTTATAGCGCAAAAAATAAAAACTGCAGATTTGTTTGGGTACAAAGTTGCACGACCGCGCAATTGTCAGTTAAAGCGACCCAGTGCCGTATCGCAAAAAAATGGCCTGGTCATTAAGGGGCAAATCCTTCCTGGGCTAAAGTGGTTAAAATAAAAATTTACAAATAGAAAAGGCTCCCAAACAATCGTTTTCCACCACTACTTCCTAAAGTGATTTTTACATTGTTTTAGTTTTTCTCTTAAGCATTGGGATTTTGCTACAATTATAACAAGTTCACTTTAAAATAACGTGCGTAAGGCAAAGCAGATTCATGGTACCTTTTTTGTGCTTTTAGGAATTTTTAATGACAAAGTAATGAATCCAGACAATTTGCATATGTAGCTCTTCCTATTTGGAAAATTAATGACATTTCCTGGTTTCAAATCGCAGCATGAGGTAAACTGCTGGCAATGGGAGGCTTGGCTGGTATCAGCAGCAGCAAACACATTGGGAAATTAACCCTTGAATAAGAAGAGCAAAGGTATAAGCGCACAGACCCCAAGACTTGACAAAGGATAGACGCTCAGGTGCTTTCTACATATGTCAACTCAATCACAATAACAACCACAGTTACCCTTCTGTTTGCATGGAGCTTGTAGGTATTTGGACACTGTGGAGAGGGCATGGCCACGATGCTTGGCAGCAAATACGACCCATATGCTATCATTTTTCTTGCAGTAAAGAGAATTGTTTATAAATCCCAAGCACTTGTCATGTTTAAGCGCTGTTGTAGTATGGCTGCTTCATCATCTTAAAGCCTGCAATAAAATGAAAAACAAGACACTTCAAGATGGAAAAAATATAATTAAAAATCTTGCTAATATATTTTAGATTCATGTTTACAAGTAAAAAGTTTCATTTTGTTTTGTTGAGGTATCCTGGCAGATGGTTATACATGGTCTGTTTAAATAAGACTGATTTTTTTTGCATCCAAACAACTCTCATTATTGAAAATGAACCACTGTTTTCTAACCAAATTTCATGTACAAACATGCATCTTCATACTGTGAAATATTTCCTATGCCTTTTATTATCATCACAGGAAAGGTTTGACAACTTTAGAAGCAATTCCCATGTATCTTATTTGTACCACATAATGTTTCCACAGCTTTAGATGAAGACAGAATAAAAACTTAAAACACGGGAAGCAAAAGAATGACATACCTGTCAGGAAAGGCTTGCCAGAAGACGAGATGGTTCCCGCAGGCTAACTTCTGTTCCCTAAATTTGTCTTAGAAAAGGCGTGTTCTAATGTGCATTTGCATATGTGCATGTGCATTAGTGTGCGTGGCGCATCCTGTGACAGATGAGGGTGGCAAATGGGCAATTTAACCAGGATCAGTGCTTTCTTGTCTACAGAGTTTCTGTGATTGTCATGTTCCCTGTTTATCTGCATGCGATTCCAGTTACCTACCCAGCTTGCTCTGACTACTCCTGCTCTCCACCTGCACCGACCTTGGCTTGTACTTTGACCCCTTTCCAGTCTCTGCATCTGTACCTTATCTGAGTGCACTGTGTATGACCCGGCCTGTCTGATTCTGTTTATGTTCCAATCTATACAGAGCTATCTAGCTGCAAGTATCTGTCCATCTGCCACTGGGACCTGCTCTTCCGCTGACTACTTCCAAGTACCAGCTTGTTCCAGTCTAAAGTGGACCTAGCATCAGGTATATTTTTTTATGTATGCTACGTAATGTGTAAGTCCAATTTTTACAGGTTTTTATTACATGTCACAAAATTGTACTGTCCCAACAATGCTTTCATATACTTTTCTCTCCAGAAGTATGGTGCTATCTTTTTTTCAGGTGCTACAAATAAATTATAGAGCCAGCAACTCCAAAGTCCATACAAATGATTTTGTTGGCTTACATGATAGCGCGTATAAAAGGGGCTAACGCATTTCAGCAGGTAGCCTTGATCACAGCACAAAACATGAATAAAATACAGAGCATATATAGTGCAAAAACTCCACCTCTCCATCAATCAATAAACCAATTGTGCAATTAAAAACAAGTAACAAGTGTGACACAGAAAGCAGTAGCAAGGCAAATGAGAAATATAAAAGAATTGTTTCCAAAATGTAACAAAGAAAGAAAGGTGATGTAATGTCAGTTAAATTAAATTTGTATACCACATGTCCAGAATATCCATCATAAATACATTTTTCAGGTGCTATTTGGGTCAGCATCTACTTTCTGGACTGAGATGCTGGCTCAGAGAGGACATACATAAATCCTGGTGCATATGCAGTTTTTGGATGTAATGAAAGTGAAAGGTGGGTCAGTGGCAGACAAAACAGTTAAAAAAATTATATATATATATAACGAATATATATATATAACAAATTATATATAATATAACGAATCACAGGTAAGTACAACCGACATCTAAATAAAATTTTATATATATATATATATATATATATATATATATATATATATATATATACATATATGCAGTTCTTGGATGTAATGAAAGTGGAAGGTGGGTCAGTGGCAGACAAAACAGTTTATATATATATATATATATATATATATATATATATATATATATATATATATATATTTTTTTTTTTTTTTTTAACTGTTTTGTCTGCCACTGACCCACCTTCCACTTTCATTACATCCAAGAACTGCATATATATATATATATATATATATATATATATATATATATATATATATATATATATATATAAAATTTTATTTAGATGTCGGTTGTACTTGCCTGTAATTCGTTATATTACGTTATATTATTACCTATAAAAGAAAGAAAATGCATCATTAAATGATGCAGTCAGGGGGGACTAAAGAGGAAAGCACATATCACCCTCCCTCCCTTGTCATGGCTTGAGTTATAAAGGTTTTCTTATGAAAGGGGACTGTGAGTTGTAATGTTTATTAGCTTGAGCTTGTAATAGCTAAGCTAAATATGCTGTTGGTAAAATTTTAAATACATTATATGTTGTTAATAAATTTTAACACCTATAATAAAGGGCCGCGGTCAATTGAATCCACAAAGAAAAAAATGAGTCCATTGTTATATCTTTTCTATAATTTAATATGATATATATGTTCTGCCTACTGTCCCATTATAAATGTGTGTATGGTGACAGGTATTCATTCATGTCGACTTGTTATATAGTTACATAGTTACACAGGTATCTAGTTATACACTATCATATACCCATAGTTGATCCAAAGGAAGGCAGGAAAAGACTTGTAAAATTACTGAAAAGACTACTTTAACTTGTTGCTGCTTACATAATGCATATGTGCAGCTGCTAATAGGGTGGGCTTTAATGTGCACATGGCACATATATGTATATATATATATATATATATATATATATATATATATATATATATATACACTCCTAGGCAGCCTGCGTACTGGATCAGTGAATGAGAATCAGCCTCTTCTCATTCACTGATAAAGTACACAGGCTGCTTAGGAGTTCAGAGTCTCCAACTTACGCTTTCCATAGCAGGATAGGATGGGCATTTCAGACACCAGGCTGCTCTTAAGTACCCAATCCCACTGGAAGTGAATGAGCCGGAAACGGCCTACTGACATCACGTATATTTGCTATTTCTTTATTTATGTAATTGTATTTTATCATGATGGTGTGTTTATCTTAATTCGGCAAATGTTTTGGCTGGTGATTTGCGGCCGTTTTTATGCATCATTGAGAGCGGATGGATTGCATATCAGTGTTGGTTATTCTGATGTGGCGCTCGGTTGCCCCTTGTGGATGAGGAGGCTCCCTTCTACTCAATGACCATCTGCAGTTTCTATCTGGCAGCTTGGCGGTGGTTTAGCTTCCGGCCCCTCGTCCACTGTTTACTTGGCGGATGTGGGGTCATGGCGCATGCACAATACAAGGGGCATCCGCACCGGAAGTGATGTTGGTGAGCCATTTCCGGCTCATTCACTTCTGGTGGGATCATGTACTTAAGGGCGGCCTTGACTATCCCTCTGCCAGGACGCACAAATTACAGCAACGAGGGAGGATCGGCTCTAGATGGTGGTGCAATTGCACCTTGTTTATCAGCATTACATGCATGCATTCCCCTCCCTCCTCTGGCG
The DNA here is from genome assembly GCF_042186555.1 of Aquarana catesbeiana. NCBI lineage: Eukaryota > Metazoa > Chordata > Amphibia > Anura > Ranidae > Aquarana > Aquarana catesbeiana. Next base: position 578,262,432 of record NC_133327.1, read on the forward strand.
GACACTAATCAGGTAGTTAACTATATCTTTGACTTTCTTTGTTGTATCCTTACTTTGTCTTTATTAGATTGATATCTGGTTCTATGCAATGGTATCCGGTTGCTATATTTTTCAACTATCAACAGTGGATCATTAATCATTTTTCCCTTGTCTTTTCAATTACCTTTAACCAAACACACTAATTATGTGATATGTATGGGGATATTGGATGGTTGTCTGCTGGACAACCTATATACCCCGCTTATGCTTTTTGATATGAATATATGGAACAAGCTTCTTTATATTTTAGCTAGTTACGTGAGGCATTTGGCTATAGTTTTTACCTATAGCTATAGTTGTATTGAGATATATGCCCCCGGATCAATGCATTTTTTGGAATCTTTCCTGTATCTATTGTGTACATATATATCAATATAAGATATTTTACATCTGAACATATATGTTTCGATTTTTAGATTACTATTGATCCTACTATTTATTCCTTGTACATGGTCCGACATCCATTAGACCATACTGGTGATTCTGATATCACCTTATAATCACTGGATGTAGTCCGTCTCTGCTCCCTCTGATGTTGCGGTTACTTCTCGATTAATGCTAAAATGATTTGGTGAGCACTTTAATAAAACATTGTTAATATTGTGAATATGATAATTGAATCTTTTCTAATTTGATACTAATGTCATATCTTTTTGTAACTTGGACAATGATACAGATGCATGGTGAGCAGCCCCGAAGAAGCAGATAGTCTGGGAAATGCATTGGCTATCCATACACGCAAGCATCTATTCAAGCTCTTGGGACTGAGTATCAACTCTGGTCAAATACACATATGACCGAATGTTATTATAGTATCTATTTTAAATCATGTACACTTTGTAATAAATTATTTTTTTATTTATTTTCTTGTGATTGTGCTTACCTCGGTGACAGAAAAAAAAATGCATTCATGAAAATTCCATTACTCTACAAGGGAGTGATTTTCCTTTTCTCATTTTCTTTTCTAAAATAAAGAAGCCATTTTCGAACCCATGACTACCAACTGCATAGGGCCTAGGGCTAATGTGAACACTCTTAGACATAAAGAATTTATGGACTATTCAGTTTCTAGGCTGAAACACTGTCTGGAGATGCGCAGTATGCACTGGAGCTTCTGTGCTGTCAGAGAGTGCCTTCAGTGCAGCAGGAGGTTTTATTACTGAGAGAAGAATAAGCAAGTCCCCTGAGACTGTAAACCAGCTCACTTTTAAAATGATCCAGTTTATAAGCAGTGAGTATAAAGCCCTGCTGCTTATGCTACCAACCAAATATGTCAGTATCATCCAACCGCCAAAAAAGGGTATCTGCCACCATTAGCAGCCACTTCCACCTTTCCTGGCTTATTGTGGTGCACCAGACATCACCAACAAACAAAAGATTTCCCAGCACACTTACCAGTCAGCCTGAAAAACAACCACATTGACCCTGTCCAACATTTTACATTAAAACAGAGGGTATTGTTTGCACACATTTGCACATACAGTATATGCGTAAGCCATAGTGCCCAAGTAAAGGCTTCTCTGTATCCTGCAGTCTTAGCTCTATCATTTTCAGACTCTCCTAAGTAGGATGACATATAGCAGTGAACAGATTAAGGGCAGGTGTGCTTGAATGGAGCCCACCCCTCCTTAAAGACACAGGGACACACTTGCATCCAAGAAAGAGCACATGGCAGCGAAGACATCCAGTGCATCCCCACACACAATTAAACCAACTGTACAAAAAAGTGGCAACTGCCCCAACCTATAAACATGCCTTTGAAGTAAGGTACACATGGAAGGTGCCCTGCCCTGCAAAGGCTAGTTATAGGTTGGAGTGGATGCCACTTTTTTGCAAAGGTGTCAGAGATAATGTTTACCCAGCTGAACCTCAGGTGAACAATTTGCAATGTTTACTGTAGGGTAAATTCCCAATTGCTTCCCAACATTTGTGGCCTCTTCAAGTGCTCTGGAACTGTAACGGTGCAACACAATGTATTTACAGCTGAACCTCAGCTGCCAAATTTTGAATGCTTGATGCAGGGTAAATTCTGATTTCTGTCCCCAAGTTTGCAGCCCTATTCATTGCTTACATACTGTTCAGTTACTGAACAATATTCGTGACTATTGTTTCTGAAATAATGCACTCTAATTTTCATTTGAAAATAAAGCCTGGATGCGCATGCGCGATGCTGACTGAGTAGGACATGTCCGCTTAGCGATCCGCACCGACCGGGACCAGACGGCCAGATATTAACAAATTCTATCAGTCCTCAACCTCCCCACAGTACCTGTCACATATCTGTGACTCCCGGGCACATTCTGACAGGATGCACAGTGTGAGGAAAACCAAGCTGAAACCACAGAAGGCTCAGGAATCATTGACTAAAACCGCAGCTGAAACGGCGGCATCAGCATCCCCTCATACTGTATGCTCACATCCACAGCTGCAGCTCCGGTCTCCTTCTTCCCTGTCAAAAGGTGAGCCCTTTCTGACATTGGGGTGACCGCCACAGATATACAGAATGTTACAAATGGTTCTGACTTATTAAATCAATTCAAAAGGATTCTCCATAGAGCCTTACAGAATACCTCAGATAATATCACAGACAAACTGACAAGGGAGATTCGTGAGGTGGGCCACAGCACCACTATCCTTGAACAAAGGGTGGATGAAGTGGATGTCACTACATCTAACTGGATTGAAGAATTAGAATCCATCAAAGATGAATATTGTCTACCTCAAAACCGCATTGAAGACTTAGAGACAAGGGCCAGGAGGTCCAGCCTACGGATACGCAGTATCCCTGAGGTAATTGAGGATCTTCTATCAACAGTTACAGCACCTTTTCAGGAACTTGCTCCATTTATTCCCATAGAAATGGATAGAATACATAGATCCCTGGTCCCCCGCAAGGATTCTGGACCACCCAGAAACATAATCTTAAAGTTTCATTATTTCCGTACTAAGGAGCAATTATTGGAAACTGCTCACAATAAAGAATCCCTTACATTCCAGGGTCATAAATACCACATTTTTCAAGATCTTTCTCAACACTCATTAAACATAAAGCAATGAAACCACATCTAAAAGTGCTCTAGCATCACCGCATATCTTATAGATGGGGTTTTCCCTTTGTTGTCCGCTTTTCTTATAAAGGAACTTCATATGCCTGCAAAACAACTGATGACCTAATAAACATCATACAAGATCTTCGCCTGTCAACACCTGGAGCATCAATAGAGGACCCCATATGTAGAGAGTCCTATGGTCCTCCTCAGAATTTACAAGACTCCCCTGATCAACAAACCCCCTCCAAGAGAAGTTGCATTGCTTCACCGCCCATTGAAGAAGGAGATCTAATGGACTGAAATATCTATAAACTGATGAATCCCGTATAGGTGATATATTCTATTAAGGGCTTACCTCTTTCACACCTATCACACTATATCCTTTTGACAACATCCTCAAGATTCACACTTTATACTTTCTCTATTAGGAAGTTTAACAATAACTAAAATTACTGATTGGGTTCTCTATATAGTCAGTTTACCTCCTAGCTATTTGATTCTTTCTGTTATATAGTTTCCCTCAAAACAAATGTAAGAGATATATCAAAATGAATTTATAAAACCTCTGACTCACTACTTTAGTTATGACAATCTTTCTCTACAATATAACTTCCTTCCTGAAAGTTATTTCAAATTTTATTAAAATTTGAGGTTTGTTAGACTTCTAACTTATTATATGTATAATTTATTTGTTGGCTGTCGTAGTCCCGGAGACAGACACTGTGCCTTTACAGTTTCCTTGAGTGCCCAACTCAGGTGTTTGGACACTCCTTGAACTTTTTTTTATCCTCTGGTTAGTGTTCTTACACTACCCTTTGAATACTTTAATGTAATCCTATTATTTGCTACCCAATAATCAGATTCTCTGTCCTTACCTCTTTTTGAAATTACTTCCCTAAACCTTTTGACGCTCAATGTTCAGGGTCTCAACTCTCCTCCTAAACGTACCGAAGCTTCCCGATTCTTTTCTAAACTCTCAGCTCATGTTGTCTGTTTACAAGAAACACATTTCATGACACAGTCCTCACCTAAATATTTTGGTAAAAAATACCCACAGGTTTTCACTGCATCAGCGAACACTAAGCAAAGGGGAGTATTGATTGCTTTCCATCATACTACTCCATTTACCCTATGGAAAGAACTCAGAGATCCTGAAGGTCGATACATTATACTCTCTGGTCTCTTGTTAGATGATGAAGTTACTATAGTTTCTTACTATGCTCCCAATAGGAATCCTTTATCTTTCCTCTCACATTTGTTATCAGTAGTAGAAACACATAAATGCGGCACACTCATTCTTGGTGGTGATTCAAATCTAATATTATACCCATTTCTGGACAAATCCCCAACCCCAACTAGGATCCCTCGACTCTCTTATCAAAGACTCCTTAACCCATACTCTCTCTTAGACACATGGAGAGAGCATAATCCAGCTAGAGGACAATATATACGTATTATTCCCATCCCCACAAACAGTTTTCCAGAATAGACCACCTATTCGTGAATATTAGTACCTCAGCACTTATTCTTAACTTAATTATTATGCCTTGTACCTGGTCAGATCATAATGCAGTTATAACAATTCTTTCTTCTTTGGTTCCCCGATCCAACCTCCACACTTGGTACATAAACGATAGTTTATTGACAAAACCCATATATCGATTACAAATAGAAACAGCCATATAAGATTATCTTATGAATAACAGTACTACTGATACAGACCCTCTAATCGGCTGGGAAGCCCTCAAACCATATATTAGAGGGGTCTGCATTAGCCAAGCCTCTCACCACCATAAGACAAAACATCAACTCCATAAACAATTAGAAGAGGCTTTCTATAAAGCTTCTGAGAATTTCCAAACAACGCCCTCTCCATCAAACAAATTAAACTATGACAAAGCACGTTTAGAACTAGATCTATTATTGACAGAATCAGCAGAAAATATTCTTCGTAAATCCAAACATTCCTTTTATATGAAGGCAAACAAACCAGACACATTTTTAGCCCTAGCAATCAGAAAACTTGATCATACTCCAAAACCTATTTGATTAAAACTAACAAAAGATGACTATACCAGCAATCCACTCAAAATTTTGAACGAATTTCATAGAAAACTTATCACGCTATACAAAAGTACAAATACATTTGATCAATCTCATTTGACCATGCTGTTATCCTCTATTAACCTTCCTTCTCTCTCCCTATCACATCAGGAAACTATGGACAAACCTATCACACTAACAGAAATCAAGACCACAATAAAAACATTGAAACCCCATAAACGTCCTGGTGTAGATGGCTTTTCATCTGCTTATTATAAATAGTTTTCCACAATTTTATCACCACTTATGGTTGAGGCCTTCAACTCTCTGCTCAATGCACAATCCTTTCAAACTGAATCTCTCACAGCTTCCATCTCTATGATACCTAAACCAAATACTGATGATACCTCATGGTCAAATTAGAGACCGATATCCATTTTTGACCTAGATATTAAGATATTGGCCAAAATTCTTGCAACCCGACCTAATCCCATAATAGGTACTTTGATCCACAAGGATCAAACTGGATTTATCCCCTTCAGACAAACTGGTGACGATATTCGCCGAGGTACACTACTGGCACATACAGCCCGCTCTCGTATCCCTACCTGTTTCCTCACGTTAGATATATGAAAAGCTTTTGACTTGCTATCTTGGCCTTATCTACATACAATTCTCCAGTGTCGGGGATTCGGAGTAAGTTTCTTGCGTTGGATTGATACTTTATAGCAAAACCCAAAAGCTTTTATATCTTACTCAGGATACCGTTCCGACCCCTTTAATATTAAGAGAGGTACCAGATAGGAACCCATAGCACAACTCATTCGATCTAACCCAAACATCAAAGGACTGGAACTCAGGGGCCATCACCACAAATTATGCCTGTTTGCAGATGATGTCCTGATATTTCTTACTTTGCCCCTGTTATCAGCAACAACTCTCATGGACATTCTTTCCAAATTCGGGCAATTATCAGGCCTAACAATAAATTTCAACATATCCACAGCCCTAAACATTTTTTTACCACCTACTCTCCAAACTCAACTTCATGATTCTCTCCCGTTTGTCTGGTCGACTTTACATATTTCTTATCTAGGCATTCATTTTACAGCAAATCCATCTGACCTCTACACAGTCAACTACCCACCTATGCTTATACAAATTACTAAACTCCTAGCTAATTGGTCTTTTCTCCCATTGGCATGGATGGGTAGAATAACAGTGATCAAAATGTCTATCCTCCCTAAACTTTTATACCTCTTTAGAGTACTACCCATAACGATCCCTTCACATTTTCTATTTTACAATGAACAACCAATCAATTCATTTGGGGCTCACTCAAACCTTGTTTACCCAAATTAACTTTATATTCCCCCGGTATTAGAGGTGGTCTTAGTGTGGCAGATTTCACCAAATATTATTACGCAGCACAATTCAAAATTACCCAAATATCACGCTACGAAGGAAACTCCATTATGGGTATCATTGTAGTCAATCGACTGTGACCCTCTTTCTATTGCAAATTTACTATGGTTAACTCCCACACAGCGGAAGTAACTCACAAATCCTATTACCAAACACAGCCTTTCCATTTGGGACAGATTGAAAACCAGATTTGGACTCATATCAAAACATAATCCCCTACTCTGCTTCTTACGTAACCCTTCCTTTTATCCAGCCTGGTCCTTTCCAAATTCTTTTTCAGCATGGTCAAATATAGGTTTGATTAGAGTTTATCATTTTTTAAAATCTCAAAATATCATACCTTTTTCAGACTTATGCAAAACATATTCCCTTCCATCCACAGAAACCTTTCGATATCTTAAAATTAAAATTTTTTTGGAACAACAAACCCACTGACATACAAACCCCTGAAAATGCTTGCAAATCTGACCCCATAGACGTGTACCCTTTTTTTGCCATATATGAACAATTACTCTCTTATGTAACCTCTTCTCCTCCAACATACACAACCAAATGGGAAAATGATCTTTATCTTCAACCAAATGAACTAGACTGGACTCAAATTTAGCAAACAACTAAATCAGCCACACCAAATATAGTGGCTTTCGAAACAAATTATAAGGTACTAACTACATGGTATCTGGTCCCATCCAGAATATCCAAATTTTCCCCCCAATATCCCCCTCACTGTTTTTGAGGCTGTACTACCCCGGGTTCACATGTACATATCTGGGAATGTCCCATAGTAAGCTCCTTTTGGTCAGAAATCTTCAAAATTCTTTCTACTATGTTCAACATAACCCTAACACCCGATCCCTCAGTAGCACTTCTAAACAGAAAACCACAAATCATAACACACCGCCAATTCAAATTACTTCTTTTTATAACCATGTCAGCTAAACAAACTGTAGCAAAAGCGTGGAAATCGAACTCACTCTGCATGGAGTCAATCCAACAAAGAGTTACACAATCTATGATACATGCAAAAACTGAAGCTATCCTGCTAGATAAAGTTTCTAATTTTGAATCCTTATGGAGACCTTGGATTAAATATTATTTACCCCCTGGTTTGGACTGTTCACAAATTTTTCCCTGAGAGTTTATAATGTCCACCCCGCTACTATGATTACCTTCACCTGATTCTCTAAACCATTGGTCCCCCTGGACATTTCCTTCTCTCTCCCTTCTGTGTCCTATCTCCTCCACTTGGTTTATTCCTGTTAATTATCTGATATACTAACTGTAATAGAAGATGCTTTGAATTGTTGGGATTTTTGACTTTCGCACCAGATAAAGCCAAGCCAAAAGAAGGAACTTGGCCCTGATTTAGCCTAATTTATTCCCCCAGCTATTCTACAACACATTAACTTTATATTTCTTTATAGGTTCATTCACTTCTATTCTCCTCATAGATGACATGATTATATTATTTCAATCAACTTAATTTCTCAATTATTTGTCGTCAAATAGCTGCCATGAAGCTATGATTATGACCCTTCATATTACATAATCTTATCCTACAACCCACTATGTTATCTATTTTCATTTACCTTTCTAAGAGTTACTTTCCTGAATGATTCCACCTTTTTCTACTATACTATTGTACATGCTCTGTTAATGGAATTTTGTTGATAATTATAAAATTCAGTAAAGTATTTGAAACCGAAAATAAAGCCTGTCCCGTCTCTCCCTCTTACAATGCAGCCCTACTAAGCTGTTTACATACTGTCCATCCACTATACAATATTTGTGTTTTTTTAATCTGGAATAATACACTCTAATGTTTATTTCAAACCTACCTTGTCTACCTCTCTTACACTGCACACCTATCAAGCTGCTTACATACTGCCTAGCCTCTGTTTATACTGTGTGACAATTGTCTCTGAAGTAATACACGCTAATGTTTATTTCAAGAGAAAAGCTGCCTTATCATTCCCTCTTACATTGTGGCTTTATCAACCTGCTTACATACTGCCCAGCTACTGAGCAAAAGTTATGGCAATTGTCTGTCATATAATATACTCTAATGTTTATTGCAAGATAAATCCTGCCTCATGTTTACTTCCTATACTGTAGCCTAACCAAACTGCTTACACACTGAACAATATTTGTGACTATTGTCTCTCAGATAATACGCTCTAATTTATACTGAGATAAAACCTGCCTTGTCTCCCTCAGTGTTGCCTATTCAAATGTTCACATACTGTCATAAACCAATCTATAGCAAGTGCATACCTAAATTCTATATTTTCAATTTTGGGGATACATTGGGAGTACGGAAGTGATTTTGGGAATGTGGGGTTGTTTCTGAATTATTTTGTTTGCTCTCGCTTTTGACAATGTATGAAACTTTTAAAATAATGCAGTGTGGTATTGTGAAAAAGCTCACAAACTATACTATTTTGTCACTGACCAATTTGACCAGGTCAAGGACTTCAACTTTCCTATAACTTTTAGACCAGTTATGGAAATGTAGGCTTTTTACTGCTGTAATTAAGCCAAGCTAAAGGTAAAGGTAAAAAAAAAAAAAAATCAAATGGCAATAGAAAGAGTGGCTTATTTCCTCATAGACTTCAGTGGAGTTTGCTGTTATGTTTAGAGTTTTCATCCTAATGGAAGGTTTGAAGAACAACAAACAGAGTTCTATTCTTTAGGGTAAATCATGTATGTTGGGGGGTGTGGGGATGCTGACTTAACCATGGATTAGTTTCATGAAAAAGAAGAAAAACATTTTACAGGTAGGCTCTTCTTGTGCTTTCTAATATTTTTTTTCTTCTAACTGGAACACCTCTGTAAAGGGTATATGCATGAATCATCATTTTAGTACTGAATCAGCAACACAAAAGAATAAAGAAATTTCAGCAGGGACTACATCTTTAGAGATCTTCTATTTGCTTTACTATATTGGATACTAACATAAGTAAGGAGAAAAATACAAGAAGAAGCACTGCTGTGATCGAAAGAATGAGACCATATGAGCTATATTGGAGCCGTATGCATTCCATTTAGCTGATATCAAACACAGTTTAATGAAAGTTAAATAGATTCAGAGGAGTGCATGAGCTGGAACAGATTAGATTCCACTGAGGGGTCTGTCAGCATATTGTTGCTCACGTGTATTGCCTTTTCTGATCTGCCACAATTTCACTACTCCATTAGCAATACACAAAAGACTTATGCAGATACCAGCCATATGCATATACGGTCATGTTGGAGGATGATGAAACAGAGGGCTTAATACAATGCATTAATCAACAAACTAGAATCTGCAAATGTGTTCTATCACCATTATTTTGCATGTAAACAATATTGTTAATTTGCAGTGTTATCTTTTGTTCAGGTACTGCATATTTTATAAACTGAATTTTGTGTGGATAAACTTGAGATTGAGGTTTGAGACAATACTCTGAGTCTGATTTTTAAACGAGTCTTGAAGATCTACTTATTTGTTTATCCTGAGAATATTAGTATTAATACATAGCTCCCAACTGTCCCTGGTTTAAAGGGACTGTCCCATATTTGGAACAAAGCCCCTCTGTCCCTCTTTCCTCCTCATGGTCTGATCTATATAGTTGGATATAAAATGCACTTTTTCTCTTTCAGAAAGAGTTTCCCAGTGCTAAGCCTTTTCATCCAATATCTAAATAGTTGCATTCGTAAATTTCAAAAACTAGAGTAAAGCAATAATAGTGGTAAAAAAGGAACTTGTGGATTTAACTACTCTTTTTTTCCGTATAATTCTCCTTTAAAGGGATGTGACAGGAGGTATGTCCTACGCCTACATACGTTTGCTAATTGGTGTCCCTCGTTCACATCTCAAATAGTTGGGAGGTATGTTAATAAAGCACCTTTGCATGCATGCATGATTAGTGAAATCATATGGTGGCTACCATTGCAAGCCTCTCCTAAAAATCCTAACTGCCTGCATGTCAAACTGATTAAGGGGCTTCAATAGTTTCTGAGTCAATCATCTAAAAAAAGACTGACAGTGTGTACTTCTAGTTTACAACTGATTATGAGATCTGCAAGCACAGTATAGACTGAGGTACTGTATTTATAATAAACATAACTCCTTACACTCTCCTTAAAAAAGGTAAGCAGCTATTTCTATTTTTTTTTAAGTTATGCTATGCAAATGGGAACATGTTGGGTGAAGTTTGTGCATGTGTATTTACTATTTTACATCCACTATGAAGAATCTGCTAGCTTAGGGCACAGGAGCACAGAAGCAAACATTCTTTCTAGAAAGGGAATCTGAATTATTTAGGGCCATGAGTACTGGATAAATAAATGAGGATACCTCCCATTCTTTCATGCCATTATGTGTGGAACCATGTAACCTCTACTGGTAATCCTTTTTTAATCTTTCTGGAATAGTGTTGGCTTTGTTATGACTATGTAAAATACAAATAGCTCTTCTTGGAGAATATTTCAATATTTTGGGTTTAATTAACACATCAGTGCAAAGATTAATGTTGATGTACAAAGTGTAGTGACCAAAAGCAACCAATCAGAAATCGCATTTCAAAGCTTATTTAATAGGACATTGCAAGAGCAATGGTGTACAAAGTGCAACAACCCAGAGCAACTAATCAGACTTCACCTAACTTGAATCATATCTTAATTATACTCAGTGGCTAGTGGTTGCTGTACTGTCCACATTTGTCATTTTAAAATAAGCCAGCAGTTGCCTGATTGAGAGAAAGACCTTGTATCCTTAAATACTGCTGCTTGGTTCAGTATGGTAAAGCCTTTGTCCTGGTTTTGTCAAATTCTAAGCTAAGAGGTCTGTTTGGTGCCAAATATTAATTTCTGCTGATGTCATTTCCCCCATGGAATTAATCATTTCCAGTTCTGTGTTATGGAAAAAGACTATATGGTTAACTTGTAGGTGATTAATGCACAGGGGTATATGTAAGTACAGGCATCGTGAGTGAGGAGTTATAAAGGAAGCTTCTCCTGGGAAAATATGTGTCACTTTTCTGAAACTCCCTGCTCTGTCTGGGGAATTCCTGTCTTATTGGTAATGATGGATAACATATAGTGCACATGCTGGTATTTATGGTTTATAGGGACACATGGAGCACAAGTCATGTTGCTAGGAAATAAAATATGATCATGATTCAAGAAGCAAATTATTAGATGTTAACATCTCAACACATTTCTTAAAAAAAATATTTGCAGAATGAATTTAAAAGGTAAGTTGTGTGTATGTAATGTTTGGATTAATATGGCTGCTAGTCAGTAGCACAAATTTTATATTTTTAAGAACAAATCCTGCCCTCTGTTCCACGCAGAGTCTTAGTCTGAGGTATTCCTGTCTATGTGTCCTTACTCTCTTATTCCTTTCTCCACAATACACATGTACAATACACAGAAATTGAAGCCTAAACAAAGAATTCTTACAATCGCAATATACACACACTTTTAGAGCTCTTGAGCATCCAACAAAAACTTAAAGTGGTTGTAAAGTCAGAAGTTTTTTTTTTCTGCATTTCTTTGCATTTTATGCATTAAGATAAAAAGCCTTCTGTGTGCAGCAGTCCCCCTCGGCCCCTCTAATACTTACCGGAGCCCCATCTCTGTCCAGCGATGTCCATGAGTTTCTTCGCCATCTAAGACTCTCCCTCCTGATTGGCTGAGACACATCTGTGACGCCATTGGCTCCCGCTGCTGTGAATCAAAGGCAGTCGGCCAATCAGAAGAGAGAGGGAGTAGGGGCGGGCGCGGCCCATGTTTAAATGGACACAGGGAGTTGTGACTCGGCTCGGGTGCCCCCATAGCAAGCTGCTTGCTGTGGGGGCACTCAACAGGTGGGAGGAGCCAGGAGCATAGAAGAGGGACCCAAGAAGAGGAGGATCCAGGCTGCTCTGTGCAAAACAACTACACAGAGGAGGTAAGTATAACATGTTTGTTATTTTTATAGAAAAAAAAAACAAGACTTGACAATCATTTTAAATATCTGTTTGCAGTTGACAAGAGCCATTATGGGGCGTTCGCTGAAAATTAGAGTGCCGCGGAATGCCCCATAATGCACTGTAAGATCGCAGTGCATTGCTGTATGATGATTGGCCAAAGCATGCACCTGACCTACATGCTTTGGCCAATCAAAGCATGCTCTGCAAAGAGACCCATACTTGGCCAAAGGCCAATCGTGGCTCAGGGGGACTAAGTCCATACCCCACACTATATAAGGCTGCTTACACCGAGGCAGTGTGTGGTGTTGTTGGCATGGAAAGAGAGATTGATTTAGATTAAGCAGGCAGGTTATTCAGTTAGTGGCAGTGAAATATATATATATATATATATATATATATATATATATATATATATACTTACAGTGTGTACAGATTGGCCAAAGCATGTAGGTCAGGTGCATGCTTTGGCCAATCATCATACAGCAATGCACAGATGTGTATATATATATACTCTACATTTAGCATAGACTCAGTGTTTACTCGATATTCAGTCAGTGCAGGCAATGTAGGTGTATTAATGTATAAATACAGTCTCATATATATATATATATATATATATATATATATATATATATATATATATATATATATATAAGCGAGCCGACGCAGCCCTAGACAGAGGAGGAGGGATATATACCCCTCAGACTCCTCCTACAAATGCAGGCTAGCCTCTGACCAGCCTTCTAACATATACTCTGCATCTAGTGTAGCCTATATCTACAGTGAATTATGTGGTGTACTGTTTCTAATGCACTTCAGGCGGTGTATTATATATACAGTCTCGTATATATACTGCCGCAGTACAGTTTCTAATACAGTGCAGGAGGTATACACAGTATCTAATACAGTGTGTACAGTTTCTACAACACTTCTGGTGGTGTACACAGTATACAATGCAGTGCGGCCATTGTACAGTTGCTAATACAGTGCAGGCAGTGTACACAGTATCTAATACAGTGTGTACAGTTTCGAATACACTTCAGGTGGTATACACAGTATCTAATACAGTGTAGTGTGGTGTTACAAAACAAAAAATACATCATGTCCGGAAGGCCACCAAGGAGAGGCAGACGCTCACAGGCCACTAAAAGAGGGCAAGCAGCCTCTTTGTCTACAGTCAACAGTGGTGGTCGTTGACATGGTGCATCCTCTGCAGGTAGCCATGGGGCACACCTGTCCTTTTTTGCTGCTGCTGGCCATGTCATTGAGCCAGGACATGCAGAAGAGTTGGTGGAGTGGATAACAAAGCAATCCTCATCCTCCCCATCCTCTGTCACCCAGGCTCAGAGTATTTTGCCTTCCAACACAGCTGCCAAAGCGGCCTATTGCACTGGCTCCTTGTCCACAGTCACTTCTTCCATAGCCCCACTATCATGCATGGAGAAGTCCCCCGAATTATTCAACCACAGTGTCAGGTACATGCTGCTGGAGGATGCGCAGCGATTTGAAGGCTCCGATGTTGGTTCCCAGGTTGAAGAAGGGAGTAACATGAGCCTAGAGAGAGGAAGTGCCAAAGAAGGACAAGAAACTGGTAGTCATGTTCCCCCAGCTGCAGCATACTGCCAATTTTTCTCTAGTGACGAGGAGGGAGGGGATGATGAAGTCACTGACTGTACTTAGGTGCCTGAGAGAAGAGAGGAGGAGGAGGAGGCACAACTCCAACGAGGCAAGATTTCCTCTTGGGGGCAGCTTAAAGGCAGGCACCTTATTGCATTACACCACAGAGCTCTGCAACTGCAGGGCGCTGCTGACTCCCCGCTTACTTTTAAAAGTTCCTTGGTGTGGGCCCTTTTCGACATGTGTGCAGCAGATCGCACCTTTGCTGTTTGCAACCTATGTCTGAAGCGGATCAAGCATTGGCAGAACAGCAGCTGCTTGGGCACCATATGCTGGACCAGACATATGATGACATGCAGTCCATTGGCAACAGCACAGTACACCACCATTTGATTTTAGCAGGCAAATTTCCCTACCCCAGTTGCTGAACCATAAAAAGACATTCGGTCCCAGCCATCCACATGCTAAGTGTCTAAATGCTAGGTTGGGCAAATTTCTAGCACTGCAACTACTGCCTTTTCAGGTGGTAGACTCTGCCCCCTTTCGTGAATATGAGGAATGTGCTTTACCTCGGTGGTAGGTTTCAAAATGCCATTTCTTTTCACGGAAGGCCATTCCGGCTCTCCACTGGCATGTGGAAGGCAATGTTTTGACCTCATTGGACAGGGCGGTCAGCAATAAGGTTCATATTACCGCTGATTAATGGTCCAGCAGGCATGGGCAGGGACGTTATCTTTTACTTCACGGCACACTGGGTAACTCTGCTGGCAACTGGGAAGCATGAAGGACAGAGTTCAGTGTTGTTTGAACTTGTTCCGCCACCATGCCTCCAAAATGCTAGTGGTGATTCTGCCACAGCTTTCTCTTCCACCCCCTCCTCTTCTTCTTCCTCTATAGCAGGGATATGCAATTAGCGGACCTCCAGCTGTTGCAGAACTACAAGTCCCATGAGGCATAGCGAGACTCTGACAGCCACAAGCATGACACCCAGAGGCAAAAGCATGATGGGACTTGTAGTTTTACAACAGCTGGAGGTCCACTAATTGCATATCCCTGCTCTATAGCCTTTCTGCAGATTTGTCCTCTGAACCAGCAGTGCTCCATAAGCGTTCAAGGGGCTATGCAAGCAGTCAGGCTAAAAGACACCATGCAGTGCTTGAGTTGGTCTGAGTCAGGCTCAGAGGTGGTTGACGCCACGCCAGCTTCAGCCGGGAAAGGTTGTATGCGACAATGGCACCAACCTTCTCTCCACCCTCCGACAGGGACACTTGACCCATGTTCCATGTTTGGCACACATCATAAATTTGGTGGGGCAGCAGTTCTTGAGCAGGTACCCAGGCTTACAGGATCTCCTGAGGCAGGCCAGAAAAGTCTGTGGTCATTTCCACCAGTCATACAATGCCAGTGCTTGGGTGGCTGACATTAAAAGGGAATGCAACTCGCCCACCAACCACCTCATTTGTGACATGCCCACCAGGTGGACCTCAACGTCGGCAATGCTGCAGGGGCTGAAAACACAGCAGAGGGCCATGAATGAGTATCTGTGCGAGCATGGCACCAGGACAGGGTCAGGGGAGCTTGGCTTCTTTTCACCTCTAGTCTTCTTGTTGGAGCACATGCTTCGTAGAATCATGGACAGGGCACTTGAGGCAGAACAGGAGGAAGAGGAGGACTTCCTTACCTCTTAAGGCCCCCTTTATCCAGATAGCATTTCTGTGGGCCCCCCAAACACATAGGAAGAGGAGGAGGAGGAGGGCTGTGTCAGCATGGATGTAGAGGAAAACACTCAGCAGCAGTCTTCAAGGTATGGTTTTCAGTCCCCAGAAACCCAAGGAGTTGTACGTGGCTGGGAGGAGGTAGTTATGGATCATGTGCTCCTTAGTGACCCAGAGAACTCAGAATCAAATGCCTCTACAAACTTACGCTGCATGGCCTCCTTGATTCTGCAAAGCCTGTGAAATCCACGTTACTGTCAGAGCTGGCTCAGCCCTTCCCTCTCTGAGCAGGCCGCTCAGCTGTCGGCTAATTGCCAGCTTTCATCTCTCTCCACAGTTAACCAGCTGTTGTGGATCTGCTCGTCAGTCCCGCATACTTAAAGACGTCCAGCTCACTTCTTTCCTGCCTTCGCCTTGGTCACATCACAAGAAACCATCTCCTGCGTTCCTGTTTAAAGACCGGCTTACTCTAATCCCTTCTGGCTCCTTATCCTGCTTGCTGTTCCTCCACTTGGATCCCTGACTTCTGGCCTGGCTGATTACCCGATCTGGTTACTGAACTCTGGCTTGGCTGACTACCCGATCCGGTTACTGGACTCTGGCTATGCTTTGACTATGCTTACTCTATTTACCTTTTTATTTTTATTAATAAACAAGTGTGATTTAACTGTACTTCTGTCTCGGTCTGGTTCATGACTGGTTTCTGACAGTTACAAGGGTAAGGTTGCAGAACTCATCCTGCCTTTGCCAAGGGAGCAGAGGATGAAACATCATCAGGAGGCCTTAAAAAAAGGTTTGTGCAGCGCATTTCCAGACCCTGGGTTACAATTTCCTGTTGCTGGACAATGTGTTGTGGAGGCTTCATTCAGTCAGAGGAAGAGCAGTGGAGAAGGTGGCCGGCTGACCGATGCCTTTAAACAATTTTTCAGTCCTCAGTGCCAAGGTCTGATCAGTTCAAGCAACCATCGCCAGCATCTGCATTACATGGTGCTGGAATGTGTAGGGGCAAGAGCAGACTTGGAGACCTTTCCAACAGAGCATCCACTGAGTTACTGGGTCTTGAGGGTGGACCACTGGCCAGAACTTGCTCAATATGCAGTTGAGCTACTGGCCTGTCCTCCATCCAGCATGCTTTCTGAATGCACATTCAGTGCTGCTGGAGGGTTTGTAACGGATCAAAGAGTGCACCTGTCCACAGACTCCGTTGATATGCTCACATTCATAAAAATGAATCAGTCTTGGATCAGAAGCTATCAAGCACCTGATGCTGATGTAACTGATTGAATTTGCTATGGATCTTCCCTTGAAGACTGCCTATGCTGACTATCCTAATCCTCCTCAATCATGATTATGCTAGCTAGGCACCACCACCACTACCACCACCACCCAAGGCATAGTTTTCAGCTCCTGTTTAACAGGGGCATGTAATTACAATATTTGATCTAATATTTAACAGCAGGGCCCACTCCTGCACCCAACAAGAGTATCTGTGAGGGGTTACAGTGTTGTTGCACCACCACCACCACCCAAGGCCTAATTTCCTGCCCTGTTTAACAGGGGCATGGAAATTCAATTTGTTATATAATATTTCAATGCAGGGCCCATTCCTGTGCCCAACAAGAGTAACTGTGAGGGCTTACAGTGTTGTGGCACCACCACCAAAGGCCCAATTTTTCTGCCCCTGTTTAACAGGGGCATGTAATTACAATTTTTCATATATAATTTAAATGCAGGGCCCATTCCTGCACCCAACAAGAGTAGCTGTGAGGGCTTAAAGTGTTGTGCACCACCAACAACACCACCAAAGGCCCAATGTTTCTGCCCCTGTTTAACAGGGGCATGTAATTACAATTTTTGATATATTTTACAGCAGGGCCCATTCCTGCCCCCAACAAGAGTATCTGTGAGGGCTTACAGTGTTGTGGCACCACCAACACCACCCAAGGCCCATTTTTTCTGCCCCTGTTTAACAAGGGCATGTAATTATATTTTTTGATATAATATTTCACAGCAGGACCTGTTCCTGTGCCCAACAAGAGCATCTGTGAGGGCTAATGCCCCGTACACACGGTCGGACTTTGTTCGGACATTCCGACAACAAAATCCTAGGATTTTTTCCGACGGATGTTGGCTCAAACTTGTCTTGCATACACACGGTCACACAAAGTTGTCGGAAAATCTGATCATTCTAAACTCGGTGACGTAAAACACGTACGTCGGGACTATAAACGGGGCAGTGGCCAATAGCTTTCATCTCTTTGTTTATTCTGAGCATGCGTGGCACTTTGTCCGTCAGATTTGTGTACACACGATCGGAATTTCCGACAATGGATTTTGTTGCCGGAAAATTTTATATCCTGCTCTCAAACTTTGTGTGTCGGAAAATCCGATGGAAAATGTCCGATGGAGCCCACACACGGTCGGAATTTCCGACAACACGCTCCGATCAGACATTTTCCATCGGAAAATCCAACCGTGTGTACGGGGCATTACAGTGTTGTGGCACTACCACCACCACTGCCCAAGGCCAGATTTTTCTGCCCCTGTTTAACAGGGGCATGTAATTACAATTTTTTGTATAATATTTCAATGCAGGGCCCGTTCCTGCACCCAACAAGAGTAACTGTGAGGGCTTACAGTGTTCTGGTACCACCAACACCTAAGACCCAATTTTCTGCAGGGTATATAGCACATTTCGTATAGTATATATACTGCTGTTTAGAGTATATAGAGCCTGGGGGACCCCCATACCATTTTTAAAAGAAAATTGGGTGTGGGGTTCCCCTTAATATCCATACCAGACCTGAAGGGCCTGGTATGGATTTTGGGGGTGACATCCATGCAATTTTTTTATACTTTTGGTATTTTTATCTATATTGCTGGGATCCGACAATACATTACAGCCGCTAGCAGTTTTAAATGCCATTTTTTCCTTTAGAAATGTCATTTTGCTGTGGCACTGTTATAAACATGGGAAAAATGGCACAATGGAAACAATGGCACGGCTTCACAACTGGGCGTACAGGTACGTCCCCTTTAAGACACGGCATTGTGGGCGCGCGCCCGCCGCATACTCCGTGACCGCACCCGATGTCTGTCGGTGTCCCTCAGATCGTGTCATGGAAGGGGCAGAACGGGGAGATGCCTATGTAAACAAGGCATTTCCCCATTCTGCCTTGTGACATGACAGAGATCTACTGCTCCCTGTCATTGGGAGTGATCGCTGTCATGTCAGTGGTAGCCCATCCCCCCACAGTTAGAATCCTAATGTTTAACCCCTTCCCTGCCAGTGTCATTTATACAGTAATCAGTGCATTTTTATAGCACTGATCTCTGTATAAATGACAAT